>NW_028229514.1:14477600-15077600 GCF_053477565.2 Lygodium microphyllum
TCAATTTTCATATCTTAAGCTATTTCTAATAAATGTTCAAATAGCCAATTCATTTTCCAACTGCATTTAACTTGACTAGTTGAATTCGAACATGCATGAGTGCTTCCTAATCCGTGAAGTTATCGTGAATAATTCAATACTTTTGTGTGGAATCCAAATAGATAAAAACCTGGACTTGTGGACTCCGTGAAATATCCACGTAAATACTAGGAGAAGATCCTTCCGCAGTCGCACCTTGTGATCTTTTTGGGGCCATCGTAGGCATGGATTCCGTTTCTGATTTGCCTTTGTGGTCTACGAATTGACTTGCCTCGGAATGCAGCCTCCAGATCTTGCCCTTCTCCCTCATACGTACAAGATTTTTTTTTGAAGTACGGATCCTTGAAAAAAGGAAATACCGGCTTGTGGGATTTGGCTTATGGAAGGCCTTAGGGATTGGAACTTGGGCTTTTTTTTTTGCAGAAGAGCTGTGGAAAAAATGAAACTTAATAAATGCTTGCGGGAATTGGGGCTTTCTCGAGCAAGCTTGTGGGAATTGAAGCTTGTTATGGGAAGGAGCTCTTGCGAATGGGCCTTGCAAGAATGGGGCTTTAGAGTTCTTCTTCTCCTTCCCAAAAATCCTAGGCCCAGCCTTGTGGGTGATTGGTGGGGAGGGCCTTTATAGGCTTCCTCTTTTACTCTTCAAAATCCCGGGCCAGGGATGACTGGTGGGAAGGGGTTTTGTAGCCCCCTCTTCTTCAAGTCTCGAGATGGACTTATTGGGTGATTGGTGAGAAGGCTCGTAGCTTTCTTCCCTTCAAAGTCTCGGGGTGTGGATAGACCTATGGGGGGAAGGAGTGGAAGGGGGCTTAAGGAAGCCCCCTTAGAAGCTTCCTAATAAGAAGCTTCTAGGAGCTTCTGATCACGTGCAGCAACCACGATACCACGTGGTATAAGATGACATCAATCGGCATACAGAAGAAGGGTGGTTCGACTGGGGATGGTGGCGGCGTGATAGCTTGTGGCGGTGCTATGACGGACTGGCGGCTGGCGGCTCCCCTCTGCACGACGTCTTCTTCCACGGCGCCCTTCCTCACACGGCGACCTCCCCCAGCTCGTCCAGCCGTCCTCCTCCCTTCCACACGGCGACCCCTCCTTCACACGGTCTGCTCTCACGCTTGTCCAGCACGTCCGTCCTTCCACCCCTTCCTTCACATGGTCTGCTGCCGCCTTTTCCTTCCTCACACGCTTCCTTCCCTCCAGCACGACCCCTCCTCCAGCACGTCGACCCTTCCTCACGGTCGTCTGGCACTTCCTCACGACAGCCTTCTGCCCATTGTTCCTCCTCCTTTCCCCCCCCCCCCAAGAGGGGGTTCTTATAGGCCTTGGGAAAGGAGGGCCTCCACACACGTGGAGGACTCCTCCTCATGCATATCCGTCCCACCCCTCTTTGGCCATTCCTCCCCACACTCCCTCTCCTCCAGCCATGCATCGGCTGGGGGAAGGGATAATAATTTAAATTTTTTTTTGCAATTACCTTATCCTCTTGACCTCTTCCCAAGAGGTTGTTTTCCCGCGGCTATGCCGGTTTGAATCCCCGACCTTATTTTCCTAAGGTGGAGTGTCTCCAATTCCCGCGTATGGCTATAAATTAGCTGCTGGCACTAGTGATAATCTTTGCACGAGATTTACACGACGTGCGGGAAGTCAATATTTACGGCCCGCAGTGTGCGGAAATATTACATTCTCTCCCCCTTAGAAAAATCGAGATGTCCTCATCTCGAGATAAACTGGGGATATTGAAGATTGAGAGAGCTTTGTTCCATCGAGGTAGCACCCTCCTTAGGATAATCTTTCCACTGGACGAGGCATTCTTTCAAGGTTCTGGATCTCAGTTGTCTCACCCTAGCATCTAAAATCTTGTTCGGCCTTAGTTCAAGGACTCCTTGACTAGGCATTACAACTTGTTGGTCATCAAGTACATGATTTGGGCTAGGTACATACTTCATTCTTCAATAGACTGTTATGGAATACTTTATGAACCTTTAGGTTTTCAGGAAGTTTGCAGTCTATAAACATTAGGTCTTAAGCACTTGAGGATCTTGTATGGTCCACAATACCTAGGACTTAGCTTCCTGCAATCTCCTAAGGATAGAGAACTCTTCTTTGGGCATACGTGAACGAAGACCATGTCTCCTTCCTCAAATATTCTATCTTGACACTTCAAATCCGTGTATGCCTTCTGTCTATCCTTCGCAGCTTTGATGTCCCGATAAAGTGAAATCATGAGCTTCGCACAATATCTTCTATTTAAATAACTGGCTTGCTCGTATACATACTCTCGTCCTATAGTAGACAAGTCCACTATTGACAGAGAATTCACAATACTTAGCCTCTAGCTTTTGTCCCTGGTCCTTGATAGAGACTTCCCTTAGCATCCTTTGATAGGCTAGATCATGGCATCCTTCCTCTCTAGCTAGCTCACGTATTGGGTCGTTTGGCATGGACACCTCTGTAGCTAGAGATCTAGCTATTGATAGATTTTTGCAAGATTAGTGAATTAAGGAATGCCTTGCGATTGAGTGCATCAACAACTACATTCTCCTTTCCAGGTCGGTACTTGATCTTAAAATCATATTCCTCCAATACTTCAATCCATCGACGTTGCCTCATGTTGAGCTCGTTCTGGGTAAAAATCTATTTGAGGCTCTTATGATCGGTTACTAGAGTAAACTTGTTGCCCAACAGGTAGTGTCTCCAAAGCTTTAGAGCATGGATGACAGCTAATAACTCCAGATCATGAGTGGCATAATTCTTTTCGTGGCTCTTCAATTTCCTTGAAGAGTATGCTACTGGATGATTTTCCTACATGAGCACATATCTTTAAGGCAAGCATGCTAGTATCAGTTACTACCTCTACTCCTTACTGTGGTCTAGAAGTTTTAGGATCGGTGCTGATACCAAACTTTGCTTCAATTGGTCGAAGCTATTTTGTTCGGAAGTTGACCATGTAATAGAGGTCTGCTTCTTTAGTAAGTCTGTAAGAGGTGCTGCAATCAAAGCATAGTTTTTGATAAAGATCCTATACCATCCTGTCAAGCCAAGAAAACTACGTATCTCTTTGACAGATACTGGTATTGGCCATTCAAGCACATCTCTGACTTTGGCCGGATCTACTGATATTCCTTCTGATGATACTATGAATCCTAGATATTCAATCTGACGTTTGAAGAATGCACACTTCTTCATTTTTGCATACAGCTTATGAGTCCCCATTGTCTCCAAAACAATCCGTAGTTGAGGTTCATGATCTTCTTCCTATTTAGAATAGACTAAAGTGTCATCGAAGAAGACAAGCACGAAATCATCAAGATATGGTCTAAAAATATCCTGCATTAACCTATTGAAGGTGGCAGGTGCATTTGTAAGGCCGAATGACATAACCAAGAATTCAAAGGGCCCATATCTTGTATTGAAGGCCGTTTTTGGAATATCCTCATCCTTGATCCTGATTTGATAGTAGCCTGACCTGAGATCAATTTTGGAGAAGATCTTTGCACCTTGAAGGCGATCAAGAAGCTCATCTATTCTAGGAATAGGGTACTTGTTCTTGACTGTTGATTGATTCAACCCACGGTAATCAATACATAGTCGAAGTGTCCCATCTTTCTTTTTCTGGAATAGGACTGGAGCTCCCCATTGTGAATTGCTAGGCCGGATGTAACCTTGGTTTAACAGTTGCTTGAGTTGTTCCTTCAACTCAATAGCTTCCGGAATGGACATTCTATAGGGTCTCTTTGCAATTGGCGCAGCTCCAGGTATTAGCCTTATTTCATGATCAACTTCTCTTGAAGGTGGGAGTTCTGTTAACTCTTCAGAAACTACGTCCACGTATTCCTTCAGCCAAATGACCAATTCACTTTACTTCTTTATCAATATTCATAGTCAAGACAATCGGGAAAAAGTTTTATTCCATTCATATCAGCATAGCCCTTTCGTGGTATAATTATTTCTTGGGCCGATGGAACAAGTTAATACATTAATTCGAGGAGAATAAGATATTATTGCATTCAGCTACAGGAACTGAGTAGTAGTACGGATTGGGATCATCGATTTTCAAGAATCGATAGTTCATTGGAAGATTAGGGTATCTTTTCCTTTGATATCCATTCTTCTCATGACGTTCCAAAACCTTGATTCGGTCGGCAGGGATTCTTTGAATCACTTCTCCGTACACATACTTATTTTGGTTAACCCTTCAACATCCAACCTGTAGGGTTGCGTTTGCGTTAGCCTCAACAAAGATGAACAACTTCACGATCTTCAAATCCTCCATCCACTTGATTCTCTTCAAGTTAATTTGAAGGTACGCAGGTCGATAGACAGTTATGTAATAAATCCCTGAAACACCCATCCATCTCTGTTCCATATACACAGGCGATGGATTGTAAATGCGGTCTAAGATGTTCATCATCTCAACCCTTTGTCGATAATTCGTGGAATGCATCGCAGTCATAAACATGACTTGGAACACTAAGAACCTCTTCCATGCTTCATAATTCTGGAAGACAGCAATCAAAGTAAGGAAATGTTTGGGACACAACATTTGCTTTACTTCTTCTTATTAAAATTTCCTAAAAACAAGTCCTTTGTTGGTTTGCTCTGATACCAACTGTAACGTATCCGCTAGAATCATTCCGGACACGTCTTAGCAGTCCATCGGGAAGGATGTCTAGAAAGCTCCGCCCGGCACTCCCATGGAATGTTACGGGACTTGCGATCTAGGTCTTCCCGCGTCTGCCACATAGCGGAAGTATCCTGGCCGTTCCCACTTAGGATCGACCTGAATTTGGGTTTTCCTGTTTGGTCTTTAGCTAGCAACAACTAGCGTCAGACCCGAGCGAACTACTTTACGCAGAAGCGCCCGGTCCGAAGCGGATTCACGCTGCACTTGGTTCAAGGAGAATGGGAAACGAGAGGGATGCAAGGCTCGACCTCTCTGCCATAAGGCATAGTCCCATTCCGTTCCCCTAAAACAACATAAATCGGGTAGGATGTAACTCTAGGTCATCGTCTTCGTTATTCCCTTTGATGCTGAAGATCAACCTGTTGTTCGTCGAAGACTTTGAGAAAAGTTCCCGGCTAACCGGGACCACCCATCCATAGGACGGACCCATGGTCCATCCTCTGCACTTTCCTCGGTTTGTTTTAGTTATGTAATTACCTACCACATTAGTTTTACATATACAAACAGCTTCTTTGATTAACCCTGTTATGCACTGGTTCCTTCACGTAATCTTATCACAGGACATAAAGAAAACAATGCCAAACAACTTCTTTATTATCATTTTATCCTTTTATCTTTGAAATACAAGGAGTTCCCGCCCGTAGGCGTATTCATAATCCGCCCGAAGGCTATCCAGTAATCCACCAGGGATCACTAATCCAAGTTTCCGCCCGTAGACTAGTATGCGGGCCTCGAGATCCAATCCCGAGTCACGTTAGTCTCTTGTGCAGGGCCCGGAAGGCGAGGGATTTACAGCCAGAGCCCCCCGTGGCACCCAAGCGTCCTCCTGCTCCAAGCAGAACTCAACGGAGAGATCTCTCACGGCGGGTTCGGTCCACATTCCCGGCGCGGCTAACAACCCCCTTGGTTAGGGTCAGGCAGGCAGTCGGGGGTAACTGAAGCTGCCTCTCCCTTCAGGCTTCAACCTGAAGTTTTAGATGTCTTTTCATCCTTTAGTTCCTTGAGCAAACAATGCAAACAGTGCTTTCTAAACTATTACAAGCACAATCAATTCCAGTGGTCGTTTTATTTGGCCAACTGTTTAAAAAGTGAATCATTCTCTCCGAATGCATCCAGCATTCGACCTGGGATCAAATTGCGACTTGGCAAGATCCCCAAGGGTCTATTTGTTCACCCTTTTATCCTTGGGTTAGGGCCATACCCTGTTAACCCAACTTAATCAATACCTTAGGTAATAGTAAATCCTGGCGACCATGTCGCTTCAATTATTGATTTGGTCATTTGCTTTCAGGCAAATACCTAACTCTCCTTTTTCTTGGTAATTATTCCCCAAGAAAGGTGAAGTAACAGGATGATTACTCATCCTCTTGTAAGTTCAATTCTTTCAATAACTTACCAACCTTATTTCGAGAAATGACAAAACTCTCTTGTGGACAAATCTCAAGTCTATACGATGTTGCAACTTTTCGCACATGTGTTGCATCTATTCCACGGGATCATTTCACCCATTGAATAGCGTTTTCCGGTCACGGAATTACCTCCAGCCGAGTAGCAGGGTTTAGGGTATCTTCTTACCCAATCCATTCCTAATTATATTGGCCCACGGCCCTAGGAATTTCCAACTCAGTCGGAGTTTGATCATTTGTACGACTGATCCTTAGGATGAAACCTTAGATCGTTTTATGCATGAGTATCCAATTGACTCATCATTTAGTGAATGTGTGTAAGATCTTTGGGTTTGCGGGTTTTGACATGGCATCAAGTGTAAAACTAGGTCGAATTCTTACCGCACTAAACCCTAGTTAGCACCTGGGATACTTATCATATCGACTGAACCATCCCCAAATGAATCCTTTGTGGTTTATGTAATTTAGACAACACAATATACTTGTCCTGCGACAAGGATGAACCTTTCCCAAAGGTAATAAACTAGATTTAATGGAGAACAACAGTTACAACTACACCAATACGTGTAAACATGCGATTCACTGCTTCTACGCATCACATGGTTCACAATAACCCTATCCTTCCTTGGTAAGGTAAAAATGCCTGATAATCCGGACACTAACTTCCCTAGGTCCTACTTACATCAATTAATCATTCCACTTTCAAGTCCATAGATCATTTTCGTGGCCCTCTATTCCTTTTCGAATAACGTCTTATGGGTGTTAACTTTCCCTCATGAATCATTACAAGGAAGATCTATCTAAAAATGGGACATGCTATTAATCTTTCCATGCCTAGTAAAAAGGTGTACCTCAATAATTTCAACCTTGTAATGAGGCAACGGTTGTCCTAGGCTCGTCGCTTTTGAATACACAAAAGGAAGACTTGCTGATAAGGTCTTACAAATGCATAGACACCTTATGCTCTTTTCATTCATTCCTTTGAATGTACCAATGATCAATTTTCATATCTTAAGCTATTTCTAATAAATGTTCAAATAGCCAATTCATTTTCCAACTGCATTTAACTTGACTAGTTGAATTCAAACATGCATGAGTGCTTCCTAATCCGTGAAGTTATTGTGAATAATTCAATACTTTTGTGTGGAATCCAAATAGATAAAAACCTGGACTTGTGGACTCCGTGAAATATCCACGTAAATACTAGGAGAAGATCCTTCCGCAGTCGCACCTTGTGATCTTTTTGGGGCCATCGTAGGCATGGATTCCGTTTCTGATTTGCCTTTGTGGTCTACGAATTGACTTGCCTCGGAATGCAGCCTCCAGATCTTGCCCTTCTCCCTCATACGTACAAGATTTTTTTTTGAAGTACGGATCCTTGAAAAAAGGAAATACCGGCTTGTGGGATTTGGCTTATGGAAGGCCTTAGGGATTGGAACTTGGGCTTTTTTTTTTCCAGAAGAGCTGTGGAAAAAATGAAACTTAATAAATGCTTGCGGGAATTGGGGCTTTCTCGAGCAAGCTTGTGGGAATTGAAGCTTGTTATGGGAAGGAGCTCTTGCGAATGGGCCTTGCAAGAATGGGGCTTTAGAGTTCTTCTTCTCCTTCCCAAAAATCCTAGGCCCAGCCTTGTGGGTGATTGGTGGGGAGGGCCTTTATAGGCTTCCTCTTTTACTCTTCAAAATCCCGGGCCAGGGATGACTGGTGGGAGGGGGTTTTGTAGCCCCCTCTTCTTCAAGTCTCGAGATGGACTTATTGGGTGATTGGTGAGAAGGCTCGTAGCTTTCTTCCCTTCAAAGTCTCGGGGTGTGGATAGACCTATGGGGGGAAAGGTAGTGGGAAGGGGGCTTAAGGAAGCCCCCTTAGAAGCTTCCTAATAAGAAGCTTCTAGGAGCTTCTGATCACGGGCAGCAACCACGATACCACGTGGTATAAGATGACATCAATCGGCGTACAGAAGAAGGGTGGTTCGACTGGGGATGGTGGCGGCGTGATAGCTTGTGGCGGTGCTATGGCGGACTGGCGGTTGGCGGCTCCCCTCTGCACGGCGTCTTCTTCCACGGCGCCCTTCCTCACACGGCGACCTCCCCCAGCTCGTCCAGCCGTCCTCCTCCCTTCCACACGGTGACCCCTCCTTCACACGGTCTGCTCTCACGCTTGTCCAGCACGTCCGTCCCTTCCACCCCTTCCTTCACATGGTCTGCTGCCGCCTTTTCCTTCCTCACACGCTTCCTTCCCTCCAGCACGACCCCTCCTCCAGCACGTCGACCCTTCCTCACGGCCGTCTGGCACTTTCTCACGACAGCCTTCTGCCCATTGTTCCTCCTCCTTTCCCCCCCCCCCAAGAGGGGGTTCTTATAGGCCTTGGGAAAGGAGGGCTTCCACACACGTGGAGGACTCCTCCTCATGCATATCCGTCCCACCCCTCTTTGGCCATTCCTCCCCACACTCCCTCTCCTCCAGCCATGCATCGGCTGGGGGAAGGGATAATAATTTTAAAAAAAATTTGCAATTACCTTATCCTCTTGACCTCTTCCCAAGAGGCTGTTTTCCCGCTGCTATGCCGGTTTGAATCCCCGACCTTATTTTCCTAAGGTGGAGTGTCTCCAATTCCCGCGTATGGCTATAAATTAGCTGCTGGCACTAGTGATAATCTTTGCACGAGATTTACACGACGTGCGGGAAGTCAATATTTACGGCCGGCAGTGTGCGGAAATATTACATACCTTGCTTGTGGAATTAGCAAATGGTCGTGAGGTCACTTGTACTAGGCAAACTGCTAAGGTGGAATTCTTTCTAGGAGGAAAGACGACTTCGGTCAAATTTAGAGTCATGAACTTAGGTATCCATGAGTGTCTACTCGGAATGGATTGGCTTAAACCTAATGATGCCCACATTCATTGTGGAAAGGGCCAAATTTCCTTTCGGAACTCTGAAGGGGAATCGATCACAACTCAAGGTGAGGCTGGAAAGCCAAAAATTCAATTGGCCAAAGCATCTCGGATTATAAAGGGAGTCAAAAAAGGACTACCTGTCTACATGATTAAGCTCAAGAAGTTAGATTAGAAGCAGGGGTCTAGTGAAGGACCTTCTTTGCTAAAGGAATACGCGGACGTATTTCCTGAGGAATTGACAGAACTCCAGTCTCAAAGAGAAGTGGATCATGAGATCATGCTAGTACCAGGAGCTGTGCCAATTGCAAAGAGACCCTATAGAATGTCCATACCAGAAGCAATTGAGCTGAAGGAACAACTCAAGAAATTGCTAGATCAGGGCTACATCCATCCTAGCAGTTCACCATGGGGAGCTCCAGTATTGTTTCAGAAAAAGAAAGATGGAATGCTTTGACTATGTATTGATTACAGAGGGTTGAATCAATCAACTGTCAAGAACAAGTACCCTATTCCTAGAATAGATGAGCTTCTTGATCATCTTTAGGGTATGAAGATCTTCTCCAAGATTGATCTCAGGTTTGGTTACTATCAGATAAGGATCAAGGATGAAGGTATTCCAAAGACAGCATTCAGCACAAGATATGGGCACTTTGAGTTTTTAGTTATGTCATTTGGGCTTATAAATGCTCCTTCCACCTTCAACAGGTTAATGCAGGATATATTTAGGCCATATCTTGATGACTTCGTACTCGTCTTCTTTGATGATACTTTAGTTTATTTCAAACAGAAAGAAGATCGTGAACCCCAACTTTGGATTGTCCTTGAGACAATGAGGTCATACAAGCTGTATGCTAAGATAAAGAAATGCACATTCTTCAAGCGTCAGATTGAATATCTAGGATTCATCGTATCAGCGGAAGGAATCTCAATGGACCTAGTCAAAGTCAGAGATGTGCTAGAATGGCCAATACCAACAACTATCAAAGAAATACACAGTTTTCTTGGATTGACAGGATGGTATAGGATCTTCATAAAAAACTATGCCTTGATTGTAGCACCTCTGACAGACTTACTGAAGAAGCAAACTTCCATTGCATAGTCAACTCCTGAATAAACCAACTTTGAGAGATTAAAGCAAAGTTTGGTATCAGCACCTATCCTAAAACTTCCAGACCTCAGTTAAGGAGTTCGAGGTAGTAACTGATGCTAGCACGCTTGCCTTAGGATGTATGCTCATGCAAGAAGGTCATCCTGTAGCATATTCTTCAAGGAAACTTAAGAGCCATGATAAGAATTATGCTACCCATGATCTAGAATTGTTAGTTGTCATCCATGCTCTAAAGCTTTGGAGACACTACCTATTGGGTAACAAGTTTACTCTAGTGACTGATCATAAAAGTCTCAAGTGGATCTTTACCCAGAACGACCTCAACATGAGGCAACGTCGGTGGATTGAAGTGCTCGTGGAGTACGACTTTGAAATCAAGTACCGACCGGGAAAGGAGAATGTAGTTGTTGATGCACTCAGTCGCAAGGCATTCCTTAACTCATTAATCTTGCAAAATCCATCAATAGCTAGATCTCTAGCCACAAAGGTATCCATGCCAAACAATCCAATACTTGTGCTAGCTATAGAAGAAGCATGTCATGATCCAGCCTATCAAAAGATGCTAAGGGAGATCCCTATCAAGGACCAGGATCAAAAGCTACAGGCTAAGTATCATGAATTCTCTATCAATAGTGGACTTGTCTACTATAGAATGAGAGTATGTATACAAGCAAGCCAGTCACTTAAGTAGAAGATATTGTGGGAAGCTCATGATTCCCCTTTCTTAGGACATCCTGGCTATGCCAAGACTCTCAATGCAGTTAGGAAGGGCTACTACTGGGAGAGGCTTAAAGGTGACATTCTCAAATATGTCACCGAGTGTTTGTCTTGTCAACATATCAAAGCCGAACATGTCAAAATTCCAGGAAAGTTACAACCACTTGACATTCCCCAAATGAAATGGGAATTCATCAGTATGGACTTTGTTGTTGGCCTATCCCAAGTTCAGGGAGGATACAACTCCATCATGGTTGTGGTTGACATGCTTACTAAGGTTGCACACCTTATTCCAGTAAAGACAAACTATAAAGCCTTAGACATTGCAAGGTTGTTTATCAAGGAAATATTCAAGCTACATGGGTTACCCAAAAGAATCATTAGTGATCGTGACTCTCTCTTCACATCACACTTCTGGAGAGCTATCTTCAAAGCCATTCGGACTCAACTCTGTTTTAGCACAGCTTACCATCCCTTAACTGATGGTGGCCAAACGGAGCGAGTCAATCAAGTTATCGAGGATATGCTTAGGGCACACTGCTATCGTGAACCAAAAAGGTGGACTCAATACTTGCCTTTGGTGGAATTTGCCTACAATGCTTCTTACCAACAAAGCATTCAGATGATCCCTTTTCAAGCATTGTATGGTCATGACTGTCAAAGTCCCCTAAACTTCTCAGATCCAACCTTGAGGGTTGAAGCTTCAAGGCAGATGTTGGAAGAGATGGATGACCAAATAAAGTCAGTAAGACAAGACATCCAAGCCGTTGTCAAGCATTTTTCTGAAAACTGAAATCCCCTAGTCAAATTGTAGTTAGGTTTGATTTTTGCTAGTTTAGTTGTTGTGTGACAGTTTGTTTTGTTATTTTGTAATTCGATTTCTTGTGTTTGTTTAGCATAGGATTTGTTTATGTCATTTTGTTTGATTTGTTGAGTGTAAAACTTGATAGCCTTGGTTGAGCTTGGTATTTTTTTGAACAGGATAAAGTTGGAGTTTGCTAATAGCTACTGAACATTGAGGAGCTAGGTATGTTTTCTTGTCGAGACTTTTGCACATCACGGGGATAATGGATTCACGAGCACTTCACATTGTACTTATTGATGCACTGCACTCGGGGGTCGTCTCCTGTCCTTATCAAATATTTCCATGCCATGGACTGGGATTCAACACATTTTGCACCATCATTGAGCACTAGCATGCCATGAGGTCCGCTGCAACTATATGCAGTAAATCTTAGATGCACGTGCACATGAGAGAGCACCTGTCATTGAGCACGCATGTTTCTTGCACGCACCATTTGGGATGTTCATCACAAAGTTAGGAACCTCTGGTTGAGAGGGTAAGGTGGTTGGGAGAGTTCGAGGGTCATGAAGGACGCCATCAATCGTGAGAAGGGTTGTTCTTATTTGTCAAGATCTTGAGGACCATCATTTTCTAGAGTGATTGTGAGATTTTGGATGGGTGGAGCGGAGTATATCATATCTTTTTTATGAGAGTTAAGAGGTGAGGGTAAGAGTTTAATTAATAAGGAATTCTGTTTGCATTTTGCATGATGCATGATCACATCTAGATAGGCTAGGCACGATTCTTCAATGCATACATTATTTTTGTGTGTAGCATTGATTGATTGGTTGCATATCATGGATCCAACATTGCATATTTTTCTAAATCATGAAAGATTGAGGACGGAGTTCATTTCAAAAAAGCATATTCCTACTAGGGCACACTACATAAAAAACAAGTTCATATCCAAAGAATATTTATTTTGAAGACTCAAGGATCAAAGGAAAAAGGTCGTACGTTTTATATCGTTAGCGAGTATTTCTTGAAGAAAAAGAGGACATGTGTACTGAAAGTATATGCAATCATAAGAACAATAGGCCAAGGAAGGGAATAAGTCGTCCGAGATGAAAGATGGAGAAAAATTATGCGATTTACGAAAATCAATATTTTGGCCCGATTTAAATGGACTTTTGTAATTCTGCTTGCATTGCCTTGTCGACTAGATGTGTTCCGATCGTTTTAAGTATCCGAATCTCTATATTCGGAGTTCAAATGACGAAGTTATGATCAAAACAAGTTGCAAACAAGCATAAAGCATAAAAAACGAAAATAGTGAAAAACAGTAGAAAAGCAAAAGCCAAAAGCTGAAAGCAAAAAGCCAAATGTGTGTGCGTGTGGATAGAAAACTATATAAGGAGAGGAGATTGAAGAGTTAAGGGCCTTCCCCCTTGATTATAATTGTATTTTGTGAGAGAAGAGAGTGGAGGGTCGCATGCTAGAGTGAGCTCTTGTCATGCTAATTTGAAAGTCGGAGCCTTTGGATGTCAAAATGCCGAGCGTCGGATCATGGTTGTTAAGGTACAAAAACATATCTCACTTGGTTTTTTGTCGAATTTTTTGGTATTTTCATTGTGTGGTTGTGTGATGCTCTACCCGCATACGGGTTTTAAAAGAAAATTTTAAGCTATAAGAGGCTTTGTTTTTTTTTTGTGTGGCTTGTGGTATATGATCGAATAATTGAATTTTTAAAATCGGCCACCTTCATCCCTTCGTCCACATGGTCTTCTTCACGTTCTCATAGAAGCTTCCTGGAAGCTTCTTGGAAGCTTCTCAGGGGGGGACTCTCTAAACCCCCTTTTCTATTGGCCCTTCTCAAGCGGACTTTTACCCCCCCCCAGATTTACGCACCCTTTCCCCCCTTACATCCCCCATAAATCTCACACTAGCTAGGTTTTTAAGCCCCATTCCATAGCATTTCCACTAAGCCTTTTAATCCCCCATGTTTCCTTTTAAAACCCTTCCCACACAAGTCTTTTAAATCCATTATATCCCTTTTCCTGAAGGCCCTATCATATCTGAAATTTCCAAGTCCCCTTTCCCTTACATTCCCCAAAAGCCATTTTGTCGGTTGTAAAGTCCTTTTCATGGACTCACATAAGCCCATTATAACCGGGATTTAAAGCCTTTTCCATTGTACCCGAGCCCAAACTCTTTGCCAGGTTCAAGGGCTTTCCCATTGAACCCTCCTAAAGATAACTTCTCTTTCCTCCAAGCTACGAGGAGGAAGCCTATAAGGTATTCCAAAGCCCAATTCCACAAGACGATGCATCAGTCAAGGAAGCGGAATCTCAAAGGGAATTGCGTGTGCGAGAGAGGCGGGCCAAGATCATAAGTTTGCGGCAAAGCCAAGAAGGTCAAATTCTCAATGGCCCTTAAAAAGGCACAAGGCGCAATCGCAGGAGATCATCTCTTAACATTCATGTGGACATTTCACCAAATCCACAAGTCTAGGTTTTCTTCCTATTTTTGATTTACGTCGTAATATTGCAATTATGCATGGTTAATTCACGAAAGTAAGATGCACTTTTACGATTGAAAATCATTGGCTATCTTAGGGGAAATAACTCACAATTGAAGAATTGATCATTTGTATTTCTCAAAGAGACGGACGAAAGAAGAACATAAGACGTCTATGCATTCTTAGCAAGTTGTTTTTATGCATTGCAAAGTAATGAATTTAGATCAACTAATGATCATCTTTACAAAGTCAAAATTATTGTAGTACACTTCGATTATGCATCAAAAGATTAAATCGCATGTGGTATTATTACACATATTTTTCTTTGCAATGATTCATTAAAGAAGATTGCTAACAACCGTAGGAATTTGCAAGGCATGGAAATGATTCTAGGGCTACATGAAGTAGGTTAAACTCTAGAAAATTGACATAAATTTCATTCAAACTACGTTGTAACTAGGAAAGGTCGCGTACGAATATTTCATTTAGAAATGAAGTTAGGGGAAGGTTGCATTGTTCATTTTAAAATAAAACCCTAAAAGCTTAGTGGCGTAAATCATGAATGCATGTCCTAGTAAGATCAATAGGAATTGTGTTGTAACTTAACATGTGCTTGGAGCTTAGCCAGAAAAGCTAGGGTATGTAAATCTAATCATACATAGGCAATGAATCGCGTGCTTACAACAATGGTATCGAAATGCAACCAGTTTTTTCCCTCTTTGATCAAGACAATATCTTCATGAATAGACAGGTACATTGTTTTACCCTAAACACCTAAAAAACAAAGGAATTGATTAGGAATGGTTAAATTGATGCAACATATCCCAAGTGCTAACTAGGGTTTAGCATGTTGAGGACGTGACCTAGACGCACTTATTGCCAAGATGAAACTCTCATACCCTAAAGACCTGCCCACATTCACGGAATGTAGGGACAATAGAACATACTTGCAAGAAACTATCTAGGGTTTCTACCCTAAGGATCACTCGCTAAAAAGATGAAACTTGGTTTGAATTGGAACCCTAGGACTGACAATGTCGGCCTAATGCAATCAGGAACAGATTGGATATGAAGACACCCTAACTTTGTTTCCTATCTGATCATGATTCCGTGATTAGAAGACACCGTTCGATGGGTAAAATAGTCCCATGGATTAGATGCGACACTTGTGCAACAAGTTGCAGAGTTGCATGATCTTGTGGTTTGATAACAAGAGAATGGCCGATTCCTCCAAATGAGATTGGAAAATTCTTGCGCAAGTTTATCTTGCAAGAGAATGAGTAGGTGCTTGATATAGTACCTTTCTTGGAAAAAGTGACCAAGATAAGGGGATTAGATATCTTATTGGAAGCAAAGGACCAATCAATAATTTGGAGTAACATATTTTTTGTTAATAGAACTTAAGGTATTGGTTATGTTGGGTTAATAGGGTACAACCCTAACCCAAGGACATAAGGGTTAACAAACAAACCCTTGGGGATCTTGCCAAGTCACAATTGATCCCGGATCGAGTGCTGGATACATTCCGAGAGAAGGATTCACTCCTTAGGAGTTGGCCAAATTAATGACCACTAGAAATGATTATGCTTGTAACAGTTTAGAGAGCACTATTTTCTTTGTTTGCTCAATGAATTAAAGGATGAAAAGATATATAATGCTTTAGGTTGAAGGCCTGAAGGGAGAGGCAGCCTCAATTACCCTCAACTGTTTGCCTGACCCTAACCAAGGGGGTTGTTAACCGCGCCGGGTAGGTGGACCAAACCCGCAGTGAGAGGTCTCTCCGTTGAGCGCTACTTGGAGTAGGAGGACGCTTGGGTGCTAGGGAGGGCTCTGGTCGTAAATCCCTTGCCTTTTGGTCCCTGCACAAGAGGTCAACGTAACTTGGGACTGGATCTCGAGGCCCGCATACTAGTTTACGGCCAGAATCTTGGATTAGTAATCCTTGTGGATTGCTGGATAGCCTTCGGGTGGATTATGGATAAGCCTACGGGTTGGACTCTATAAATGTATTTCAAAGATAAATATGATAACCTATTGAAAAGGAACTTGTTTGACATTACTTTTCTATGTCAAGTGCTATGATTACGTGAAGGAATGCTTAACGGGCTAATTAAGGAAGCTACTTGATGCATGTCCAACTAAATTTGATAGGTAAATAGACAACTAAAACAACTTGAGGAAAGTACGGTGGATGTGGCCATGGGTCCATCCTACGGATGGGTGGCCTCGGTTGGTCAGGAACTTTTCTCAATCTTAATGGACAAGAAGAATATCATTTCAAAGGAAATGAATAGCAAGGGTGCTGACCTAGAGTCTAAGTTATAATAATCCCGGTTTACGTTGTTTTAGGGGAATGGAGTGGGACTATGCCTTATGGCAGAGAGGTCGAGCCTTGCATCCCTCTCGTTTTCCATTCTCCTTGAACCAAGTGCAGCGTGAATCCGCTTCGGCCCTGGTGTTTTTGCGTAAAGTAGTTCGCTCAGGGTTCAATGCTAGTTGTCGTTTAGAAAATGACCAGTAGGGAAAACCTTGATTTAGGTCGGCGGTCCTAAGTGGGAACGGCCAGAATACTTCTGCTACATGGCAGACATGGAAAGTCCTAGATCGCAAACCCCGTAACATTCCATGGGAGTGCCGGGCGGAGCTTTCTAGATCTCCTTTCCGATGGACTGCTAAAGCCTTCGGGCAGATTATGGATAAGGCTACGGGCTGGACTTTACAAATGTATTTTAAAGATAAATATGATAACTTGTTGAAAAGGAACTTGTTTGACACTGCTTTTCTATGTCAAGTGCTATGATTACGTGAAGGAACCGATGCCTACAGGGCTAATTAAGGAAGCTACCACTACAACAAAAAGACCTCATACACGCACATTTAGATGTGATTTTTGAATACAGAGAAAAACTTACGGGTGCGTCTATTCACCCGTCTATTTGTGCATCTATCATTCCACGTCCATAATCGCATGTATTGACGAATTTACACGCACAAATAGACGCGCAATAGATGCACATATACACGCGCATATAGACACGCTTCTAGACGCACTTTTACAAGCACTGATAGACGTGAACAGAAAATAAAAAATATCATTTTTTAAAAAATATATTTAATTTTATTTTTTAATTTGAATTATGTAGCGCGTGTATAAGCACATGTAGTCTACATTATAGACGCGCGAATAAACGTGAAATACCTGCAATTTAGACGCGTTGATAGACGCACAAAACAGAATTGGAAAAAAAAACCAGAGAGCATGCATGCACATGCTCTCACGAGAATTGAAAGTAAAAGTCCATGTATTCATTATATATCAAATCATTTACAAGGGAAGTTTTGAGTGCTTGTGACCTAAAGCGTGGCCGCAAGCAGTTGGCTCAAAGAGATATCATAGATATACAAGAAAAGAAGGCCTCATGAGGAGGTATGGTGCTCCTCTATGAATCTGAAGAGGAAACATCCTCGCTAGTACCACCATGGCTACTAGCATCGCTATCCCCCTCCTCGCTGTGCTCCACATCTGGGTTCGCCTACACACACAAAAGATCAGGATTGCTTACATACACAAGGTGGAGAAAAAGTTATAATTAGTTATACTTTTAATAGGAAAGTAAGAAAAACATACCTCCTCTAGCTGTCGAATCCTCATGGCCTGGTTGTATTGGTCCTCAGTGATGAGACCCTCCTCATAAAAGTGAAGCCATGTCGCTGCGCAGTTATGGCCTCGATGGTAACCTACCTCTCTAGGGGTAGGTGTCCTACCAACGATGGTAGTCTGCAAAACATTTAGAGATATACAAACAATTAGACGTCACAATATATTAGACTAAAATATATAAATAATTTAAAGAAATATAAATTTAAAAAAACTAAAAATCAAAATATACTTACAAACTCTGTCTCCCATGACTCTCTGCCGCCCAATCCATAATGCGACGATCCCATTGTTTCCATTTGGATCCGTCGCGCCTCTGCGTGCTAGTGACTCTTCACTTTCTCAGCTACTTTCTTCTTGGCTTTCTTCCACTCTACGCGGTGGCACATAGGTGGTTGGCTGTAGGCTCCATGCCCCTCCTCCAGCCTCCGCAGTGAGTCCTTGGCCCGTGTCATGAGGTGGGATCTTTTGTTGTGAAGCATATCCCTTACTTTTGTACGTCCCCAATCATCCAAGAATCGCTGACCCTCAAGATTTGGGTGCCTCCTATGGACTGCCCTCAACATCTCCTGCCACAAGCCGCTTTTCTGATTTTTGAAGGCAATGAAACAATCTTTATACGTCGCATGCACGACGCTCCTCATATACGCCATTACCTCCCTTCCCTCATCATCATGAAAGATGCCACTAGCATCTGTAACTCTATAGTAATGGCGTACAACCTACATTATCTACTGGTGAGGGTGATCACTCGCCACCTCCTTGGCAACCCCCACACAACCCTTGTCCTCCCCCTTGACTCTCCCTACTCCCTCTCTGTCGACTGCCCTCTGCCTCGCTGGACGCACGAGCTTCTACAGATGCACGTACTTCTGCAGATGCTTGTGCTTCAGCCAATGCACATGGAGCACGTGGAGTACCTGCAAATGGAGTACCTGCATATGGAGTACCTATATGTGGAGTACCTGCATGTGGAGTCTGGGAAGTAGTGCCAGAAAAAGACGCCAGAGGCGTCCCAAACATGACATTGAACACCTCGTCCGCTGTGGGAGAGCGGCCAAGGTGTCTGGTCATCTCTCCCATGAAGTCTTCCCTACTAGGAAAACCTCCAAAAAATCCATTGACCCCCCTACCAAAGGAGGCCAATGTATCATTCGTGTGATCCACATCTGGGTCATTGCTAGATGAACTAGGATACGACATCTACAAAAAAAACACAAGAAAAAGACAAATTTATTTGCGTACAAAAAATCATATATTACCTACATTTTCAAAGAGCTTCTCTTAAACAAGAAATGCTTCTCTTAAACAAGAAATCATATATTACCTACAAATGCTTCTCTTAAACAAATTTATTTGCATACAAAAAATCATATATTACCTAAAAATGCTTCTCTCAAACAAGAAAACTGATAAACACAAATATGGGATTGGTCACATTCATCATTGCAAAAATATATTGTTTAATATTAGAACTGGGAGACCTGGCGCGTGTATCCCCGCGTCTACATTGCAGGTTAGACGCCCTCTCAGACGCGCTCCAGAGTTCATCTTCTATCCAGCGCGTCTATTTGCACATCTAACATGCAGCACAGACGCGCTTCCAGACGTGCATCCAAGGTCAATGCGCGTCTATAATGGCATGTAGATTGCAGGTCAACCTTCTGAGCAGTGCGTGTATCATCGCATGTAAATTGCAGAGCACACGCACCAGCACACGCGCTCTAAGACCCGGTCTCAGACGCTCTGAGAGAAAATATTTTTGTGCATCTATGTCTGCGTCTACACTAAGACATAGACGCGCTAGCAGACGTGCTGAGTCGGCTGATTTCAGGCTGATGACAGCCATTGACGATTAACATAATGCAATACATAATGGAATCACAAATCCTAAATACACAGACAGAGCAGAGAGAGGAAGAGAGAAACAAAGAGGAGAGAGAGAGACTCACCTTGGGTGTTTGGTGTGGTGGGTGGTGGTGATTCTCCTTCTCCTTCTTCCTCTCCTTGGTAAGTTACCCTCCCTTGATGCTTGTTTGCTTGCTTGCTCCTTCTTCTTGTTCTTCTCTTTCTTGTTCTCTCTTTCTTCCTCTCTTTGGCTTTCCTTTTTCCCTTATTGTGTGTTTGAAATGAAAGAAGAGGTGAGTCATGAGGAGGTGAGGCATGAAGAGACTAGGTGAGGCATGAAGAGACTGCATGTCGGCTAAACTCAAGCTTCAGAACTGCAAAAAATGTAGGAAAGGAAAGGTACAGTTTGAAAAGAAATGATTTAAGTATGGTTTGAATTTTGACGTATGCGTCTATTTTCGCGTGTATATGTGCGTCTATTCTTCAGATAGACGCGAATATAGACGCAAAAATAGACGCGTAGGTAGACGCGGATGTAGATGCGCATTTGGGATTTATCATAATTTTGTGTTTTTAAGATAAGTTTTGATAGTGAATTCTTCTTAAGTTTTGATAAGTTAAGATAAGTTAAGATAAGTTTTAAGATGATGATTTTTGTGTATTTAAAATTAAGATATTATGTAAACATATGAATGACAAATATTTTGATGTTGTCATGAATTAGGTTTAATCACGTCGACGTCGTCATCACCTAGTGCGGTGCAAGCTGGTGAGTCAATGAGCATATCCTCAATTAAGGCTGAAACATTGCGTCTTCATAATCGAGATGCATGGCTACGACAAAAAATTAAATGCATGTGTGATCGTTGTCGAGGGTGTATTTTTCGAGCACGTCGAATTGCAATGTCACACCTTAGCTTGTATGGAGAATGGGACCAAGAAAAATCACCGGTATTCATTGGTTTTTTTAACCACTAAGATTGCTAATCTATGTTACAAGAATTATATATCAATGTACATGAAACTCCCTTTTGTGGTTGACCAGGATATAGAGCCACATCCTCAGTTTCTCCCTCTCGGGCATCGAGAGGCTGCAAAACATCAACGCGAGGAGGCAGAGTCTTCAAGAAGAGTAGAGACTGACGACCATGATAGTAGCCCTCATGAAATGCCCCATCAAATCATAGAGGATGAGATTTTGGACAACATGGTACACCATCTATTTTCACAACCAGTTCAGGGAGAATGTCACTCTACGAAGCCAAACGATCCACTATATGTAACATCATCTACTCCGTTGTATGAAGGTTGTACGTACTCCGTTCTTCGTGCGTCCCTCGAGATACTTAACTTGCAAACAATTTATGGATGGAGTAATGTCAGTTTGGATGCATTATTGAAGTAGGTATCAATTCAGTTTGGCTTATATATGAATCATAATATTAATTGTTAATTCTATTTTAAAATGAGACAGAAATATATGTTGGTGGTTTTTTAACTTACTTTTAAAATATATGTAGGTTATTATCACAAATGCTTCCAAAAGGAAACAAATTGCCAACTAAGAGAGAGCAAGCAAGACATTACTTGACATCTCTGGGAGGCCTCGATTATGTCAAGATCCATGCATGTGTCAATGATTGTGTCTTATTTCGTGGGATTCATGAGTTTGCATGAGAGTGTCCTGTTTGTGGCGAATCAAGATACGAAGTGGAGATGAAGTCAATGGATATGCCCGGTAAGGTTTTGCGACATTTTCGGATTGTTCCACGTATAAAACTTATATTCAAGTGTAAGTCTATTGGAAAGCTCATATCATGGCATGCTAGTCATCGTTCAAGTGATAGAAAATGGAGGATCCCTACAGACACACCCGCATGGCAACATATAGATAATTTATGGCCCGTTTTCAAAGAAGAGCCAAGAAATTTGAGATTTGGTTTAGGTATGGATGGAATCAATCCATTTGGCATCAAAAGCACATCATACAGTGTATGGCCAGTGGTATTGGTGAACTATAATATTCCTCCATCCATGGCAATTAAAAAGGGACAAGTGATGTTGTCCCTTCTGATTCCTAGAAAGCACAAGGTAAAAAACATGGACATTTACTTAGAGCCTTTGATTGAAGAGTTAGAAATGTTATGGGAAGGTATTGAGGTGCAAGATACAAGTGCATCTGCATCCTCTAGAGATTTCACATTGAAGGCCATGTTGTTGTGGATCATGCATGACTTTCCAGGATACGGAGAGTGTTCAAGTACATGTATATAACTCTATATTTGAAATTCAAGACTTGAATCAATTGCATTTTATTAATTCACTTGTTTTTTTAGGTTTAACCACGTCAGGATATCATGCATGTCCTATTTGCGGTCCCTCTCTAGTTTCCTCTAGGCCAGCACGTTTAAAGAAGGTTATCTACAACAACCATCATTGATTTCTTCCTATTGACCATCCCAAATATGTTCTCCCTACTAATGGAATGACTCCACAATCTCTAACCATTCAAGATTGGAAGGAGAGATGGATTAATGCCAATAGCCACCCTCCACATGGCATGAGTCGGTAAGAAGTGCATTTCTCTCGATTGACTTTAAAGTATTTAGCATGATGAATTGTTTACATAATATATTGTTTGTTTGTTAGGTTCTCTATATTCTTTCGTCTTCCGTACTTGACTGAACTCAAGATCAATCACCTGTTAGACCCAATGCACATATTCAAAAATGTTGTATCTACATTATGGGATCACTTGATAGGGGTTCGCGATTCAGTTAATGTAAGGGAGAATTTACGTAACATTGGTTGCATGAGATGAGCCTGGCCATGCATTGGACCCAGAGGAAAGATTGAGCTACCCCATGCACCTTGGATATTGTCAAAGAACGAGGAAAAAATAGTGAAGGAACAAATATATAGCTTTCGAACACCCACAGGATGTATGAGATGTCTCAAGGGAGCCTTCATAAAGAAAAAGAAAAGAGGTGTGGAGCAACTATCTGGTTTGAAGTCCCACGATTGGCACAAAATGATTCAAGTAAGGGTATCTCTAACCATGAATATAGTAATTAGTGGCGTAACTATGTGTAAACTTTGGGGTATGATGACTTTTTTCTCAACTAATCATTTACATCTATGAATATTGTTTACATTCAGTTCGTACTTCCTACTAGCATATCCCATTGTGCATTCAAAGATGTACGTGATATCATTTACAAGATGGGAGAGCTTGTGAGGTGTGTATACATTGTATTTTTTCATTATATATCTTTGAATTTCTACACAAAAATAAACAAGCACATCATACATCTTGACAGATACGTGAGCTCGAAGGAAATTGATCCAAACACATTGCAAGATGCTCGAGTATTATCTGTTGAGGTGGTTTGTTTGGTGGAGAAAATTTTTCCTCTATCCATTTTAACTACTCAATTACATTTACTCGTACATTTGATTGATGAGATCGCACTTTGTGGGGTAGTTCATGTAAGGTGGATATTTTTTCTTGAGCGCTTCATGAAAACCTTGAAAGATTTTGTGAGGCAAAAAGCACGGTCTGAGGGAAGCATGGCTGAGGGTTGGTTAGTGCAATCATCCCTTGTTTATATCTCTGAATATCTTGCTGAAGTGGATCCCTCTCAACCACGACTATGGAAAGATGATGAAGACTTGAGGATGACCTCTATAGTATCTCAAGGAAAAGGAATGAGTAAAGTGCTAACAAAAGAAGAACTTCGTAAGTTAAATAGTTTTTGTGTGCTCAATAGTGATGTTATGAGCAAATGGGTGACACTATATAATGAAGCAAGGACAAGAAGAAAAAGCGAAAGACAAGAATTTCACACTAGATATGGACGTAATGTCTCATTTTCAGATCATCTAAATGCGCTGCCACGTCATATTGACATAGATTGGTTACATGAGAAAATGAAGAGAATGGAAAAAGAGAAGGAAATTAATATATCTTAAGAAGAGTGGGAATACGCACGAGGTTGCTTATCAAAGGTGAGACATACTATCAATTAATTTGTTTCTATAAGTTTTATTTTATATAAATAATTGACATGTTTGATCTTTTATCTTTTACTACTAGTGCACATTATTCAATGCACTTTGGTGTGAGGGTAAACATCTTCGAACTCAATGTATAGATGAAAAGAGAAATACCCAAGATTGTGGTGTCCTTGCTCACTTCAAGGCTGCCAATGGTACCATGGAAGGTTATTGTGGCTTGATCCAAGATATTCTGAAGCTTAATTCTTTATATATGTACTGGATGTGAAGTGGTTTAAAGAAGTGGTGACAAATGGTGAGCATTGCACAATTAGACGTCATCCAAGTGGTTTTGTAATCATTGACTCTACAAAATTTCACCAAAACAAGAATGACACATTAGTACTACCTCAACAATGCGAGCAGGTATATATGCAAAGGCTAATTTTTTTATATGTATACATGTGATACATATACACAATATAATAAGTACTTAAGTTTTTTGCTTTTGTTTTTCAAATACAAGTTGTGTATCATCCAATGGTAAACAATAACCGATGGTGGTATGTCATCCCTATATCTAATCATTCAAAACCAATATATGGTAATATTACCGACATGGAGATAGCAGATGACAATCCAACAAATAATGATGATGTGCATGATGACACCATAATGGATGATATGCGTGATATAGTACAAGATGAACCTTGCGATGATGTTCAAGGAAACATAGAAGAAGAAAATAATGTGATTGTCGATGATATTGATGAAGTTATTGAGCAATATAGCAACACATCTGATAGTGGGATAGACTTATTTGTTTCGTTACCTCTTGGTAACATAGACCTAGAAGTAGATAGTTTAGCAAGGGCTGATCTCATTGAAGATGAAGATGAAGATGAGATGGATCATTCACTGTAACATACTTAATTTGCTTATTGATTCAATATATGTGTATTCTTAATTCTATGCTTTTTATCATGCGCACACGTGCATACTCAAGAATCAATAGTCAATTTTAAAGCAAGCATTGAATTTTTCATAATAAAAAGGAAGTATCTTTTATCATCTTCAAGTACAAAGAGAAATTACGAGATACATATTGCAATGCTTGCTACTAATTGTAAGGTTTCTGTCGCTTGCCTCTAATTACTTATATCAGGCTTGTCAACTGGAGGAACTGCCATTTATTAGAGAGCAATGAAAAAGAAATTATTAACTCTATTTTTTTAATTCAATGATTCAATGTGTATTCTTAATTCTATGGTTTTTATCATGCGCACATGTGCATGCTCAATAATCAGTTTCAGGTGGTTAATAATTATTAACTTTGGTTTTTCAATTATGTGAATTGCTAATTTTAGGTGATTAAATAATTGTGCGTCTGCTAGCACGTCTATATTAGCATCTATTTGCGTGGATATATAGACACAAAATTCGCGTCTAATTACACGAATGTTTACACGCATTTATAGATGCTCTGATAGACGCGCCCAACTTTGCGCGTATAACGCTGCATCTATGCCTCGTTTCTGTTGTAGTGTGCTTGATGCATGTCCAACTAAATGTGATAGGTAATTAGACAACTAAAACAACTTAAGGAAAGCGCAGTGGATGTGGCCATGGGTCCATCCTACGGATGGGTGGTCCCAATTAGCCAGGAACATTTCTCAATCTTAATGGACAACAAGAAGATCGTTTCAAAGGAAATGAATAGCAAGGGCGCTGACCTAGAGTCTAAGTTATAATAATCCCAATTTACATTATTTTAGGGGAACTGAATGAGACTATGCCTTATGGTAGAGAGGTCGAGCCTTGCATACCTCTGGTTTCCCATTCTCCTTGAACCAAGTGCAGCGTGAATCCCCTTTGGCCCTGGCATTTCTACGTAAAGTAGTTCGCTCAGGGTTCGACGCTAGCTGCCATTGAGGATATGGCTAGTAGGGAAAACCCTGATTTAGGTCGGCCCTAAGTGGGAATGGCTAGAATACTTCCGCTACGTGGCAGACACGGAAAGTCCTGGATCGCAAACCCCATAACATTCCATGGGAGCGCCGGGTAGAGCTTTCTAGATCTCCTTTCTCATGGACTGCTAAGACGTGTCCCGAAGAGGATAGGTGGACACGTTACAGTTGGTATCAGAGCAAGCCAACGAAGGATTTGTTTTTAAGAAATCTTAATAAGAAATAAAGCAAATGTTGTTGTTCAGAACATTTCCTTACTTCGATGCTATCTTACAGAATTATGAAGCATGGAATAGGTTCTTAGTGTTCCAAGTCATGTTTATGACCGCGATGCATTTCCCGGATTATCGAAAAAGGGTTGATATTATGAACATCCTAGATCGTATTTATAATCCATCGCCTTTGTACGTGAAACGAAGATGGACGAGTGACTCAGGAATCTACTACATAGCTGCCCACCGGTTTGCATACCTTCAAACCAACCTCAAGAGGATCAAGTGGTTGGAAGACCTGAAGATCGTGAGGCTATTCATTTTTGTGGAGGCTCATGTAAAGTCAACTTTACATATTCGAGGTCAGAGGGTTGAACTGAACTCATATGTATATGAAGAAGTGACCCATGTAATCCCCATCGACAGGATCAAGGTATTGAGGCGCTATGAGAAGAATGGGTTCCAAAGGAGAGGATACCCTAATCTTTCAATGACTTACCGATTCCTGAAGATCCATGACCCGAAACCATACTATTATCCAGTTCACGTAGATAAATGTAATACAAAATTATTCTCCCCAAACTAAATGTAATAGTTGCTCTGTCATCTCAGGAAATGTTGTACTCCAGAATGGGCTAGACCCATATAAATATAATAAGACTTCTTTTTATCAATGTCTGTTTTGTCCATGAGAATTGATAAAAAGTTAAGTGGCTAGGATTCTTGGTTGATAGTGAATTGGGTATGAAATATAAATCATAACGATTAGCGAGTTATAACGTTAAGAATCCTTTATCCAGGCACAACCCCAGGTACAGATTCCCAGTTCGCCTCCTACATCAAGTACTGCCGTAGTCTAGGAGAAAAATCTTCTTCTCAAGCAGATTTAGCTGCCTGAATTTGACGGGAAAGGTAGGACTATCCAAGCAGATGCTGAGATTTGGATAGAGTCTATGAAGGATTACTTTGAAGGAGCCGGTATTGCACCCGCCAACTAGGCTATGCTCACCAAGCTGAAGCTCACCGCGAAGCCAGGCTTTGGTGAAAGCAATGGTGCAGAGATCAAGGGATCGCGAAGGATCCCTTACCTAGGAAAAACTGAAGAAATCTGTACAAGGAAGATACTTACCACCTACGTATCGCATGCAGAAAATGAATGAGTTCTATGAGCTAAAACAACTAGGGCTCACTCTTGATGCATATTGCTCTAAATTCGTCTCACTTCTTAAGTATGTACCACAGATGGACATGGCACATCAGGTGTCAAAATTTTGTGCTGGTTTAAACCCACCAGTGAATACACATCTCAAATCTATGTGCTCATCAGATCTTCAAGACGCACTCATTCGAGCTGCATCTATAATTCAGGAGGTACAGGCTCGGCCAAGAAGTAACAAAACTTGGTCTTATAATGACTTGAATAGAGAAGTATATAGATCTCAATAAGGAGTTCGAGGTAGTAACCAATGCTAGCATGCTTGCATTAGGATGTGTGCTCATGTAGGAAGGTCACCCTGTAGCATACTCTTCAAGGAAACTGAAGAGCCATGAGAAGAATTGTACTACCCATGATCTAGAACTGTTAGTTATTATCGATGCTTTAAAGCTTTGGAGCAATTACCTGCTGGATAACAAGTTTACTCTAGTGACTGATCATAAAAGTCTCAAGTGGATCTTTACCCAGAATGAGCTCAACATGAGGGAATGTCAGTGGATTGAAGTGCTGGAGGAGTATGATTTTGAAATCAGGTACCGACCGGGAAAGGAGAATGTAGTTGCCGATGCACTCAATCGCAAGGCATTCCTTAATTCTCTAATCTTGCAAAATCCAACAACATCTAGATCTCTAGCCACAAAGGTGTCCATGCCAAACAACCCAATACTTGAGCTAGCTAGAGAAGAAGCATGCCATGATCCATCCTATCAAAAGATGCTAGGGGAGATCCCTATCAATGACCAAGACCAAAAGCTACAAGCTAAGTATTATGAATTCTCTATCAATAGTGGACTTGTCTACTATAGAATAAGATTGTGCATACCGGCAAGCCAGTCACTTAAGCAGAAGATAGTATGGGAAGCTCATGATTCCCCTTTCTCAGGACATCCTGGCTATGCTAAGACTCTCAATGCAGTTAGGAAGAGCTACCATTGGGAGAGGCTTAAAGGTGACGTTCTCAAATATGTCACTGAGTGTTTGTCTTGTCAACATATCAAAGCCGAACATGTCAAAATGCTAGGGAAGTTACAACCACTTGACATTCCCCAAATGAAATGGGAATTCATCAGTATGGACTTTGTCGTTGGCCTACCCCAAGTTCAAGCAGGATACAACTCCATCATGGTTGTGGTTGACATGCTTACTAAGGTTGCATACCTTATTCCAATAAAGACAAACTATAAAGCCTCAGACATTGCAAGATTGTTTATCAAGGAGATATTCAAGCTACATGGGCTACCCAGGAGAATCATTAGTGATCGTAATTCTCTCTTCACATCACATTTCTGGAGAGCTATCTTTGAAGCCATTGGGACTCAACTATGTTTTAGTACAGCTTACCATCCCCAAACTGATGGCCAAACGGAGTGAGTCAATCAAGTCATCAAGGATATGCTAAGGGCACACTGCTGTCATGAACCAAGAAGGTGGATTCAATACTTGCCTTTGGTTGAATTTTCCTACAATACTTCTTACCAACAAAGCATTCAGATGACCCCTTTTTCAAGCATTATATGGTCATGACTGTCGAAGTCTCCTAAACTTCTCAAATCCAACCTTGAGGGTTGAAGCTTCAAGGCAGATGTTGGAAGAGATGGATGACCAAGTAAAGTTAATAAGACAAGACATGCAAGACACCAAGGATAGACAAAAGGCATATGCGGATTTGAAGCGTCAAGATAGAATCTTCGAGGAAGGAGACATGGTCTTCATTCGCGTACACCCAAAGAAGAGTTCCCTATCCTTAGGAGACTATAAGAAACTAAGTCCAAGGTATTGTGGACCATATAAGATCCTCAAGTGCCTAGCACCTAATGGTTATGGAATGCAACTCCCTGAGAACCTAAAGGTTCATAATGTATTCCATATCAACCTATTGAAGAAGTATGTACCTAATCCTAGCCATGTACTTGATGACCAACAAGTTATATTGCCTAGTCAAGGAGTCCTTGAGCTACGGCCTAACATGATCTTAGATGTTAGGGAGAGACAATTGAGATCCCGAACCTTGAGAGAATGCCTCGTCTAGTGGAAACATTATCAACATCCCCAGTTTATCTCGACATGAGGACATCTCAATTCCTCCAAAGGGGAGAGAATGTAATATTTCTACTGAAAAATATTACGAGCCACATGAGTCTCATGCAATGACAATTCCGGCATTGAAGATACGAACGGTGCGATCTTTATGTTGTACACAACATGACCCTCCATTGGCAAAAATTGAGACTAAGGTTTAATTAAAAGCTGCATATCTACATGTGAACCTCCTTTTGGGAGGAGGTCAAAACAATAATTGATAGATTTATGGCAAAAAAAATTTATTAACCCTTCTTTCCCCTCGGCCGAAGGCTGTGCTAGACGAGAGGGAGTAGGCGAGGATGACTGCACTAGTGCTGGAGGTTGTGGGGGGATCAGGCCATGCATCAGGCGACATGGGGGGGGGGAAGGTCCGCTTCCCTTCACCAATAAAAATCCCCTGTGGGGGGGGGAGTAGGAAAAAAGGGAGGGTGTGAGAAAGAGAAGACTGCACCAACTACCGCCGATTAGGGGAGTCGTGAGGCTGCACCGTGAGGAGGAACTGTCGTAGAAGTTCCATGCTGCCGCCGCCTGTAGTGTGACGCTGCCAGCTGCCAAATCGGCCGCCTTCATCCCTTTGTCCACATGGTCTTCTTCACGTTCCCCCAAAAGCTTCCTAGAAGCTTCTTGGAAGCTTCTAAGGGGGGGGACTCTGTAGGCCCCATTTTCTATTGGCCCTTCTCAAGTGGACTTTTATCCCCCCCCAGGATTTGAGCACCCTTTTACCCCTTAAATCCCCCATAAAGCTCAAACTAGTCGGGTTTCTAAGCCCCATTCCATAGCATTTCCACAAAGCCTTTTAATCCCCCGGGTTTACTTTTAAAACCCTTCCCACACAAGTCTTTTAAATCCATTGTATCCCTTTTCGTGAAGGCCCTATTATATCTGGAATTTCCAAGTCCCCTTTCCCTTACATTCCCCAAAAGACATTTTTCCGGTTGTAAAGTCCTTTCCGTGGACTCACATAAGCCCATTATAACCGGGATTTAAAGCCTTTCCCATTATACCCGTTACAAGCCCAAACTCTTTGCCTGGTTTAAGGGCTTTCTCATTGAACCCTCCTAAAGATAACTTCTCTTTCCTCCAAGCTACGAGGAGGAAGCCTATAAGGTCTTCCAAAGCCCAATTCCATAAGACGGTGCATCAGTCAAGGAAGCCGAATCTCAAAGGGAATTGCACGTGCGAGGGAGGCGGGCCAAGATCATAAGTTTCCGGCCAAGGCAAGAAGGTCGAATTCTTGATGGCCCCTAAAAAGGCACAAGGAGCAACCGCAGGAGGATCATCTCCTAACATTCATGTGGACATTTCACCAAATCCACAAGTCTAGGTTTTCTTCCTATTTTTTATTTACGTCGTAATATTGCAATTATGCTTGGTTAATTCACAAAAGTAAGATGCACTTTTACGATTGAAAATCATTGGCTGTCTTAGGGGAAATAACTCACAATTGAAGAATCGATCATTTGTATTTCTCAAAGAAACGAACGAAAGAAGAACGTAAGACGTCTATGCATTCTTAGCAAGTAGTTTTTATGCATTGCAAAGTAATGAATTTAGATCAACTAATGATCATCTTTACAAAGTCAAAATTATTGTAGTGCTTGATACATGTCCAACTAAATGTGATAGATAATTAGACAACTAAAACAACTTGAGGAAAGTGTGGTGGATGTGGCCATGGGTCCATCCTACGGATGGGTGGTCCCAGTTGGCCATGAACTTTTCTCAATCTTAATGGACAGCAAGAATATCGTTTCAAAGGAAATGAATAGCAAGGGCCTTGACCTAGAGTCTAAGTTATAATAATCTCGGTTTACGCTATTTTAGGGGAGCGGAATGGGACTATGCCTTATGGCAGAGAGGTCGAGCCTTGCATCCCTCTCATTTCCCATTCTCTTTGAACCAAGTGCAGCGTGAATCCGCTTCGGCCCTGGCATTTATGCGTAAAGTAGTTTGCTCGGGGTTCAACACTAGTTGCCGTTTAGGAAATGACCAGTAGGGAAAACCCTGATTCAGGTCGATCCTAAGTGGGATTGGCCAGAATACTTCTGCTATGTGGCAGACACAGAAAGTCTTGGATCGCAAACCCTGTAACATTCATGTCCCGAAAAGGACAGTTGGACACATTACATCTAGTGCTCTATAGCTCAATAGACTCCATTTTTCAAGCGCTTACCAATGATATGTCACGTCATATGGTTTTGATAAACTTATGGACATGTTATCCGGGTGCCACCTTTTTAGTATTTAAAAAATGAGAATTGGGAGATTCCCAAATTCACTAATATTGTGTTAAAGACCTAATCTACATTTTTTTGCACTAAAATTTGTCATATTTGGGCCTTCCAATAGCTGTAGTTCATGCCATCCAACTTGTCAATATTAAAGATAGCACTATCACTCAAGCCACCAACCATAATGAAGAAAAACAAGTGTACAAAATATCAAAGCACGTTGATGTAATTATTGCAAAAATAGCCCTAAAACCATTGCCAGATCAAGTTGAAAAATGAGGGGTACTAACCAAGTGATGAACTCTCACTACAAGGATTTAAACGTATAGCGACGGCGGGTAGCGGCGTCACTATTTGCGTCGCGACACCCCACAGGGAAAAAAAATAGACCGAAACCCGAGCGCGGGCTCATTTCGTGCATTTTCGTTGAACGTTTCAAGAGGGAGAGCGAGAGAGAGAGCAACCGTCTTGCATAGGGTGAGAGAGGGAGAGGAAGAAGGCTTGTCGTTGCCACCGCCATTTGCAAAGGAAAGGAGGAGCCTTCATCACAAAGAGGAGCCGCCAAACCCTCGCCATAACTCATCGGTGAGTCCATTCTCTCCTTCTTTTGCTTGTTTCGGAGAGAAAATGAGAGAGAAAGAGAGGGAGAGGGAGAGGGAGAGGAAGGGAGAGCAAGAGAAAGAGAGAGGGAGAGAAAGAGAAAGAGAGGGAGAGGGAGGGGGGAGGAAATGAGAGAGGGAGAGAAAGAGAAAGAGAGGGAGAGCGAGAGGGATGGGGAGGAAATGAGGGAGGGAGAGTGCATTCTCTCTCTCCCTCTCCCTTTTGCTTTTATAATTTGTGTATATATATTGAGAGAGAGAGAGGGAGAGGGAGGAAATGGAAGAGGGAGGGGGATGAAATGAGAGAACGAGAGAGAGGGCGAGTGTATTCCCTCTCTTATTTATTTAATTTTTGTATAATTTGTATATAATGAGAAAGTGAGAAGAAATGAGGAAGAGGGAGAAAGAGAGTGAAATTAAAGAGAGGGAGAGGGAGGAAATGGGAGGGGGAGGGGGAGGGGGAGGAAATGAGAGAGAGAAAGAGAGGAAGAGAGAGAGGGAGACATGGAATGAGAGAGGGAGAGTGTATTCTCTCTCTTTTTTATTTATTTTTTGTATAATTTGTATGTAATGAGAGAGGGAGAAGAAATGAGGGAGAGCGAGAGGGAGAAAGAGAGGGAAATTGAAGAGAGGGAGAGGGAGGGGGAGGAAGAGAAAGAAAATGAGAGAGGGATAGGGAGAGGGAGAGGGAATGAGAGAGGGAGAGGGAGAGGGAGGGAGAAGAAATGAGAGAAGGAGAGGAAGAGAGCAAAAGGAAATAAGACAGGGAGAGGAGAGAGACAAAAAAGAGAGAATGAGAGGAGAGAGAAAAAGAGATAAGATGTTAAACATAATAGGCAAATAGAGAAAGAGAGGGTGTGGGCAAGGGTGAGGGCGAGGGAGGGAGAGGAAATGAGAGAGGGAGAGGAAGAGAGAAAAGGAAATGAGAGAGGGAGAGGAAAGAGAAAAAGAAATAAGAGAGAGAGGAGAGAGAAAGATCATTAAACCTAATGGAAAAATAGAGAAAGATAGGGAGAGGAGAGAGAAAAAAATGAGAGAGGGAATGAGAGAGAAAAAGATTAAAAAATGAGAGAGAGAGAGGAGAGAGAAAAAGAGAAAAATCATTAAACCTAATAGGGAAAGAGAGACAGAAAGAGAGGGTGAGGGCAAGGGAGAGAGGGGAAATGAGAGAGGGAGAGGAAGAGAGAAAACGAAATGAGAGAGGGAGACGAGAGAGAAAAAAATGAGAGAGAGAGAGGAGAGAGAAAAACCATTAAACCTAATAAGGAAAGAGAGAAAGAGAGGGTGAGAGTGAGGGAGGGAGAGGAAATGAGAGAGGGAGAAGAGAGAGAAAAAGGGAATGAGAGAGAGAGGAGAGAGAAAAAGGAATGAGAAAGGGCAAGGGAGGGAGAGGAATGAGAGAGAGAGGAAAGAGAAAAAGACAGAGGGAGGGAGAGGAATGAGAGGGAGAGGAGAGAGAAAAGAAAATGAGAGAGAGAGAGGAGAGAGAAAAAGAGAAATATCATTAAACCTAATAGGGAAAGAGAGAAAGAGAGGCTGAGGGCGAGGGAGGGAGAGGAAAATGAGAGAGGGAGAGGAGAGAGAAAAAAATGAGAGAGAGAGAAAGAGGAGAGAGAAAAAGAGAGAAAAACCATTAAACCTAATAGGAAAATAGAGAAAGAGAGGGTGAGGGCGAGGGAGGGAGAGGAAATGAGAGAGGGAGAGGAGAGAGAAAAATGAATGAGAGAGAGGAGAGAGAAAAAGAGAAATATTATTAAACCTAATAGGAAAAGAGAAAGAGAGGGTGAGGGCGAGGGCGAGGGAGGGAGAGGAAATGAGAGAGAGAGAGGAGAGAGAAAAAGGAATGAGAGAGAGGAGAGAGAAAAAGAGAAATATCATTAAACCTAATAGGGAAAGAGAGAAAGAGAGGGTGAGGGCGAGGGAGGGAGAGGAAATGAGAGAGGGAGAGGAAGAGAGAAAACGAAATATTATGTGCTAGGTACTGAGTACTAGGTACTAAATACTAGTGTTCTATGATACTATATGCTAGGTCATAGAAAAAGAGAGAGATGGAAGGAGAGGATAACAATCTAAGAAAAGAAAAGAATGATAACAAAAACAAATTGTTTGTTGTAATGTAGACAAAATGGAAAACGAAGAAGGTCCTGTTGTTCATCGTGAGCCGTATCTTAATCAGCGTGTCCCATGTCCTTGCTCTCAATGCAAGCTGACAATTAGAGGAAAACGTCGATTGTCTATAGAACACGTATGACGATTTGGCGAGTTTCAATCTGAGATCATTGATCAGGCGATTGCAGATTTTTAGCAAACGGTAATTTGAAGTTAATATCAATCATGCATTGTACTCACAAGCTAATTGAATACCATATACAATAAGATTGGTTATCGCATGCAACCTAGGGAGGTGATGTCTCGTCCCAAGGGGGAGTGTACCCTTTGCGGCCAATTAGAAGAGTACGTGGGCGTGCGATGGATGGAGTGCAGGAGCCAATCTACCACTCGCAAGGCCAATCTATACCGTCAATGCCAGAGGAGACAGACAACCTTCCAGACCTACCTACAATCTTGGAGCTTGAGATGGAGGCAATGATTGATACATTGATTTCCATGGATGTCGAGACTTCTGATCTGCTTAGAGAGGAAGCATCCATACCATTATATGATGGGTGCCGAGTATCTCGGCTGAAGACACTACTTGCACTCTTAAGTGTGTAGGCAAAATACGGGTGGAGAGATACGAGTGTGACCGAGTTGTTCAGGTACCTTGTACATACGGTTTATTTTTTTCGGCTTTTTCAAGGTATTTTATGATTTTTTTTAGGTTATTAAAATATCATATATTACCACCTGCAAATACCAAGCCTGAGTCTCGTGATGATGGACAACATGTTTTATGTAAGCTTGGCATGGACTACAATAACATCCATGCATGTATCAATGATTGCATACTATTTCGAGGAGAATACGAGACTATGGAGACATGTCCAAAGTGTGATGCTCATAGGTATCGACAGGACTTGGAAGGGCAAACCATCCCTCAAAAAGTTCTCAGACACTTTTCGCTATAACATGATTTGGATTGTAGTAGACAAGTTTAGTAGACAAGCATATTTCATTCCATGTAAGAAAACTTTAACAGCATCTCAGGTAGCACAATTGTTTTTTTAAAACTGTTTTCACTAATCATGGATTACCAAAAGTTATTATTTCTGACCGTGATTCTAGATTTTGTAACAACTTTTGGATTACTTTGTTTGCTAACCTAGGAACAAAGATTGATTTCTCATCTGCATTTCATCCTGAAACTAATGGAAAAACAGAAGCCACTAACAATACTATTTTAGATCTTTTACGTGCTTACACTATTTCTAAACCACAGACATGGGACATACATTTGCATTTACTACAGTTTGAATATAACAATACACCACACACATCTACAAAGAAAGCATCGTTTGAAGTAATTTATGGTTATAGATTGTCTACACCTGTTGCATCTTTATCAAATAGAATTCAGAGTGCTGATGATATTGCTAATATGCATGCTACTATTTTTGATGAGGTTAAAGACATGATTGCCAAAGCCTAGCAATCATATACCAAACAAGCCAATAAGAAAAGATAGGCCATGAATTTCAAAGTTGATGATTATGTTTGGTTGAGAATAGAAAAACATAGATTACAAAGTGTAGATAAACACCCAGTTATGAAATTAGCACCTAGATTCTATGGACCATTTAAGATCATTCACAAAATGAATGACAATGCATTCAAGTTAGAATTACCACCTCACTGGAAAATTCACAACACATTTCACATTAGTTTATTATGACCCTTTAGAGGCCAATTACCTATACACCCTATTTATGAAAACCCACCTTTGTTAGATGAAGAGACTGAAATACTTGAACATGAAGCTATCCTAGATACTGATTTTATGAACACTAGAACTGGCCGAAGATATTCTAGATATTTAGTCAAGTTTAAAAACCATCATGTAGTAGAGGAAGCCCAATGGGTGTATGCTAGAGACTTAAATGCTTTCTCCACTCTGTTAGCTCCGCATTGAGATAATAGCAATTCAGAACAATGGCTATCCCACCCCGGGGATATGATGCTAGGAGGCATATTTCACGGTGGATTCTGTGCCACGGTGGATTCCGTGAGGTTTTACAGCGGATTCCGTAAACTTTGTTGACCGGGGCTCATACACAAAGTGGATTCTTTGTGCGAGAAGTTGATGGGGATGCCTATTCTTTTCGAGCGTTTCATTAATTTAGTGTGTACATGGGTGATTCCATAGCGGGTGATTCTGCAAAATACATATTAAATTAATAAACGTTTATGAGTTTAGAGTGCGCACTCGTAGTAAATTAAGGTTAGGATTGATTTCTAATCAGTTGATTTGTTTATATAGCTAAAGGCTGCTAGGTATTCACTTTTGTCGGTTTAATTGTATTATTTTACTAACGATTGTAAATGCTTCAGTTGATGTGTAGAGATAGCAGCAGTGGCGGAGCAAAGCATTGGAGGATAGTGTGTATTCGAGTTATCATTTATATTTTGATGGGCGCATACCGTAGGCATTTCGCCTATATTTTGTCTCGCCTATTTATTGAGGCGTTGGATATTTATTTATTATTTTGTATGCGCATGGGCGCACATTATGATATTTGTATCTGGACATTGTATTGGGTACGCCTGACTCTTTGGGCGCCCGCCCATTAGCTTTATTTCTATTTTGTGCTAAAGCAAACTCAAAAGCCAAAAGCGTGCTATTTTGTAATTTAGGCTATTATTTGAGCTTGAAGATGATTAATACATAAAATACATGCTTTGTGGAGCGCTCACACAAGGCATGGGGGAAGATTGCACCCAATTGGTCTCTTGTTCATGTCGTGCATGCTTTTTACCTTGAGTTTTATGCAAAAAGTAGAGTTCTTTTGTTCTTGGGGACCTTCCGACATTCACTACGCAAGCATATAACATCGGATCTGCGCACCAGCGACGCTGATACGGATGTTGATGGCGACGGTAATACCGACTGTTCTATGGCATCGCCAATAACGACACTTTTTTAGATGACGGGGACAAATTTTGTTATTTTCATTTTCATCGCTTTAAACGTCGGTATAAGGCCTATATATTGTAGTGTCTCTATAAACTCAATGCAAAGGAGCTGTCAAATGAAGGTGACTACTTCCATAGAAAGTGCAATAAAGTGCAATTACAACATGCTGAAGATGAGCTACATCAGTAAGAAATCAATGTGAAAGAGGGGCAATCATTGATATAAGACAAATTGCAACTACTAGAAAATAGCTCCAACTAGTAGTGAGTGAAGATGAGACTAGCATCGAGAACTATCAAAGGATCAATGTGTTAAAGTGAGATATATCCCATAGGCATAACCATTATCCATATGGGTGAAGATGCGACTGGCATCGAGAACTATCAAAGAATCAGTGTGTCAAACTGAGGTACATCCCATATGTATAACCATTATGCATAGAGTATGCCTCATGGATAACAGAAGAGACCAACTAGAGGCACAACCGATTGAGAAATGTAACAAAAGCTAGATAACCAACCAAGATGCATACATCACTATCAACATCATGATAGAGATAGGTGTCGGCCCGAAAGTAATGCTAGATCAGCCCACTAAGCATCAATTGTGTACATAAAGTATGTGTTTGACTTAAATGGTTTCTAGCTTATGCTTTCTTATTTTTGTTAGTGTCCTAGGCTCGCTTGGCACACAAAGATACAAGGCTTTTCTTATTCCTCCACTAGACATGGTTTCTGGTTCCCATGTGCTCATAGCTTAACACTGAACGGACACCATGATTAGTGTAGTCATGTGTCTAACTTTAGTGGTTGGTAGCTTGTGCTTTTCATTGTGTCAATATCCCATGCTCTCTTGGCACTAAAAGAAACAAGGCCTTCCTTATGCTTGCACTAAGCACAGTGTTTGGGTCTCACGCCCTCATGGCTTGGCATTGAAGAGATATCGTGATTAATATAGTCATGCATCTGACTTAGGTGGTTTACAACTTATACTTTTTGCTTTGTGTAAATAAGAATAATGCTTGATAGATTAAGTCAATTATTTATATACATGTGTGCATATATGTTAAATTGAATACAAATTCTTATATCTAAATAGAATACAAAATATATCTAAAAAAGAAGGTATGCAATAAATTATTTTGATACATCGTGTAAGTGTAAAAAGAGGGGTCATAAAACTCTTGCATAAGTCATAGGTAGGGGATTTTCCAAGATTCTTCACTCATAGATGACATGTCTTCTTTGCAAAGAGTGAACCCCCACAAACTATGGTTTCCTTGAAGACACATGGCTACGTATGAGTTGTTGATGAACAATAGGAATGTTGTAGTAGCTTGTGGTCAAGTTCATTGAAGTCATGGGTAGCCTAATCAGACTCCTCAAGAAATTGGGGTAGCCAAGTTTGTTATAGTCGTGGGCAACCTAATTGGACTCCTCAAGCAATTTAGGTAGCCAAGTGTGATCTAGAGTTGATCCTTAATGAATCATGAGCATGTAGGTAGTCATGGGTATCCTCCCTAACAATCATGAGCAAGTCATTAGCAATCATAGGCAACAATCATAGGTAGTTGCACACTCTTATGCAATAGTTTTGCAATCATAGGTAGGTTGATCATGATCATGGTCAACAAGGCATGTTAGAATGATACTTATTTTGAATTGTGGGCTACTTTCCTCATCTATTGTGCACTTTCTTTGGGCCACAGAAGTATAAGGGATCCTTTCTTTTTAGTCATTGGTTTCTTTTCAATAGTCTAAGTCAGTTCCTTAAATCATGGGCTACTCTCTAATGCAATCATGGGCTAGTGGTTAAGGTAATTATGGTGATGTTGCAACCCTTCCTTTTTCAAGTTACCCCTTACGTTAGCAAGAGGCCAAAGCAATTCAAAAGGCAAGTTAGAGATAAGTTGTGGGCAGCCTCTAGGTAAAAAGCATCCTTACTTCTTTTTATGTATAGCCACCCCAAACATGTCCTAGAAAGCACTCAGTTGAAGATCTTGCAATGGAGGCTATGGGACGATAGATTAGGACTCACAACTCAAGTACTTAAGCATGCAAGTCATCTAACCCTCGTTAATCCAAATGTGGGTAGGTAGATTTCTAACTAGTGTCCATGTGGATAGGTAAGAAGACAAGGTTTTGCCTATTAGTTGTTGTGAGCAAGTCTAAGGATGGAAGCGAACAAGTAGACTCACTCTCTATCACATAGTTGTGGGCTTAATGCACAACATTGTTCCCACAAAATCACAAGATTGCATATTTTGATGTTTTTATAAGTGTTATTGCTCAATGGTTCCTAATATACTATAATATGTTCCTCTAATCCAATTTCAATACCCAAACCAATTCCTCACTGATTTGGCCTCTTAACTACGTGTCAATGTTTTGAATTGGCTCCATTCATTGTTGATGACCTACAAGAGTTATGGGAAGGTGTATGAGTGGGTGGGTGTGTGTGTATGAAACAAAGGTTGATAAGTAAATCTCTCTTTTCTTCCAAATAACAAATTGTTTAGAACTCCCTGTGGGTTGCATGTGCAAACTTATGGCTTTCCTTTTTATTTCTTAAGTCTAACACACCACCTAATGTAGGAACTATCCATTATGACCCAATAGCAGTCGTTTTAGAATGTGGCACACTGTAATTGATCTTTTAGCTTGTTTTTAGTCAACTTGTGCTGCTTTTGACTTCATTGCTTAAGTTTGTTGATTAGGTTGATGACGTGTGGCTTTGGTGGATGGGAACACCTTAGATGGATGCACATAAAATGCATTCTAGTATATCGAGGGAATTTTGAGTGAACTTTTCTACTTATTAGGATAAGTGGGCGTGCATGGGTTGGGTATTTTACCAAAAGAAGAACGCACTTGAGATTGATTCCCTTTCCTTTTTCATAGAATTCGGAAAAAACATTGTGTGGTGGATCATGTACTTATTGCTCCTTGAAAAGTTTACCCTGATCTTCTTTTGAAAGGTGATTCTCGCCCTCGCATCGAATTCAGCCCATCCCTGATATTCAGAAAGGTAAAAAAAACCTGGACCCGTAGTCACTTGTGCTCTGAGGAAAAGAATAGAAGCAAATTAAAGAAGGAAGCAAATGATGGAGCTGACTAGTTGGCTCCAACGCACTTGGGCGAAGCTGGGAATAGCACGTGTTTTCCACATCGCGGCGGCTGGAGACTTAGAGTTAGCTCTATAAAACGGGTAAAAGGGGGAGCAATGGCCGTAGTAAAAGATTTCCGATCAAGCTGCTCTGTGTCTGTCTGTGGTAAGTGTCTAGGGTGGTAAGGCAGGCGCTCTCTCTGTCTCTGTCTCTGTCTCTCTCTCTCTCACACATTGAAGTTATAGTAATTACTTGTGTACTGATCTCGACTGCATGCAGGAAGATCCTCATCACTAACATTTCAAAACATGGCCACGCATAATCTTGAGCGCAAGTACGCAGTACAGCTTCTGCTGCTGGTAGTCCTGATGAATATCGCATATTTATCATTAGCGGCTTCGGGGGCGCCAGGCGTCGCGGCCGACTCGGCCGGCTCGACACAGGCTTACAACGACCAGGTGATGGTGGCGGCTTCGTGCAGCCCGAAGCCGATACCGCAGGGGAGCGCATACTGGGGGCACGTGGGGGCGCTGCTGGCCTACCTGGTGCAGGAGACCCCCTACACCGATCACCGCTCCCTCAAGGCCCGCTACGGCGGAGGGAACGCGCCCGCCTTTGGCCTTGCCACCTGCTCCGCCTCTGCCTCCCCTTCCGATTGCCAGTCCTGCCTCCGGGCCCTCTCTTCCGACATCTCGCGCATCTGCAATAGCGCTCTCGCTGCTCGTGTGCAGTACAAGGACTGCTACCTCGGCTATGCCGATTATAGCTTCTCCAGCTAATTCATATTATTGCGCCAGTGGCGCATACGACTACACTTTTTACACACCGAGCACGCATACACACACTTTACCCGCATAGAACCCCACGGGACACTAGTACTCTCTCCCTTCCTCTCCCTCTCCTCCTCCTCCTCTCATAATATACCCCCAAAATAATCACTCCCATATGTTGTAAATAAAATAAACGAGCATTCGCTCCACATGAATTGACTCTAAGAGAGTTACCTCATAAGATTTTCCTATCCCAAGCTTTCCTTCTTTTCCACTCCTCATAATTAATAATGATAAGTTTATTAGATAAAATTTTAAATAAATTATTATATGTTTTAAATTAATACATAATTCTATATTAATAAGTTTTTATAATATTACATATTTATATAAGTTAAAAAACATTTAAGATTTATAAACTTTTACAAAAGAAATAAAATTATTTTAAAATATAATTATAATAACTTTATTAAAATACATATATACTTTTTTATGATATTATTTTGATAAATTTATCTTATTTATAATTGTTATCATGAAAAATCTAAGCTTTAATTCTATATATATAATCATTACATAATCATATAGTACAAAAATTTAGAATGTATTCCACATATTCTAATATAAAAAACTCGATTGTACATTTATATATCATTTTCAAAAAAATTAACTTTTATTTAAAATTTTATTAATTGAAAATGATGTATTAAATAAAAATATATAATATTGTATATAAAATGTTCATATAATAAACTTATTTTTATTCTATTATACATTTTTATAGCTTATTCTATAATTACATGATAATATGAAACCAAAACACCTTACCTTGTAATCCAATAAGCATATTTTAATCCAAAAAGATTTAATTATCAAATATAGAGAGTCTAAAAAACCAAAATGATATTATGAGAGTTTGTTATCTAATTATATTGCTATAAATATTCAACTTCTAATAGACCTAATACATACTATTTCAACACATTCGCTAAATAGATATACTGTTAGAACTACCAGACAATATGAAGTGGCGCATAATCGAAAAACTTTGGAAGACTTGGTCAATGAAAGTTAAGACAGACAATAAAAATTGGGATTTTTGCATAAAATATTTTACAATAATATATGTGGGACGCTTTATGCAGAAACAATCTACTATTCAATCAATGAGCAACATATTGAAAGCTAGTGGATCATGTTATATTTACAACCTCCATGATTGAAATGGTTAAGAGTTCTTATTACTATAATGGTAACGCAACAAAGAACTTGAAGAGATAAATTTCAAAGACTTTACAAACCACTTTCTTGCTTTCTACTATAACGTGAAAGTCAAATTTAGTGACTTGGATAAACAAGAAGTTGAATCTTATGTTTATTTACATATAATTTTTACATTTTAAATAAAAGTTTATCACAAAGAGAGAGAGAGAGAGAGAGAGAGAGAGAGAGAAGTATTTAAAAGTATATTTATTTAATAGATTTTTCTTTACATAATAAGCGTTGTCATGCCGCTACGCACAGATCGTGTGAAAAGCTCTAGAGTGCGGCTTCCTTATGGATATAGAGAGCCAATGCTACTTTAGGCATTAGTGTTAGTGTCCATGGTTCAAAAATATTAGCTTTTTTATAAGTTTTAGCCAATTTTTTATATTATCTCTTCTAAAAATCCATAAAATTGTAGACAACTTCTAGACTAGGATAACATGTAAAAGAAAACATGTAGCTTTCAACTATTTTGAGAGGATTTTATGTAAAAAGAAAGAGTAGCGAAATCATGCGATGTGCGATTGCTGTTCTCAGGCAGTGAACAACACTCTAAAGTGGGAGATGAAGAAGAGGGAGTGATCTGGCGGAATTCTCGCTAGGTGTGTTGGTATTTTACCCCCCTTTCGGAGCCAATGGAAGCATTAGATTGGCAATTTGAGCAACATAGAGGAATATATTATTTTATGCACGTTTTTGTCTACAAGAGTTTTATCTTCTCATGATACAGGAATAAACTGACATACTTCATCTCTGTTCATATTCTTCTACATTTTTTATTTCCTTCTAGGAGTATTCTTCTATGTCTTCTATTTCTTCAAACCCCTTCTCTTCCATCTACTCCTCTCCCTGAATCTTCCTTCACCCTGCTGTCTCTTATCCCCACGGTAGACTTTCAACACCAAACACACCAACATTGTGTTACTAGATGTGAATTCCAGAAGATATTTGGGCTGATATCTTTAGCCATATTCAGAGAATTAGCTACAACACAGTTCTTTTGATTTATTTCTTACTCTACACAAGACATCTTGTGAAAATATGCAAGTATTATGTTCCCTTATGGCATGGCAATGTTTGTAGATCATTCATAGTGCTTTGAGTTGAATTAAGAGGAGCTTTTTCTCTTATTTCTTGGCTGTGGTAACTTATCCTTATCAAGAACTCAATTTGAAGCTCTCTTGAAGCAAGTCTCTTTGCCCTACAAGTCTTGTAATTGACTCATAAGCTTTTGTCCCTAATAGTCTACATTGAATGTAATCATGCAAAGTTGATTCATGCGATGGCATCATGTATGAATGATGGGATGCAGAGTTGTTTATGATACATGACAGCATATTGTACTTGATTTTATAATTTGTGATTGCTCTTACACTCAAGAAAACAAGCTTGATTTGAGTTAGAACTTATGAGATAATACTCTTGTGATCTTTACTAAGAACATGCAGTTGAAAGCTCTATTAACATCTTTAAGAACTTGGCTTGAAACCTTCAACCCTTCTCTTATCTCTACCATCCTGAGAGTCTAAGCTCTTGAACCCCCATACATTCTTCTATCAAACCCCTGTGATTGACCGTGAAGTACCTCTTTAACCTTTAAACATTCACTATAATCTACTTATCTCTTGAAGACACATCTCGATCTATCTTGTCCAGTTTTCTTGCCAAACTCCTATGGTAACCTTCAACCCTATGCACTGCAACATTGGTGAATCCGACATAAAGGTCGGTGTAACAGAATGCAAGATGGGGGATTCTTCAGGTGATACTCTACAACAATTGGTGAGCATACTAAAGCAGACTCAGCAAAAACAAATCCAAATGTCACAACAACAACAACAACAACAACAAAGGCAAGACAAAGAGAAGATTGATTCCATAGCTATCAAGGCCCTAGAGGAAGTTGAGTGGGAATTTAAAAAATTCAATGGTCAAAATGTCTCTATTTTCATTCACTTGTATGTTGAGAAAATGCTCTTCTTTGATGTACAACAACATGCATGGAGTCACTATTTTGCCAGACTAGCCAAGTATGGTCTTCAAAAAAGAATCCATGGTCTTTTTCAGTGAGATGCGGATTGGGCAGAAGATGACACTAGCTTGCTAAGCATGCTTGTTAAAGGAGTCAATGACTGTTGCAATGTTGGCAAGAAAAAAATTATAGCTAGCCAATAATGCATGCTCACATGGAGCTAGAGTGAAAGAATTTGAAATCTAAACTACTATGTAAAGTGTAGTTGCTCTTATATTGGATAGTTCTTTTAGGAAGATGGTTATAAAGCTCTTGACGTAGCTTATTTTAAAGAAAACAACCATGAATAAGGTGACAATTTTTTTAATAGATGATGATTGTTTTTATGGGATGGAGATTGCATATAAGATAGTGTTTTTGAAGGAACTTTATCTATATTGCAATCTAGAGTTGGATGCTCACTAACAATGTCTTGTGCTTTAAGATAAAATGGGTTACAAGTCATCTCCTGCAAGTCCACCTTCATAGTCTTGACTCACTAGTCGAGAAAGGGTCTACATATCGAAGAAATTCTCATGCACCATCGTGAGAAGTGGTTATTAACTTCATGGAAATGTGATGTCAGTAGAAAAGGGCTACTCTTGAAGGTTTTCATCAATGACTATAGTCTAGGATAAATCAAGAAAGTAATGAACTCAAAGGGAGCATGGGAAAGCAAAGAGAGCAAATCTCAAAAGCCCATCAAGGCACTCTTCACCCTTTGTATAGGTCCAAATTGATATTTTTAATTGGCAGTAACTCTCCAGTATCATGGGATGAAGGTTGTGATTCATTTGGAATTTAAGTGCGAGGGGAAAGATGAAGAATAACATTATGTTTGTGAGGATGACCAAGACAATGAACAGATCCTCGCAATGTATACATGGTTTCTTCTTGGGACAAGGTTTGAGCTACAAGATGATAGTTGTAGCTTCTTTGGGTTCTCATTAATGTTTGCAGATCTTAAGTTTGTTGTTCTTCTTCTCTTCTCCCCTTTTCTGAACCTCTTCATCACAAAGACCTTGCATCTTTCCAGCCTACATGAAAATCTTCTTGACAATGCATTCATTGATGCACCTCTAAAAGTGAATCATGCCTCCAGGTTTCTATTCCAATTCTATTGTACTGATTCTTCTGCTAAAAGGCAAGGTTGAATTGAAATAATAAACTCATACATGCTTGTTGGTAAGTATAAATTATATTTAAATTTTTTATTTTCAATCACCATAACAATCTTGTGTTCTATTTAAGAAGGGAAAATTTGTATGAATGTGTAAATAAGATGAGTTTATTACAGTAATTGAGGATAATGATGAAAAAGACATAGATCATAATTATAATGAGGATGCAAAAAAATCTAAAGAGAAGTAGTAGTGCCTTCAAGATGAAGAAGTTGTGGTTGTTTAAGATGTCATGATATTGATATGTAATATTACTATATGTTTTGTGGATAAATGTATATATTTTCTCATTGAGTTGAAACTCTCCCCAACTACTATAATGTTTCCTTACATTACTTGCAAAAAGGTATTAGCTCACACTAATATAGTCAGTATTAGCTCACACTAATATAGTCAAATTTTCACCTTTGAAATTTATGCCTTATATTCATGTGTTATGCAAGGTTGTAATGTAAAATGTTATGGAAATCTAGATATCTCTTAAGTGTAGCATGCTATAGTACTAAAAAATTTACTAGTTCATACTAATGTTTGAGAAATTTTGTTTTTGTATTTTGTTGTACATTGTATTATATAATACTATATAAGTCTTACATTTTATTTGCTAATATAAAGGTCTATTGATGCAAAAGCATGTTGACAACATCTATATGAATGGATAGTATGTTAATATAAGTTCTCTAATTGGTCAAGTACATGAATTGAGAAAAGATTGCATATGTTGTCACATAACTAATATAAGAACATTGTTTTTTCTCTATAAAGCATCAAAGTTTTACCAACCCCCAAGTCTAAAGATACTTACAAGGTACTATATCTCTTTGAACACTAGGTTTTGCATAGAGCAATAACTTTATGGTATATAAACTTTGTGTTCTTAAGGTACTAGCTTCTATAGAAACAAAACCCCTAAAATATGATCTAAATTAGAACAAAACAAAGCATTTGATAATACTAATTTCTTTAACAAAAACTTAATGTTGAAGTCCTTAGAAAGGTATGCTTTAAGTTACCCAAGTCCAAAAAGGAGTCATTTTCTTAAGTTTTTAGCTCACACTTATAGTCAAATTTTTACCTTTGAAGATTATATTTAATATTCACATGTTATGCAAGATTGTAATGTGAAATGTTATAGAAATCTAGATATCTCTTGACTGTAGCCCACAATAGTACTACAAATTTATTAAATCTAGATATCTCTTGACTGTAGCCCACTATAGTACTACAAATTTATTAGTTCATACAATGTGTTCGTAATGGATAATTATTGCATTAGGTGGTGTGTTAATCTTAAGAGACTCCATCGAAACATGAAATATGAGCCATGAGTTTGCAAATGCAACCTATACTTCAACAATTTATTATAGACAATAAAATGATAAATTTACTAGTCAAAACAAATGTATCTATGAAATGCATAACCTAGGAAACTGTGAACTTTTTTCTAGGCTCTTTCTTATTACTTAGAAGATTTTCTATCTAAAAGAAACCCCCCCACCAATTTCACCATCCAACAAATGCTTTACTAGACAAGCAACTAGTACATTGTTCACTTCTTCCTCATTAACACTTTGCCTTCATACATTCATTTTAAACTAGTAAACCTTTATTTTTTCTTCTATAACAACTTACCTACACATCTCTTATATGGGTAACATCCATGTAGACGTGCATGCTTGCAACTTCTATGATAATAAAATTTGGTCATATCCACTTCTTTCATAGGTTCTAAGGCTTTATTAGACTTGGGGCACTTGTACGAGCAATCCTACAACTCCCATATATTGTGCCCCTCCAAGTCATTCAAAGTTCTCCAGATGCCCTTCAAATGTTTTTCCCATTTTCCATTGTATCCCTCATAATTTTACTATTTTCTTTTCTTAATCAAAATTTCCAAGGATTTATGGGGATAAATATCCTTCATAGATGTAGACATTGAAAATGTTTATTTTTTATTATATTACACAAAGTTGATCCAAGAACTCATAATTTATGAAGACAAGTATCAATATTCTTGAGCTCAAAAAAAGGTGCTTATAGAATAAGGCACTTAAGAATAGGTCCCTTATATAGAGGAGAGTAGGTAGGCAAAGTTTAGAGCAATTTGAAAGAGACATATACTAAGATTTTTTGATAATTTTTTATCTGTAGATATTCTAAACCTCTAAATGAATATTCATATTGGTGTATGAATTACCCCTTACTATACTTATTCAATCTTCATAATATCTCATTTAGAAAATCTCCTAAAATTTTTTAATCATAACATAGAACCATGGCAAAAATAGATTGTAGCAGAAAGGAGCTTTATATCCACTTTTAAGTAAGAGTATCGTGCAATTTGATTTGACTAGATGCTTGTTTTCATACTTAATGTGAGGCTACCAAGGTTCCTTTAACCATATGGAAATGCATTTTAGAAATTTAAGGTTTCATAAGGAAAGAAAGAAAGAAGGAGATACTTAATGGGGCTGGGTGGAGTGCAGTGCACTAATAAGAAACATGCATGTTGATGGGAAGGTAGACTTCATCTTTTGATAAATAGAAATATTTACGAGCACATCTATAACCATAGTGAGAATTTTTTCTAAACGATCAGTGTAGATCTAAGGATGAGATAATGACACACTGATTAGCCATGGAAAAAAGGATCTAAGCATGTTACGTGCCTATAGCATGCAAAATTTCAGAAGGCCTTAGCTAAATGAACTTTTATGTTCTCTTAGACAGTGTATCATAACTTTTCTTATCCATTAGTAAGGGTTTTAGCTAGCACCCTTACAATTATAAATCAAGGTTTAGGGTCTAATCTGGATGATTGGAGTCAAATACTTTACACTTGATATTTTCAACTTGGGGATAGGTGTATAATCATTGGTGGCTTCACAATATCAAGGCGCAATTGGTGGGCACAACTATCTCATTGTCGTTTTGACATCAAGCCATTCTATGATAAGATGTCATCAAGATGATTCAACCTAAATGAAGGATAGACGATGGGTTCAAACAAAAAGGCATGGGAAGTCTAAAGCGCATTTGCATGGGGACTTGAGCCTTGTGTCTTATGAGTCATGTGAATGGGGCTAATCCATTCAACCATGTTGTTTAACAACACATGTGAATGGGGCTAATCCATTAAGATTTTTATATATTTATTCGTTGGCTTTAACACCAAAGAATTTTCTATGATGACTTTGCGATGGTGGCTATAAAAGTGATGCCATCAATGGCAAAAGAAAAGAAATACTTGTCAAGATAAGGAGAATACAATGCTTTTGGGTGCCTTATGCAGAGAGGTTGCACATGTTACTTTTTGGGTGGTTAATAACCATAATGGGATGATTTAAAAGGTTATGAAACTTTTCATAAGGGTATGAACGCTTTAAAAAATGGGAGGTGCACTGTATGTGAGGGGAGACGATTATATAGAGGGGGAGGAGGATACGAGGTGGCATGAATCATTATTATTGAGAAGGTGGTGGAAATTAGAGTTGGTGGAGTGGAGAGTGAGGAAGGAGCTAGCAAAAGAAGCCTAGGTAGCAATGCTGATCGTGTAGAAGAAAAGGTGGCAAGAGGTCAAGCTACTAAAGAGGGTGGGGATATGCAAACAAGAATACACTACTCTCATGAACTCCTTATAATTTCCTTACTTTGTCTTAACATCAAGGTTGAGATTCTTGAGAATAATCTTGATAATATCAACAACTACATCAAAATGAAGAGAGGACATGTTGGAGTGCCATAAAGGTAAGCTCTGATAGGCTCAACTACTTCCTTTATTAGCAACTAAAAGGTGGTCACCTACCACGATTGATTATGGATCTCACCTACCACTCTCTTGTACTTGTGTATAAATGACTCAGTCATGGATTCTCAAGTAGTAGTACAATAGTAGAGAGGTAGAGTAGAGTAATTAGCATTCTATTAGTAGATTACATTCTAATTTCCAAAATTATATCAAAGCAAATCTCCACCATGGTATTAGTTTTACTTTCTTTGTTCTAATCTCACACTCTATTTTCCAACATGATATCAGAGCATACCTGATGGCCTAGCATTCTCCGTCATTCATCAATTTAGAGCTTGCCTTAGGTTGATAGGCTCTTACATATATCTCAGTGCTCATCTTATCTAGTTTGTATCTTAGTTTTCACTCATTGAGTTTGCATCATAGTATTGAGAGTATTTCTGCACCACAAAAAGGTTAGTTCTACATCAAGAACTTGAACAAGGATTTTTCTTCAAGCAACAAAAAGCTCTATAATACATGCATAGAAAGGTGTTTATCATTAAGGATATTTACAAGACATTCTGCATGTGGAGGAGATCTACTTCAAGTAGTATTTCTACATCAATTTTCAACATTTGATATCTACCTTTAAGCACAAACTACAAGAAAAATGTTATCTTCTATCACTTTAGAGTATACTTCATGGAATAAAGCACTGATATACTTCTCAGTGCATATTGGATTTTTAAAACCCCTTTGACATTAGTGAACCTGATGTGAAAGGTCATTGGAAGGAAAGGTAGGATGTTGTTGATATGACAAGCTCAACACATGCGGACATTAATGATGGACCACCTGGTTAGATGGGTCCACACATTTACACTTAGCACATCGGTGGTCATTATGACTTTCACATGGCCATTGACTCATTACTTATTATATTCAGGTTGTTACACCTATTTACAACTAGCATAGTTATAGCGCCAGTCCACTAGTGTAGTCGGTTATACATTGTTTGACTTAGTAGGCCACTTTCCTTTATGTTGTATCTTATCTATACTTTGTGTACATTGTAAAGTGTGTGGAAGAAAAAGAAGAAAGAAATAAGAAAACATTTTGGCCTCCATCTCTCTTCTTGTCTCTTGAGTGAGCTTCTCCTTGTGGATTTTGTGTGTGTTCAGCGCAGCATCTTGAGCAAGTCTCCCCACCACGCGATTCTTGACATAGTATCAGAGCTGCGCCACTGAGAGAGGCTAATTTCGAAGACTGAAGAGAAGGAGAAGAAGCAAGGTTCGAGGAAGTAAGCCTTGGGTAAGAAGCTCTCCCATTCTTTCACTCTTTCTCTTGGATAGTGCCTATGGAGGCACGAGAAGCAGGGTAGAGTAAAAAATCTCAGATTGCAGTGAGATTTGGTGTGCACGAAGAGTGTTGTATATTGTGCAGATAATCCCTTTAGGGTCCTCCGCAATTATTTTGGGCATCTAAGGCCGTTCCATGCCCCGTTTTAGAGTCGCAAGGTTGCAAACAACAATTTTAGGGTACACTGTGACTTCGGCTGTATTGACCGAAAGTGGGTGCACAGGTTACAGATTTCAGATCTGTAAGTTCAAAGGTGTTTATCAGTGAATAAACATAAGATTTATCTGCAAATTTTTTGCAGATTGCATGTATTGTTGAGCAGATAGTGAAAAAAGCTGTCTGGTGCATTGTTGTGCACTACAGGTTGAGGGTTGCAGAAGATTTGCTTGCTGTTTGGTATTAGTTTTGTGATAATGACAGAGAACAATGCAAACCCCATCATTGAGAAGCTTGACAAGAACAACTACCCTTCATGGAAGTTCCATGTCACGAACTTCCTTATTGGAAAAGGCCTCTACGAGTTTGTTTCAGGTGAAGAAAAGGAGCCGAAGGTGAGTGATCCTTCAACTGCAGAAGAGACAAAGGCATGAAAGGAATGGAATGCAAAAGACAAAAATGTTATGTATTGGTTGTCTGCAATAATTGATAATAATATGCTTGGACATATTAGAAATGCAGAGAATTCATATGCAGCTTGGACCATACTTGAAAGTATGTTTTCCGTAAATACAAAGGTGCGAAAGATTCAACTCAAGCAAGAGTTGAATACATTGAAGAAAGGGAAGATGTCTATCAATGAGTATGCACTAAAGGTAAGGAGCATTGCAGACGCCTTGGCAGCGATTGATGCAATGCCTGATGATGATGATTTGGTGTCGTCTACCTTGGGTGGACTTAACAATGAAAAGGCTTGAAATTCTTTTATAACTTCCGTATATGTTAGAAAGCCATTTTTAGATTTCAATGAGTTGTTCTCCCTTATGATCACTGAAGAGATCAACATGTAGAGTGAGACATCTGAAAAAAGTTATGAACAAGTCCAAGCTTTCTACTCTAGTTCAGGAAGGGGACGTGGCAGGTTCTCTTCAAGAGGCCGTGGTACAGGACGTGGTAGTGACAATCAGCAAAATAGATTGAATCAGTAATTTGGCGATATGCAGGTTTTAGGAGGTCGTGGTAACTTTAGAGGTAGGGGGAGATTTAGAGGAAGAGGTGGATGGCATAACAGAGGTTCTAACAACTCTAGTATTGTGTGTCACTACTGTGGCAAAACAGGTCATATTGCAGCCCAATGTTATGCTAAGAAAGATGATATTTGCAGTGGTAAGTTGTAGCAAGGAAACTATGCATCGTCTTCACGACAGAATGAAGACAAAAATGAACGTCTGTTTGTTATGCAGCATATGTTGAATGCTGTTATAGGAAAGGGAACACATGATGATGTTTGGTATGTTGATTTAGGTGCATCCAATCATATGACCAGCCATGCAGAATAGTTTGGAGAGATGCAGGATTTGCAAAATGCAGGTTATGTGCAGACGGGTGATGATTCATGCCACTCAATTTCACACATTGGAAAAGTTTCCTTGTCCTTGCATGATGGTAAGACAAAGAGTCTTTCAGATGTATTACATGTGCCATCTATTACAAAGAACTTGGTGTCAGTCTGTCAAATGGTAGAGCAAGGGTTGTAAGTCAGATTTACTGCAAAGGGCTGCTTTGTAGAAGACTTCAATGACAAGTGCAGGTTAGTTGCAAAGGGAAGTAGAGTTGGACGTATGTTTACTCTGGATGTTGCAATTCCTACTATGAATGCTGCTATGTATGCTAAAGGAAAAGGTGTTGTTGCAGATATTGAAATTTGGCATAAACACATTGGACATGCAAATGTATAAAATGTGAAATTAATGCAGTCCAAAGGGTTGGTTACAGGTTTGCCTACATTTAGAGTTGCAGAATTTCATAAGGTATGCGAAGCATGTCAGTTTGGTAAGCAGGAAAGACAACCCTTTTCACATGATAGAGATGTAAGCAAAAATATCCTTGATGTTGTGCATACAGATATTTGGAGGCCTACACAAAATGTATCTCTTGGAGGGAGTTCATATTTTGTCACATTGATTGATGATTGTTCTAGAAAGCTGTGGGTATATTTTATGAAGGAAAAGAGTGAAGCGTTTGAGCACTTTAGAACTTTCAAGGCTGCAGTTGAAAGAGAAACAAGCTTGAAAGTAAAGTGCCTGAGGTCAGATGGAGGGGGAGAGTACCTCTCGAATGAGTTCAGAGATTTTCTGAGGTCTCATGGGATAAAGAGACAGTTCACATGGAGGAATACCCCACAACAAAATGGGGTTGCGAAAAGGAAAAATAGGCATATTGCAAAAGTTGCACGTGCCTTGATGGGTTGAAAAGAATATGCCTAAGCATTTTTTGTCTGAGGCTGTTCATACTATTGTTTATATTATGAACAGAACTCCCACAAATGCAGTTCATGGTATGACCCCCGAAGAATGTTTTACAGGTAAGAAGCCTGATGTATCGAACTTGAAGGTATTTGGCTGTGTTGCATATGTTCATGTGCCAGATGAGCTACGGAAGAAGCTTGATCCAAAGGCAGAAAAATGTGTCTTTATTGGATACTCTTTAGAGCAGAAAGGGTATCACTGTTATAACCGTGTCACATGTATGTTCAGAGTGAGCAGGGATGCCATCTTTGATGAAATGAGCAGTTGGTATGCATCTAGTGGTGATGCATTGGATGACGATGATGATCATGACACTCATGTGCAGGCTGAAAAGCAAGAATCACAGACTCTTAGTGGACCAGAGACATCATCTGGTAGTCCTTGATCTGGGAGACTAAGCAGTAGCTCTACATCTTCAGGTGCATCTAGTAGCACTACAGGTAAAGACAAAGGAAAGAATAAAGTGTCAAATAGCATTGATGCAGTTCTTGATGGAGACTCCACTGGCTCAGAGAGCTTGGATGATGAGCTTGGCATTCCTTCTGTCATGACACCAGGTGTACAGAGAGCTCATAGTAATGTAAAGGCTCCATTGAGTGATCCCATGGTACATAGATCTAGCAGGGTCAGATACCCTATTAAAAGATTTGGTTTTGAAGGTTATGCAGCTCACCATTATGCTTATATGGTGAAACTAGTTGAGGATATTGAGCCCACTTGTTTTGAGGATGCTGTTGGTCATACTCATAAGGATGCAGCAATGGATGAGGAGATGGCTGCATTAGAGGCCAATAAGACTTGGGATCTAGTATCATTGCCCAAGGGCAAGAAAGCTATTAGATGTAAGTGGGTTTATAAGATTAAGCACAATGCAAATGGTTCTATTAGTAAGTACAAAGCTAGGTTTGTTACAAAAGACTATGCCCAGACATATGGCATAGATTATGAAGAAACCTTCAGTCCAGTTGCTAGGATGGCAACTGTTAGATGTGTGACTACTTTGGCAGTAGCCAAAGGTTGGAGATTGCAGAAACTGGATGTGAAGAATGCCTTCTTGCATGGTGATTTGCATGAAGAAGTGTATATGGATCAGCTAGCAGGTTATGAAGATTTAGAGCATCCCACGTATGTGTGCAAGTTGAAGAAGGGGCTCTATGGGCTCAAGAAAGCACCTAGAGCATGGTCTGACAAGATCAGAGAGCATCTTGTCAATATTGGTTTTTATGTTTCTGGTGCTAATCACTCACTTTATGTGAGAAAGGGAGATGCACGTTTGGTCATCATAGTCATCTATGTGGATGACTTGATTATTACAGGTGATAGTGATAGTGGGATTGCTGAAGTCAAGGAATTTTTGAAGAAGAAGTTTGAGATGAAGGATTTAGGTGAGCTAAGGTACTTCCTTGGCATTGAGGTGATCAGATGTGATGATAGTATATATGGCTGTCCCAAAGATAGTATGGCTTGGATATGTTGTCCAAGTATAGTATGACAGCATGCAAACCACTTTGAGTCCCATTGGAGCAGAATGTAAAGTTGAGTGTTGATGTTGGGGATGAGATAGAAGACCCTACTATATTTAGGAGGATAGTGGAGAGTTTGATCTACATGACCATTACAAAGCCAGACTTGAGCTACGATGTTGGTCTTGTGAGTCGGTTTATGCAAGTATCTAGAAAGTCACATTTGGATGCAGTCATACGCATATTGAGATATGTGAAGTCCACATTACATTATAGAATTTTCTATGAGGCAGGTACAGATGTACAGGTGTTTGGATACACAGATGCAGATTGGGCTGGTAAAATGTCTGATAGAAGATCTACCAATGGATACATGTTCTCTCTTTGTAGTGCAGCAATTACTTGGAGCAGCAAAAAGCAATCTAAAGTTGCTTTGTCGAGTACAGAGGCTGAGTATAGAGGTGTTGTTGTTGCAGCATGTGAGGTAGTATGGTTGCAAAAGTTATTGGCTGATTTAGATGTGCAGGTGGAAGGTCCAGTTGTCATTTATTGTAAGAACATGAGCAGTATACAGCTAGCTAGGAACCCTGTGTTCCATGCCAGGACAAAACATATTGAGGTACACTACCACTTTGTGAGAGAGAAGATACTAGCTGGTAAGAATGACTTGGTGTATGTCAGCACATAGGATGAGATAGCTAACATCTTCATGAAGGCATTGGGTACAGAGAAGATTCAAAAGTTTTGAAGCTTACTTGGAGTTGCAGAGATGCAGTTGAGCTTGAGGGAGAGTGTTGAGATGACAAGCTCAACACATGCGGACATTAATGATGGACCTCCTGGTTAGATGGGTCCACATGTCTACACTTAGCATGTCTGTGGTCATTATGACTCTCACATGGCCACATACTCATTACTTATTATATTCAAGTTGTTACACCTATTTACAACTGGCATAGTTATAGCGCTAGTCGACTAGTGTAGTCAGTTATGCATTGTTTGACTTAGTAGGCCACTTTCCTTTATGTTGTATCTTATCTATACTTTGTGTACATTGTAAAGTGTGTGGAAGAAGAAGAAGAAACCAACAAGAAAACGTTTTGGCCTCCATCTCTCTTCTTGTCTCTTGAGGAGCTTCTCCTTGTGCATTCTGCGTGTGTTCGACACAGCATCTTGAGCAAGTCCCCCCACCACATGATTCTTGACAGATGGGAGAACCTTGAAGCACATCTTCTAATGATGTTTTTTAGCACTTATTGTAGAATTTGAATACGCTTATGCAAGTACAATAACAACAACACATGATACATGCTTTTGCTTAAATATAAATTGTTTTGATGAATGCTCTCTGTAGGCAATAGAGCTTGAGATAAAGTTATTTAATAGTAGGAACATACGTATATATTTACATACATATGCCCAAAAGATGGAATTCTTTGGGGTGGCTCGACTTGCATGGAGCCGATATTTTGTACGAACTATATATGAATCAAAAGCCTAAGTTACTGAGTTGTACATGCAAGATATTGACTTCGTAGCTTTCAAGAAGACACTCTAGGAAGAACTTTACATTGAAGACACTAGTTGACTACCCACAAGACTTTCTAACATTAGGTTCTAAAACCCAATAAGGGTCTTGTGGCTACAAAGTTATAAGAGAATTTGAAAGTTGGTTTGAGTAGTTAAATCTTACAAAACAGGCGTCAAAATCCTTATGTTTCTTTGCTTGACCACGGGTTGGAGATTAAGGTCATTGAGTATGGATTGTACGAGAATGGAGCTTGGCCAGTGGACACTGATCATGATTGGCATATGAGGGCTGCAAATAGTTCTTCAAGGGAGACCTATGTTGCGTGTCCTAATGTAAAAGTGACAATTGGTGATGTACAAGAAGAGAAACACTTCTTTGTGTAAGATAGTTTCTCATATGCAATGATTTTGTGACATCCTTATGTTACAGAAGTGCATATGGAAACAAAGGTGCTTCATGATGGTTTTGCTTATGCAAGAGTTAGAAGAAAGGATGGGAGAAAAGGAGTTCAAAATTTTTACCATTTATGTTAATCATCCTAGGAATCGGGATATGCTTCGAGAGTCTTATTTTACTCCAAATGCAAGGAAATTTAAAGAAATGGATTTTCACTGAGCACTACCATAATCTAGGGCTAGAGTAGTGTTGTTTGGAGAATGTAATCATCTCTTGATGGAATGAACCATGTATTTATTATTGGTTGTTCTCAACTTATAGCAAATAGTTCATGTTAGTTTAAGCCTATGAAAGTTATGTGCAAGGCTGAGCGCATATCTATGAAACAGGTTGCTAAGGACCTGAGAGCATTGGGGTTATTCACCGGAAATGAAGGCATTTTAGGCCTCTTTTTTGTGCTAAATATTACTGATACTATGACTAAAATTTCAACAACCATACATGCAAAAAATGAGGCTAAAAATAAAGTGTTGTCAGTATGTTCTTTGGATATATATGATGTTATAGCAATATTGTTTGCTCAGTAGGAAGGATTACAAGGGGCTAAAGCAATTGTGGAGACAAAATATAAGATGGTTGACAAAAAGATGAAACTATTTGCTTTGCCATTTCCACCATACAGTGAGGGTCTGTATGAGAAAGTGTCAATGCAGCAAAGTTTACGAGATCCTAAAGATATAGGTCATTAGTTTGTAACTGAAACATTACAGGAATTAAAAGTTGGTGCATAAAGGGTTTCTTTTGCATGCTGAAAGAGAATGTTTTATGTAGATGTTGGCTAGGCATGGGAAAGAATTTCCATTTTAGCCAGCTAAAATAGATTGTATGGATCGGAATGTTGTCTCTCTATGGTAATATTTACTATGCCACATGTACCATGGAACTTGAGGCCTATTCTAGTCCCTAAAGCTTACTTGTCAAAGCTAATGGATTTGCTAAATGAAAATATATGCATGAAGATCTTGGAGCTCTCTTCAGCCCCGCATTCAAATCGTTGGTTTATTATGCCTTAAAAGAATGGGGCTTTGAGATTTATTCAAGACATGCACTCATGACCATAAGAAATCTGGGTGCCGGTCTTGTGGTTGAAAATTTACAAACGATTTTGTAGGCAAAGAGAACTATTCTTTGGGTGATCTTTAGTTAGGTATGATCAATTTTAGCTTTTAGTTGAGAGCAAGGGTATCGCAACCATGAAGAATCCCTTGGGGTTAGTATGGATGTGTACATTCACACACACAAATTGCAACGAACTCAGTGACACACATGAAAAATGCTATGAATAGGGTTCTCAGGGATTTTATACCACAATTGACAATGCCCTTCTATGGTTGATGTTGTAACCAAAGGGTGTACTTCATGGAAGAAAGCAGTGATATACTTCTCAGTGCATATTGGATTTTTAGAACCCCTTCGACATTAGTGAACCTGATGTGAAAGGTCATTGAAAGGAAAGGTAGGATGGGAGAACCTTCAAGCACATTTTCTAATAATGTTTTGTAGTACTTACTGTAGAATTTGAATACGTTTATGCAGGTAGAATAACAACAACACATGATACATGCTTTTTCTCAAATATAAATTATTTTGATGAATGCTCTCTGTAGGCAATAGAGCTTGAGATAAAGTTGTTTAATAGTAGGAACGTACGTGTATATTTGCATATATATGCTCAAAAGATGGAATTCTTTGAGGTGGCTCGACTTACATGGAGCCGATATTTTTTACAAGTCTATAAATGAATTGAAAGCCTAAGTTACTGAGTCCTACATGCAAGATATTGACTTCGTAGCTTTCAAGAAGACACTCTAGGAAGAACTTTACATTGAAGACACTAGTTGACTACCCGCAAGACTTTCTAGCATTAGGTTCTAAAACCCAATAAGGTTCTTGTGGCTACAGAGTTATAAGAGAATTTGAAAGTTGCTTTGAGTAGTTAAATCTTACAAAATAGGTATCAAAGTCCTTATGTTGCTTTGCTTGACGACGGGTTGGAGATTAATGTCATTGAGTATGGATTGTACGAGAATGGAGCTTGGCCTATGGACACTGATCATGATTGACACATGAGAGCTGCAAATTTTTCTTCAAGGGGGATCTATGTTGTGTGTCCTGATGTAAAAGTGACAATAGGTGATCTACAAGAAGAGAAACACTTCTTTGTGTAAGATAGTTTCTCATATGCAATGATTTTGTGACAGCCTTATGTTATAGAAGTGCGTATGAAACCAAAAGTGCTTCATGATGGTTTTGCTTATGCAAGAGTTAGAAGCAAGGATGGGAGAAAAGCAGTTCAAAATTTTTACCATATATGTTTATCATCCTAGGAATCGGGATATGCTTCGAGAGTCTTATTTTACTCCAAATGTAAGGGAATTTAAAGAATTGGATTTTCACTGAGCACTACCATAATCCAGGGCTAGAGTAGTGTTGTTCGGAGAATGTACTCATCTCTTGATGGAATGAACCATTTATTTATTATTGGTTGTTCTCAATTTATAGCAAATAGTTCATGTTAGTTTAAGCCTATGGAAGTTATGTGCAAGGCTGAGCGCATATCTATGAAATAGGTTGCTAAGGACCTGAGAGCATTGGGGTTATTCACTAGAAATGAAGGCAATTTAGGCCTCTTTTCTGTGCTAAATATTACTGATACTATGACTAAAATTTCAACAACCATACACGCAAAAAATGAAGCTAAAAATAAAGTGTTGTCAGTATGTTCTTTGGATATATATGATGTTATAGCAATATTGTTTGCTCAGTAGGAAGGATTACAAGGGGCTAAAGCAATTGTGGAGACAAAATATAAGATGGTTGACAAAAAGATGAAACTATTTGCTTTGCCATTTCCACCATACAGTGAGGGTCTGTATGAGAAAGTGTCAATGCAGCAAAGTTTACGAGATCCTAAAGATATAGGTCATTAGTTTGTAACTGAAACATTACAGGAATTAAAAGTTGGTGCATAAAGGGTTTCTTTTGCATGCTGAAAGAGAATGTTTTATGTAGATGTTGGCTAGGCATGGGAAAGAATTTCCATTTTAGCCAGCTAAAATAGATTCTATGGATCCGAATGTTGTCTCTCTATGGTAATATTTACTATGCCACATGTACCATGGAACTTGAGGCCTATTCTAGTCCCTAAAGCTTACTTGTCAAATCCAATGGATTTGCTAAATGAAAATATATGCATGAAGATCTTGGAGCTCTCTTCAGCCCCACATTCAAATCATTGGTTTATTATGCCTTAAAAGAATGGGGCTTTGAGATTTATTCAAGACATGCAGTCGTGACCATAAGAAATCTGGGTGCCGGTCCTGTGGTTGAAAATTTACAAACGATTTTGTAGGCAAAGAGAACTATTCTTTGGGTGATCTTTAGTTAGGTATTATCAATTTTAGCTTGTAGTTGAGAGCAAGGGTATCACAACCATGAAGAATCCCTTGGGGTTAGTATGGATGTGTACTTTTGTGCATAGGGTGCAACGAACTCAGTGGCACACATGACAAATGCTATGAATAGGGTTCTTAGGGATTTTATACTACAATTGATAATTCCCTTGGTTGATGTTCTAATCAAAGTGTGTGCTATGGATGAAAAGAATAAAGAGATGGATACTGAAGGGTGTAGATAGTTTGTTGTAGACCATATTGTTGATTGTGAAAGAATTTTGATGTATCTAGAAGATGTGCATTTAACTCTTTCTAGACAAAATTCAATCTTTGGATTTGAAGAGGTTCTCATTGTTGGGCATATGTGTGGGCCCTATGGAAGAAGACCATCACTAGTGAAAATAGATGGGATTGATAGAATGCAAGATGTATGCATAAATGTTTCTAAGGTGCGTAGATTCTTGGGTGCATGTGTGCTCTATTTGATATGGATCCCTCACTTTTCACAGGTAGTTGATACTCTATATCAACTCTTGAGAAAAGGTGAGAGGTTTAACCAAGAAAGGAAGCATAAGAAAGCAATCAAGAAATTGAAGCAGCTCTTGAAATTTTCTTCTACATTGAGAAAGGATGATTATTCACATGGGAAGCCTACCATTACTATTGTAGATATGAGCCCAATCGGGATTGGATGGGAAATCATGCAAGATGATGAGAAAGGGAAAAGATATGAAATTCAATTTGGTGCTAAATTATTGACCAAACGGGAGAGAAGGTATCCACAAGTAAAAAGAGAATTATGGGGAATTGTTGCAGCCCTTAAATGTGATAAGAAGTATTTTATGGGTGCTCGTGTAGTCATTGAGACTGATTGTTTGCCAACATTGGGTATGATTATCTTGGGCATATTGTAGAAAGAGATAACCAAGTGGTAGACATGTTATCTTGGGCATGCGATGAGAATGAAGATGGGATGATGGATGAGCAGAAAGAGGATGACTTTCTTGCTACTAAAAATGATGTTTTGAGTGGTAAAACTAAATTGAGAAGTGTTGTAACTACATTACAGCTCTCATTAAAGCAATGACAACATTAAATGTAGTAAGTACATCGGCTAGTTTGTCAAGTACAAGTGCTGTAATAATGAATTCAATAATGCAGGGAGCTGCTATAGGACTAAAGAAGCTTAGACAACAAAGAGAAAATACTTTAGATACTATGTATCTTGTGTAGAAGTGTTTCTAGAAGACAAATATGTAGGAAAGTGGCTGAGAATTGGTCAATACCTCAGCACATTAACAAGGAGAGAAGAGTGGTTGGATGAGGAGTTTAAGAAGATCAAGAGAAAAGCTTATGGGTTTTTCTTAAAAGATGGGTACTTGTGCAAACATGCTAAGAAGAATTAGGCCAATATGCCATTGCGAGTTCTGGGTGATGGAGCTTCATAAGTAAATGTTATGCAAGAATTTCATGAAAGCTTATGGATTGGCCATCGAGGCATTTGGGGTATTTTTGCAAAAATCAATGAAAGATATTGGTGGCATGGCATGTATAAGGATGTTTCTCACATTGTGGAAACATATAAGACTTGTCAAATGTATTCATCTATGAGACATCAGGATGAATTACAATCCACATATCCCTTGTCTCTTCATTTTAAGTGGATGGTGGATCTATTCATAATTCCTATAGGTCTTTTGCATGTGAGGTATCTTGTACTTGCCCATGAAGACTTGACTAATCAAGTGGAAGGGAGAGCTCTACGAACCAAGAAAACGAATGTAGTGTGTACTTTTCTCTTAGAAGAGATATTTTCTCAATATGGTTGTGTGGGAAAAAACATTGCAGATAGGGGTGAACTGGATATGTAGATAACTTCTTTGCATAGTTGGGGGATAAAGCTTGCTTTAAATTTAGCTTATAACCCTAAAGGAAATGGAAAAAGTGAAAGAGGTCACCTGCCTATTGTGAAGGCATTGGCAAAAGCATGTGGAGAGAAGTTAGAAGAGTGGCCACGATTGCTCCCTTATGCTTTGTGGGCTGACAAAACAACTTGTAGTATTATTTTAGGATATATGCCTACTGAATTGATTGTATGGTCAAAAATCTATCATGTTGATAGAAGAGATGACAGTCACATGGAGTGCACTATCTTAGAAAGAGGAGCTAAATCAAGAGGAGTTGTTGGCCTTAGATATTAGACAGTTGGAAGGGAAGTCAGAAGATATGAAGGTAGGAGTTGCAAAGTAAAGGGCAAAAAGGATACAAAATAAGAAACTAGTTTGACAAAAAACATAGATTGGACCAAGAACCATAGAGGATGGCGATTGGGTGCTACTCCCTACTATCGGGAATTCTTTTGGCTATCCCATCTAGCTCATTTAATGCATAAGTAGCATTATCAAACACCTATCTTACCATATAGGATCCGAACTATTGTTTGGAGACTTTATGCATGGCATTATGCTCGATTTTCAAAGTATTGTCATAAAGTAGCACCCAGTCCCCATCTTCTATGGTTCTTGGTCTCAATCTATGTTTTTTGTCAAACCAGTTTCTTATTCTATACCCTTGCTGCCCTTTACTTTGCAACTTCTACCTTTATGTCTTCTCACTTCCCTTCCAACTGTCTAATATCTAAGGCCAACAACTCCTCTTGATTCAGATCCTCTTTCTAAGATAGGGCACTCCATGTTAGATTATTTTTATATTTTGGCTATTTTTTCTTGTAATTATCCTCAAAAAGTGTAGTGAAATTTTAGAATAGAATGATGTGCAAAAAATAAGTGACTTTTTACTCAATTTTGGGAAATCTCATAAACAAAGAAGGGCTCCCAAATTCGCGTGGTGCATGATCCCAGGTTTAAGGTAGCAAACAACCCTCCAAATGGGAAGAGGGGAGAAGGAGTGATCCGGGATAATTCTACGTAGGTGTTTCCTGGGGTATTACCCTCCTTTTGAAGCCAATGGAACCATCAGATTTTCCATCTGAGCAGCAAAGTAGAAGCTAGTATTTGTACTCATTTTTGGGTATAACAAGGAGCTCCAAGAGATCTAATGCCTGGAGATTGCTTTTGAGTAGTACTAGACATTGTTTAGAGAATCCAAGAATCATTTGTCTTGGATTTTAGTCATCAAACGATCAACTTATGGCTATTTTAATAACCAGGAATACACAAGGCTATGTTAGCTATATATATATAAACAGACTATATATAGCTAATGTTACCTATATATAGTCTGTCTATATATATATAGCGCCCTAGGTCTCCTCTATATATTCCTATCATGTGTGCTCAGTTGACACACTTCTGGGGTTCCACTTTCGGTGTCTCATATCTCTCTTCTCCTCTCTTCCTTTCGTCTCTCGTCTTCCTCGTAGTTTCCAACATGGTATTAGAGCGCACAAATACGCCCAAGTTGGAGGAGAAGGAATGGGTGCTCTCCATCAAGGGCATGCTCGACATCTGCTTGTGCAGGCTGTGCGACTCCTTCCCCTCCATCTTCATGGCCTCCAACCCCCCTCACGCACATGAAGTTGCAGAGAAGGCACAAGCTCCGTAGCTTTCCGAAGGCACGGGCTCGGCTATGGTAGGAGAGGCTCAAATCACAACATGGGGGTAGCCATGGCCTCTCTCTTTTCTGTTGGCTGGGCCTTTCCAAATAGGTGCCTTCCCATAGGGCTTTTATGGGTGACGTCAACCTGCCCGCCCCTGCCTCTGCCCTGAGCTCCTCTCCCTTCTACGTCAGCATCGACTCCACAGAGGCAGCCCACAGCTCCGTCATCGACACACCCCCTTGGCTTCTTGCTCATGAGAAGTCTTTGAAGAAGCTCAACTGCAGCCTTGGGGGCTTGATCTTGCCGGACGCCGGCAATGTCTTCAGTGATGCTATCATTTATGTCTCTGGAAGAGCCGAGGCTGTTCATCGTTGCATCCTCGCTGCAAGATGCCCCTCCTTCAAGGCTCTCTTTCATAAGGATAACAAGGATCTTGTGTCCTCGCACCAATGAGCAGAGGAAACGAGGATAATTCGATGGGAAAGGTGAAGATTGACCTTCAGAAGCTTTATGACAAGCTTCCCAACTCGATGAGGATAGGCTATGATATCTTCATGGTCACCTTAGGCTTCCTATACACTGTAAAGCAAGTTGTTCCTGCTATCAAGTGTATTGATGATGAATGTCTTCATGAAGCTTGCCAGCCTGTTATAGAGTTTTTCTATCAAGTGTATTGATGATGAATGTCTTCATGAAGCTTGCCAGCCTGTTATAGAGTTTACAATTGAGATATTGAGTTTATCCTCTGTTTTTGATATTCTAGAACAAAAATCTTTCTGGCAGTATCAACTTCACACTATGGTGGAAAAGGCATATGTTGATGAGGTCCTTCCTGTTCTTGTTGCAACAGATGTACATGAGGATGCCTCACTAGGTCCTTCCTGTTCTTATTGCAGCAAATGTACATGAGGATGCAGATGTACATGAGATGCCTCACTAGGTCCTAGTTTTGATGCTAAGAAGGCCATTATGTATTTGCCCAAAATAAGAGTGGGAGATGATACAGAGAGGTTCTTTAGAAACCTGGTAGCTTACAAGAGCCACTTAGCAGATAAGCTTCCTCTCTCTCTCTCTCTCTCTCTCTCTCTCTCTCTACATTTCAACATCAACATTACTTTTGGATGTTGATATTGCCATGCTTTGTGCTGATCGTCCTCATTCGTTATTCCATTGATGAGCGTCCTCGTTCGTTATTCTAGCTTATGAGCATCTATATTCTAGCTGATGACAAATTGTTTTATTTATATTCTATTCATGGAGCCGCTGCTAACATAGAAGTGTTGGTAATTGCGAGGAAGAGGAGAGACGAAAGGAAGAGAGGAGAAGAGAGATATGAGACACTAGAAGTGGAACCCTAGAAGTGTGTCAACTGAGCACACATGATAGGAATATATAGAGGGGACCTGGGGCGCTATATATATATAGACAGACTATATATAGCTAATAGAATTGCCTCAAGAAAGTCTCCTAGATTAAGTTCTTTGTTCCTTTTACGATTTGAGTTGCCCTTTTTCCATCTCTAAGATTTCATATTCTGCCAAGTTTTCGATCAAATTGATGAGGTCAGGTAGATCCACTTCCCCAAAAGTGTTTGTCCTTGCTACATCTAGCTTTTCAGTTGTGTTCTTTGCTTGGTCCTACACTTGGGGGATTTGATCACCCATCTATGTCTTGTGATCTTCTCTAACTGGTGGGGTTTTTCAAGTTTTTATGTTTGAGTGAGTTCCTTGTTAATTACAAACAGTCCTCAACTTACCTTCACTGTGTGTGTGTGTTTTTACTCTTTTCTGTGCACTTGTGCGCAATCAGACTTTCAGCTTTTCTTAAGTGTGTTTCAAGTGCTAGAAATCAGAATGAGTGAAAAAACAAAGTGTCTAAGCAACTCTTCCACTCTCGTTTATGGGTTTGTCATGAAAGGCTTGTATGCTCGGTTTCTAGCTGCGGTTTTTGGATGTTCTCCCCAGTTTATAGAGTTTTTGCTATGCCTTCTGCTCAGTCAAGATTTGTTTGGGGGTTTACAACTCCGTTTGATGTTGCTAACGAGATCGATTGCTAGATAGTCGACTAACGTCGCCCCTATATCTACGTCTTGATGTTGATTCTTCTATTCCTTGCACTAAAAAGATGTTTCAAGTGTCTGTATGGCGTTTGGAGGTTCGGTTTGGTGTCTAGGTGGGTCTGGTCCAAAATTTAAAAATATTGAGAAAAATCAAATTCGGCAACAAGTTCGAATTGCAGGGGCTGCGTGTATAGTTCGACTGATCCAAATAGCCAATGGCTGAATTGGGATATTTTAATGACGCATGGCACAAGTGGGCTGAGGTCGAATATGGAGTTCGGACGGTCTGAATGGTTGGTGGGCCAAATGGTTGAGAGCCGAGTGAATGTTGTGTCCAAGGCTCAAGTGGCCCCGAGTCGAGTAGGCCAAGGCCGAATGGCTAAGTACGTAGTGTGTTTGAATGTGCAACTCTGCTAGGCCGAATCCAAGTGAGCCGAGTTACTATGTGTCCGAGTGGGTAAGATAGATTCGCTCGAGGACTGAGTATGCCAAAGACAAGTGGCCAAGGACCGATTCTAGGACTCATCCCAAAATGGAGCCGCTCAAACGGGCCGAAGGGAGCGTGTTTCGTGCCAAAATGACAAAAAATCCGATGAACTTGAGAGATTCAAGGAAAAGTAATCGTCGAGCACTTCTAGATCATATTTGTGCATTCAAGAGAAGGGTTGGATATACCTGTAGCAGGCAACAAACATGTGGATGGCAAGATCGAGGCGAATCCATGCAATGGAGTTGTGTGTGTGTGTGTGTGTGTGTGTGTGTGTCTCTCTCTCTCTCACAATTCGGGTCTCAAATGAGCTCTTCCTTGGCCTCTTGGCTATTAAACCCCTTCTTGGAAAAAGGTCTTACCACTCCTAGTCACTCGCTTGTGGACCTTAATCCCCTTGAGCACTCATTTTTTCCCGTTTTTCTTGTTTTGTGCCCTGTTTCGGCCTATTTTATAGCATCAAACCCTATGCTTCTCCAGTCCAATTTCTTAATGCTTACCCACTCTAAATGCAATAAGAATAAAAAGCAATGTACTGAAATGATTTCTCCTACTCTCCTAATAAAAAAACCACCAAAATAACCAAAATACTTACTTGCTGTGAAGATTAGAAAAACCCAAAACTTCCTACATATCTCAAGCTCTGGTTTGGGGATGAAACCCTTACTTTGATGCTCGATTTGAGGTGCGCAAGCACTCAAGCTTGAATCCGTTGGTCTTGGCCAACGTAACCAAAATGTTGAGGGGACTCGCACTCAACTGTCAAGACCCACGGACCGCTTATTTGTTTAAGTGTTTCAAGCAAGCATCTATGGCTATCTCCCACATGGCGGATGTGCCTTGGATCTTACCAGGGTGTAGTGAGCTTACCTCCATGCCCGAATGAGTTTCCTCCTCCCTCAAGCACACTAGTAGCTCCACAATTCTTGATGCAAGCTCAAGCACCCTCAAGCATTCACCTCCACCTCCATCCTCCATAGCCGCGCTGTCGTAGAGTTTGTGTAAGAGCTGCAGAACATGGGGTTCAAGATACAACAAGGAAAGAAGCTAACAAGAAGATCTCAAATTTTTATGTCAAAGATTACTATATTGCTTGTCAAGTAAATTACAAGAGATCCATGAGTACTCATTCTGAACATCCAGCTTGTGCAAGAATTTGCGTAGGCTAAGCGTCCGTCAGCTACAAAGTTTTGATAAAACTCTTTTCATAGACGAGTGTTGAAGATTTATGGATATGAAGTCAAAATAAATGATAAAGCATTACAATCTATTCACTACTTTACAATAAAGCGTAAGAGCTTGCTTTTCAGGGCACCAAATAATTCAACCAGATTCAAGACTTAGTCATAGACAGCTTGTTCAATCTCCAGGTCCAACGGATAAAACATCTGATAAGTGCATGCATAGGCTCCAGACATGTATATTGTTCAGGTCAGCAGCTATAACCTATTGCACAGAGATGCAAACCATAATGGCATATAAGGCACACTCTTGCATCCACTGCATCAAAACTTGTATCCATTTTCCTTGTTTGTAAGGTATTCGTTATCCTGAAACGTCTAATATGTTCCAAATCCACTCGATTCTTTAAGACCTTCAACACAATCCCATATTGAGCAAGGAGCTCTTGCCACACATTATCAACTGCATCATTCCTGTCTTGTAGACCATGGCATGCACTCCTTAGAGCTTACTTCAGAGCCCTAATAGAAGCTTATCATGAGAAACAGAGCTTTTACGTCTCTGTTCTTTGTACAGCTTTATTGCATTCTGCCCAAAGGGTAACCAGTCGATAGGTGCAACATTCACAACCTCCGCATAGTTGAAGTCACATTTAAAACCAGCATGTTAAGCTCTGAGAAATGTCACAACAAATTCACCAGCCCTTTGCACTGTTCTATACTCAAAATAGATGGTGATATAGAGGCAAGCTGGGGCATTTGGCAATCTCCTTGCGTCACATGCACACCATGTTAGTGAAGAATCTGACTAGCTTTTTTTTTAGCGGAGGTGTCCACGATCTGCAGAGACGGGTCAATCTTGTGGGCCTTGAAGAGGATTGCGATCTCGACATTGAAGGGGGTGCAGTCGACAAAGAGGCGCCTGCACACGAGGATTTAGACTGACCGACCCTTCCATCAAACCTGGTCGCAATGATATCGCACCTCTAGTTCTTATCGTCTTAGTCTACTTTCCGAGCGGGAATCGTAGAGACGACAATCTCGGATCCCTTCTGCAAACGCCTCTGTCACTCGCCTCCTTTGACTTCACAGCTTCTTCTTCATCGTTGTCTTTCTTCACTTCTGCTGTGTTCCAAAATTCAATCATTGCTTCTGATGTCGTTCGCTTTTTCGATAGTCTTCTTCTAGTTCTCCTCTGTAGCTCCCACTTTCCTCCTCTAGCGCTAACAGCAGATTCCAGAAAAGAGATAGCGACCTCAAAACGAAGACGTCACACCTGTCCCTTGGCATCCAAAAGCCTCCATCTCCCCCCCTCGATCAGCTGTCATTCTCATCAACCTCCTCATCTCGATCATCTGCAGCTTACTTGATACTTGAAAGCGTCGTTTCTCTACACTTCGATCAGTTCCTTAGTTTCTTAAGTCCCTTCTGCGAAGATGATTGCGTGGATTAATGTTTTTCTTGTCCTGAATATCAAAGAGTTCTTTAGCTTGCTCGATGGCTTTCCTGTTTTACGCACCATGTCTAGGGAAGCCCTATTCTCATCGAAGACATTAACCATGACAACCAGCTTTCTTCTCACTTTTCCCTTCGAAATTCCAGCAGCCAGTTCCCGTATTAGATTTTGAAGTACCCCTAAAAGAGAGCTTCCCCCCCCAGTAAAGGCGATGGCGTAGTCCACCGGTTATAGCGGATTCCCCCAAAACAGGGGCAAGACGCTATGCCTCCTTTTTGCTTAACATCCCAAAATTCTGAACCAATATTTGATTGGATTTCTTGCAACACAGAAGTGAACTCCTTGAGCTTGCTCTCTGTTGACTGTGTGTGCCATGTGGAAAGTCCACATTTAATTTTGTCTTCAACACCATAACTGACTCTAAAAGGTGACCAGATCTTTTTGTTGAGGATTAATTCCTTTCTCAAGCCATGAACCTCATCTGTCAAATCTCTTACCAAGACATGTGGATATTGTTCTGATATCTCAACCAAAAGTGAATAGCTTGATAAGTTCAGAACCATAGAGAAATTCCCATCAAGTATCCGAAAGGTTGCCTCATGAACCTTCCTTTTTATTGGTAAATTCTGGAATTCGCTGGAGTGACCCTTGGAAATTTCGAAATGCATTGGGTTCAAGGTCCATTCCACCATGAGAAATAACCTCTAGATTCCATACAATTCCCTTGTATCAAAATTGAATAAGAACAAGAGCGTGCCAAGGATAACGTGCTCCACCAGATCTCTTCTTGCAAGTGACAAACCAAAAACCTTATATCACAAACACTCGTGCTTGGTTTGATTGTTACACCAGCAAACCAGGCCCAATAGCCATCCTTGTCCAAGCTTGACATGTTCTATGGGATGCAGTCTTTGAGACAGCTGCGGAGATTCCTCCCATCAAAGGCAAAGGCATATGAACCCTTCTTCTCCATGGCATGTAGTGCTAATGTATCTTCTTCAAAAATGATTTGTCCCGCATATTACGTCGACCTTGTTCATGTGTAACCTCTATCTTCATAGCTTAAATGTCGGCTTCTACAAATCCACGATATCCTGCACTTTTCTTGGAGTTCATCATTGAAATTAACAACTTGATAATGTCCTTTGGCATCAGTTTTTCATATTTTTCTGACACACACATAATATGCACACAAACTGAAACACACACAAACACAAACACACAAGTGGAGTATGTACATTGGATGCGGGTACTGAAAAGGACGGAAAGATAATGCAGCAATCACACACAATGAAACACACGCGAAAAGATAACACAGATGCACAACAAAAATGGAGGTGTTTATGGCTCGGATGCGGAGCAGCACGACATCCATGCCCTCTAAACCTACACATCCTCCGGATGAGCCAACTATCCAGGATCATCCAAGTCCACAAACAGGTCCAGTCCATCAGTTTCCGGTAGACCTGTTTCTCCATCAGCTTCATCCTCCATATTCTCTGCTTCTTCTGTTAGAATCTCTTCTGATTGCTCTTCTTCTGCCAATGCTTCAAGTGCATACTCTTCATCTTCTCTCCTCTTGAAAATCTTGACTTGTTTTTCAGCAACGGGCACCCTCAATACCGTCCCATCCAATTCAGCCAACTCATAGGTAGCATTGTCAAAAACCTGTTTCACCTCATATGGTCCAAACCATCTTTGAATCATTTTTCTCATGCTACTATGCTGATTCTCTAGGCTACTGTCATAGACTAAAACCCAATCTCCTTCTTTTATGGCTTTAGGCCGTAAGCGATGCCTCAAATCAAACCTGTCTTTGTTTCTGAGTCAGGCTGCCTTCAAACGATCAACTGCAAGCTGCACATCTTCTGCCCTTCTCTCTAGTTGATGAATCTGAAGAGATAGAAACTCCTCCCTTGATAAATTCTCATGCCATGGAAGATCACTCCACGTGAGAGCACAGATTTCTGTAGGCATGACAGGTTTTTGCCCATACATCAACTCTGGAGGCATATATCCAATAGTCACGCTATGTGTAGAGCGGTCTGCCCACAATGCAAAAGGTAGTAATCTCGGCCAATCTCCAATCCGACCTCTACAAGCTTTTGCCAATCCCTTAACTATCGGCGGATGTCCTCTTTCGCTCTTGCCATTTCCCTCTGGATTATAGGCAGTAGTAAGAGCCAACTTAATCCCAAGCCGTGAGAAAAATTCTCTAGCTTCGTCTGCATCTAGCTCTCCATGATCAGCTGTAATCTTGCCTATATATCCATACCTACAAAATATTTCTTCCAACAATAATTTACATACTGTAGTGGTGGTCTTTGTCTGCAAAGATTTGCCTTCAACATAGTTTGTAAGATCCTCCCTGTCCAAGACAATATATCTCATCTGCCAAAGTCCCACTGGCAAAGTAACCAAGTAAACCACCCATTTATAATGCATACATTGCGGATAGGTCAGATGCAACTCATCACGATGTCGCACTAAAGAGTAAAGCTGACAGTCCCTGCAAGTCTCCACAAAGTGGGAAACATTTTTATACATCCCTTTCCACCAGTATCTTTCTTTGATTTTCTCATAGGTAGCCCACACACCTCTATGTCCAGCCCAAGAACTCTCATGAAACTCTCGCATAATTTGTATCTGCATCGCTACCTCACAAACTACTCTCAAGGGTAGGCCGCCTCTCTTCTTTGAGTGCTTCCAAAGAAAACCATCTTTCAAGAAATACCCATAAGCCTTTCTTCTGATTTTCTTAAATACATCATCTGTCCAATTAGCTCTTCGAGTCAATGAACTTAGATACTTACCAATTTGCAGCCACTCGTCAACATAGAGTTCTTAAGTAAAGGCTTCAACAGTAGATACATGACAATCATGAACAAGGACAGAAGCTGCAAACTCTGTCTCATCATCCTCTGCAAGCATTGAATCCTCATCGTCATATCTCCCTGTAGACAGCATGTCAGCAACTGGATTATCTTTTCTTGCTATGTGTCGAAATTCTGGATTCAATGATTTGATGTAAGCGATGTAAAAAATATTACACGACGTAGCGAACATAATCTAAGAAAGAGACAGAGAGTACACAACAGATAAGAGGAGAATCAGTAAATTCTTTAACTTCAAACAACTGATACAAAGATGGCTCTGTCCACCCGTGCGCTTCTACTGTGTGAAGCTTAGATGGCGATCTAGATAGAAGATAGGTGAAGAGCTTAAGGCTAGCTGGAACAACAACTCTGACTGGGTGAAAGATGAGTGAGAGATGGCTGCGAAGGGGTTTAGCTTTTATAGCCCGCGAAGGTCGTTAGGTCGGCCTGCTGACCGACCTACCATATGAGCCTCCACTAGTCGACCAGGGAATATTCCCTTTACCATTGGGCCGGGGGCGCTGCCCCTGGACCCCCGCCAAGGGGGCCGCTGGCCCCCCTGGGACCCCCCAGCTTTTAACTCCCTTACCACGCAACTCAATGCAATGTGCCTCGAGTTGCTACCAACTTAACCTCTCCGTCTAACCCAAAGATTAGACCCAAAATGGTCACCTTTTTGCCATCCAGTCACATAGACCTCATCTGATATACAAGTCAGGATTCCACCAATGTCCGGGCTCACACTTGGCTTCTCCTCATAATGGGGGCCTTACAACTTTGAGCACCATGGATCATTGGTAGCACCTAATGAGGGTGGGGCATTGATCATATCTAACAAGCAATCCATCGAAGCATCGCTATATCTGGAGTCGAACAGCTAGTAATCATGCCAAGTAAAGGCAAGCAACATGTTTCCACAACAACTAAAGCACCAATGCAATACCCTTTATCACACTTCAATGCAATGACTACTCCCCACAACTCTCTTTTAATCTGCGGATATCTCCTCTGTTGCTCATTAAGAACTTTAGCTCCAAAGCGGATTGCATATCTGTTTCCATCAGCATCATCCTGTCCCACTGCCCAACCTATGCCAATAGGGCTAGTATCAACTGTCAACATGATTGGCCGTCCACACTGATAATCCGCCTTGCGAAGAGTAGGAGCTGACTACAACAGCTTCTTGAGTTTACGCATGGCTTTCGAATGCTTCTCATCCCAATGAAACTTCTGCCCCTTTTGAAGCAGCTGATATAGAACATCTGCAATGTGAGCAAAATGAGGAATCCAAATCATGTAAAATACACAAGCTCCCACAAATCTCCGCACCTCTGAAGTAGTCGAGCAATACTCTGCAATCCTTCTTATGGTATCCACCTTTGCAGGTGAAGGCTTCCTGCCATAATAACCAACCATATGTCCAACTATGATGACTTCATTAACACCAAAGACAGATTTCAGCCCTAAAAGAGTCAAATTCACCTCCTCTAATCGTGTCAATATTTGCTCACAAGAAACCAAGTGTTCGGCCACAAACTGTCTACATCCTCGCAAATCAAGACTCTCATTCTTTTCTTCTTCTGCACAACCCTTAATAGGCACATCATCTAGGAAAGGCATGGTATACTGCAGAATATAGTCTCACAGAACTCTATGCATAGCATTCATCATATGAGCAACTGAGTTGGTGGCACCTTGAGGTAAGGTACACATCCTCACAAGACCAATAGGTGTCTACATAATAGTAATATCCCTGCTTTCCAAGGCAAGCTGAAACTGGTCACAACCAGAATACAAGTCACCTAGGGAATAAATGGCTCGTCTTGCAAAAGCCTCAGCAAACTCATCCACAACTGGACCTGTTCCCACATTCTTGATTGTCACTTTATTCACGGGCTGCATATCCTGAATAAATCTCAAGGTACCATTCTTCTTTGGTACAGTAAACCACCTGTTAGAATAGGGCGCAGAAGAGGGTTCCAAAATCCCCATCTTAATCTTCTCATTCAGCAACTCTATCAGCTTTGGCAAGTGTGCTCTAGGCACAGGTATAGGACGTATATTCCATGGCACATGAGGAACAGTGAAGATGACCATAGGTGCTACCAATTCGGGACTAATGCAGCCAATTTCATGAGGAAAGAAAGCAAATGCCTTACCATGTCGCCCAAGCATCTCTCTAAAACATTCTTTTTCCACTCAAAGTAAGAAATCATCATTTCCAATCTTCAATTCTGCAAGAGTTTCAGCTGTAAATTTTTGTCCAATATTTGTAGGATCTCTCAACATAGGCTGCTTCATAGCTTTTTCTATCTGCTCATCACTATCATGAGGAAGCGGCCTTGGAACCAGCTTAACCTTCTTATCAACTGTTTTATACTTCGTATCAACCTTGGCATCAGTCAGGCACTCTCTTCTTTGCTACAATTTCTGCAATTTTTCAGCAACTCTCAACTCTGTTGGCTGAAAGATTTCAGCCCTTTGCTCTATGGACTGCACGGGTGCAGTCTGAAACTCTGTATGCTGAAAATTTTCAGCATTAAACTCTGTTGGTTGAAAGGTTTCAGCCCTCTGCTCTGTGGACTGCCATGATGCAGCCTCATACTCTATATGCTGAATTTTTCCAGCATTTAACTCCGCTAGCTGAAGCATAAAATCAGAAATTTCCTGATACATATCCAAGGTTTGCATAGGTATGATTTTTGAACCCTTACATACATCAGTTTTCAGCATATTTCCAATCTTAAACAATGTATCTGCATAAGACATCCCTTCATATAGCCCATCCACATGCTCTTCTGCTTGAAAAATACTTGCAATCTTCAACTCTTTCTCCTTACGACCAATGTACTGCCTGGCAGCTCTAGACAAATCTGAAATTTTCTGATAACTCACTGAACTATCTGAAGAAAAACCATAAAAATTAGTGGAGAAAGACTGGTTTCCAGGAGGCGAGATCTCCTCTTTTCTCTGCTCTGTACCACTGGCGTCTCGCAAGACAGCGGTACCTAATGAAAATCCAAATTCTTCGCAGGTAGTGGTGCCTTACGCAAGGAGTCCCTGTTTCTGGGATGATTTACTCCAACAGTCATAAACTGAACAGCTCCCATACCATCCTTACTGCGTATCCGTGCATAGGCTGAGCCATCATCCATCACTTTCGTCTCCATTCTTGCTTCTGTAATAAAAGGCTCTCCAAGAATAATCGGATAAGGGCAAGAATCCTGAACAAAGCAATGATAATCCTCTTCAACATTACCAATAGAAATTCTGATGCTTGGACAAGCAGCATACATATCACCAGAAGTATTATTGGCTACTCTCATGCACCAGCCATGCTCTGCATCCATAGGCCACTTGCCGCTCTCATAAACACCTCGAGCAATAAGATTAATCTCGGAACCATGATCGACTAAAGCGACCAAAGGAAGGTGTTTCTCTCCAATCCTTACCACCGTCTCAGTGGTTGCTCTAGCCCAATGATTGCGTGAAAAATGGCTGCGAGGAATGAGGATAGGGGTATCATCATCTTCATACTACATAGACTGAACTATTTTCTCCAACTGCGGATTGACAGAAGCATTCTCAACCATCACTGCATCATCATGCTCTTCCCCAAGAGCTCCATACCATAACCCCTGTAAAGCAGGTCCTTCCATCACATGTCATTTCCTCCGCAAAAGATCCTGCATCTGATCCTGTATTTCTCTTCTAGCAATCCCAAGAGCTTCTCCAACAGTAAAAGTGACTTCACTATTCAAAATTCTTTCATGAAAAATCTTACTCATATCCGTGTGCATATCAAGGTCTGACAAGAGCTTGAATCCTGGCTCCTTTCTTGGTTGTCTCTTTTTCTTTCATCTGTTTGTCTCCCATAGGTTGCTCAGGACCTGATTGTGCTGGAGAACTCGTCATAGGTGGAGCTGTAACAGGTGGTGAAACAAAGTGACCCCCTCTAGTCTTTTTGGAGGTGCTAAGACCCTCCTCATCTCTTCTTCTCTTTTCCTCAACCATGGCATCTAAACCCTGTGTTTTCGCCATATAAGCAAAAATAGAATACCTATCAACAGGAGAATCCCATCCCGTTTCTCCTCGGATGCTGGAGCCCACACAAGTCATAATGGATGCATGAACTTTCCCTCTTCTCGCTATCTCCAAGGCAGAGGACCATAAAGCAGAGTCTCCATCTGATTTCTGCTCAAGCTGGACTCCATAAGCTGAAGCATCTCCTCTAACACTCACATAAGCTGATTGTGCAGCCATATCATCAACAATCTTCTTCATGCCTCCCTTACCAAAGTTCGTGTCAAGAGGAGCACCAGTTTCTGTCAGCCATATCTTCCCATCTTGTCCCCAAAACACTACATTCTTCTTACACACTTCCTGAAAAGCATCACAATCTCTGCAGTGTTGGTGCTCTGTACTATCGCACCAAATACATCATCTCCCTTTTGTTTGGCCAGCTGGAAAAGCAGTCACTGGAGCAGGTGCTACATCAGGTACTGGCATAGGCTGCTCTTTTAACTTCCCAACTTCAGCTTTAACTGCCTCTATCGTCAAATTTGCCAAGCCTTTAATAACATCATCTACTGATAAGGGCACTGGAGCAGCAGGAACTGGTGGATTTGCAACAGGAGGAGTAGGCTTAGGCATATAACTTGCAGCAGGGGTAGAAATAGAGGTCTCCAAGGATTTTTCAGAAGCAGATCCTGTATTACGATGCAATCGTATCCTCCTGCGCTGCTTCTTAACAAGTGCATTCACAGCATCAATGACATGTCTCCACTCGGTCTTTAATCCTGAATCAGTCGCTTGATCTTTCAAAAGATCATCCAACTTTTCCTGTAAATCAGCATCAGCAGCTTGTAAAAATAATTCCACTTTCTGCATCTCCAAAGCTTGCTACTCAGTTCCATCCAACTGATCATAGCGGCTCTCAAACTCTCGCAGAAGGGTGGTAACTGAAAGTCCCTTATTAGGCATAGAAACCCATGCTAAGAAATTCCTGCCATTCATAAGACCTGTATCCTCCAATAAGTATTCATCTTTTAATGCTGTCTTAAACTCTGCCCAACTAGCATGTGTTTCTTGAATTTCTGAAATTCGGACTTCAAGAGTGCGCACCACGATCCGCAAGAAGTAGCGGCTCCAAACATCTTGAGAAACCCCAAAAAACTTCATCTCTTCTTCATACAAATGTAGGTAAGTTGAAACTTGTTGGCCGTTGAACTGCTTCATCTCCTGTTGGATAGCTTTCAAGGCATCCATGGCATCACTATCACGTTTCGTGTGAGCTTGTTGTTGCATATAGGTTGTAAATGACTGAAATAGATGCTTCATGACATTGTCATCTGTCATCTCTTCTTGCAATCTCCCATCTTGCTGAAAATTGACGCAGCACTTTCACGTCGGGCTCACCAGAAATGTCGTAGAGTTCATGTAAGAGCTGCAGAACATGAGGTTCAAGATACAGCAAGGAAAGAAGCTAACAAGAAGATCTCAATTTTTGATGTCAAAGATCACTATATTGCTTGTCAAGTAAATTACAAGAGATCCATGAGTACTCATTCTGAACATCCATCTTGTGCAGGACTTTGCATAGGCTAAGCATCCGTCAGCTACAAAGTTTTGATAAAGCTCTTTTCATAGACCAGTGTTGAAGATTTATGGATATGAAGTCAAAATAAATGACAAAGCATTACAATCTGTTCACTACTTTACAATAAAGCGTAAGAGCTTGCTTTTCAGGGCACCAAATAATTCAACCAGATTCAGGACTTAGTCATAGACAGCTTGTTCAATCTCCAGGTCCAACTAATAAAACATCTGATAAGTGCATGCATAGGCTCCAGACATGTATACTGTTCAGGTCAGCAGCTGTAACCTATTGTAGAGAGATGCAGACCATAATGGCATATAAGGCACACTCTTGCATCCACTGCATCAAAACTTGTATCCATTTTCCTTCTTTGTAAGGTATTCATTATCCTGAAACGTCTAATACGTTCCAAATCCACTCAATTCTTTAAGACTTTCAACACAATCCCATACTGAGCAAGGAGCTCTTGCCACACATTATCAACTGCATCATTCTTGTCTTGTAGACCATGGCATGCACTCCTTAGAGCTTGCTTCACAGCCCTAATAGAAGCTTATCATGAGAAATAGAGCTTTTACGTCTCTGTTCTTTGTACAGCTTTACTGCATTATGCCCAAAGGGCAACCAGTCGATAGGTGCAACATTCACAGCCTCCGCACAGTTGAAATCACATTTAAAACCAGCATGTTAAGCTCTGAGAAATGTCACAACAAATTCACCAGCCCTTTGCACTGTTCTATACTCAAAATAGATGGTGATATAGAGGCACAGCTGGGGCATTTGGCAATCTCCTTGCGTCACATGCACACCATGTTAGTGAAGAATCTGACTAGCCTTTTTTTAGCGGAGGTGTCCACGATCTGCAGAGACGGGTCAATCTTGTGGGCCTTGAAGAGGATTGCGATCTCGACATTGAAGGGGGTGCAGTCGACAGAGAGGCACCTACACACGAGGATTTAGACTGACCGACCCTTCCATCAAACCTGGTCGCAATGATATCGCGCCTCTAGTTCTTGTCATCTTAGTCTACTGTCCGAGCGGGAATCGTAGAGACGACAATCTCGGATCCCTTCTGCAAACGCCTGTGTCACTCACCTCCTTTGACTTCACAGCTTCTTCTTCATCGTTGTCTTTCTTCACTTCTGCTGCGTTACAAAATTCAATCGTTGCTTCTAATGCCGTTCGCTTTTTCGATAGTCTTCTTCCAGTTCTCCTCTGTAGCTCCCACTTTCCTCCTCTAGCACTAGCAGCAGATTCCGGAAAAGAGATAGCGATCCCAAAATGAAGACGTCACACTTGTCCCTTGGCATCCAAAAGCCTCCATCTCCCCCCCTCGATCAGCTCTCATTCTCATCAAGCTCCTCATCTCGATCATGTGCAGCTTACTTGATACTTGAAAGTGTTGTTTCTTTGCACTTCGATCAGTTCCTTGGTTTCTTAAGTCCCTTTTGCGAAGATCATTGCATGGATTAATGTTTTTCTTGTCCTGAATAGCAAAGAGTTCTTTAGCCTACTTGATGGCTTTCTTGTTTTACGCACCATGTCTGGGGAAGCCCTGTTCTCATCGAAGACATCAACCATGACAACCAGCTTTCTTCTCGCTTTTCCCTCCGAAATTCCAACAGCTAGATCCTGTATTAGATTCCGAAGTACCCCTGAAAGAGAGCTCCCCCCCCCCCCAGTAAAGGCGATGGTGTAGTCCAACGGTTATATCGGATTCCCCCAAAACAGGGGAAAGACGCTATGCCTCCTTTTTGCTTAACATCCCAAAATTCTGAACCAATATTTGATTGGATTGCTTGCAACACAGAAGTGAACTCCTTGAGTTCGCTCTTTGTTGATTGTGTGTGCCATGTGGAAAGTCCACATTTAATTTTGTCTTCAACACCATAACTGACTTTAAAAGGTGACCAGATCTTTTTGTTGAGGATTAATTCCTTTCTCAAGCCATGAACCTCATCTATCAAATCTCTTACCAAGACATGTGGATATTGTTCTGATCTCTCAACCAAAAGTGAATAGCTTGATAAGTTCAGAACCATAGAGAAATTCCCATCAAGTATCTGAAAGATTGCCTCATGAACCTTCCTTTTTATTGGTAAATTCTGGAATTTGCTGGAGTGACCCTTGGAAATTTCGAAATGCATTGGGTTCAAGGTCCATTCCACCATGAGAAATAACCTCGTAGATTCCATACAATTCCCTTGTATCAAAATTGAATAAGAACAAGAGCGTGCCAAGGATAACCTGCTCCACTAGATCTCTTCTTGCAAGTGACAAACCAAAAACCTTATATCACAAACACTCGTTCTTGGTTTGATTGTTACACCAACAAACCAGGCCCAATAGCCATCCTTGTCCAAGCTTGACATGTTCTATGGGATGCAGTCTTTGAGACAGCTGCGGAGATTCCTCCCATCAAAGGCAAAGGCATATGAACCCTTCTTCTCCATGGCATGTAGTGCTAATGTATCTTCTTCAAAAATGATTTGTCCCGCATATTACGTCGACCTTGTTCATGTGTAACCTCTATCTTCATAGCTTAAATGTCGACTTCTACAAATCCACGATATCCTGCACTTTTCTTGGAGTTCATCATTGAAATTAACAGCTTGATAATGTCCTTTGGCATCAATTTTTCATATTTTTCTGACACACACATAACATGCACACAAACTGAAACACACACAAACACAAACACACAAGTGGAGTATGTACATTGGATGTGGGTACTGAAAAGGACGGAAAGATAATGCAGCAATCACACACAATGAAACACACGCGAAAAGATTAACACAGATGCATAACAAAAATGGAGGTGTTTACGGCTCGGATGCGCAGCAGCACGACAGCGCGTGAGAGAAAAGAAGAAAGGAGAAGAGAAGAAGAATAGAGGAGATGGTGGAGAGCTTCACCTCCTTGATACCTCACCCTCACACACTCACTCCCTCATACTCTCACACTCCCTCTCTCAAGCACACACAAGCCACCAAAGAGAAGAGAAGAGGAAGAGTCTCTTGTTGCCACACACCAAGGAATGAGCTCTCATTCACTTTTTGAAGTTTATATACATGCCCTAAAATCCCTTGGGCAATGGTCATCCGCTTTTTTACATGACGGACCATTGTGGCAAGGTCATATTTTCCATTCCCTTATACTTGGCCTATTTTTTTAGCCTATGCCTGCATCTACCCTTTTACAATTTGCATAGGAGGGAGGCTGGAGCTCTTTTACAAAAGTTTTGGGGCACCTTCACTTTAAAATGCACTTTTCCCTTTAACTTGATTATAGAGGCCACCCTTGAACCTTTATTTGTTCTCCATCCTACTTCTTCCATTTCATTAGTATTTCACTTCTTTTGCTTCTGTCTCAAGATGGGGTTAACAATAGCCTTTAGTACTTGATGGTTTATGCTAGCTATATTCCTAGTTGCATTGTATATCCCTATATCATGACATATGTGTTCATTTAATAAAAACTTACATATTATATAAAAATGCTATGATTTCATTTGTGTGCCATAACTACTATTTGGTAGGAGAAATAAATGTTGATTATGTCTTCAACTCTATATGAAAGCATGAGTGATGGTTGGGGATATATAAAAGACTTTCCAAGTGTAAGATGGAGTTTAGATAGGATACACCTCTCAACTTAGTAACCATGTACTTTGCAAACATTATAAATGATTAGGACCAAAAGTGTCAAGAATAAGTGAATACCCAAGATAATGTCCATCAATCCTGACAAGACAAGGGAAAAGTGCCCAAATATAGTGAACATGCAAAGGGTAAGATTTAGAAAATTGGGACTTGTTTGAATGTGAAGCCAATTGTGGATAGTCTACTTGGGAAAAGACATGGATAGGTTTGGAAGGAGGGATATATGCTTCCTATGCTCAGAAGGAACCTCCCAAGTCAGGGTAGAAGGGGAAGCCATCAAAGCTTATGACAAAAGGACTTGAAGGAGGGTTCTAGGAGTAATCTTTGAAGTGTCTTTGGTATTTAGGATAGGGAATTTCTAAAATTTCATGATGTTTTAGGCTTGAAGAAACTCCTACATTAGGGTAGATAGTACTTTAATAAAGAATTTAGTATACTATTTGCATGTAAAAGCTACATTTGATGACTGATGCTTGTCTAGAAGAGATCGAGGCATGATGAATATGAAGGCTTTGTTTTTTATGTACTTAAGCAACAAGAACTAAGTTTCTTATGATGTTTATGACCTAATTTTGATAGGGAAAAATAGGGTAGCAAGTTGTTTATGAAGTTCATGAGATTCAAGGAGACTTATAAATGCATTTCTTGATGGAATTGGACTCTTTGACATTAGAGAAGGTTCTACTACTATCAAAGCTTAAGTTTAGAGCAGATTTAAGGGCATCAAGGAGTTTATTCTTATTGCTATAATAAAATGATTTGATATCGCTAAAGTTATTTTTGTTGGTCCATAATGGTTAAAGAGTGGTTTTGATAGATTCTAATAATGCCAAGCAAGAAAGGATACAGACTAGGAAGTAAACCGATGAAATGCAAGTCTAGGTCAATGGAATCAGGAAGAGGGCAACTAATTTCCCGTTTAATATGACATTGAAAGTCACACTTTAGGATAACATTGAAGTTAAGTAGTCAAGAAGCATTTAATTTGATAATTTGTTAGAATGAAATTCAAGAATATAGATGTATATATGCAAATCTACCTAATTGCTGAAGATTTTACTTTGGAGTATGAATTTCTTCCAAGAGAGGTGGTTGATCTTGCTAGAGTGCTCTTGGTATATCTCAATAGCATGTTGTATTCCGAATAAGGTTGTCTTTCAAAATGGAAAGATGAAAATGATTCTTTATTGGAGAGGCTAGATTTTAATCTTGAGTTAGTGTTGTAATGATTGATTGGCATGGTACTTGATAGGACATGGACTCATTAATCACTTTTTCTAGGCCTAATAAGAAATGTCATTTTCTAAAAGTAGCTTCAAAAATAGCAAAAAAGAAAGAGTGTCCTTTTCAAGTAAGAAACATCCTTCTTGATAGAAATTTTCAAAAAAGAAACTCTATTATTAAATGCCTTAAAAGTAACATCTCATAATCATTAACCATTTTTACCCGTAATCTCATGAAATTCGTTGTCTTTCTTCTGATTCCATTAACCTAGAATTGCATTTTATATGTTTTTTCCCTATGCCATATCATTGGTTGCTTCACATTTTAATGTCATACGAAACATGAGAGTTGTTGCCTAGTTTCTAATTCCACTATAATAAACTCCTATTTCATATATTTTCTCTTGGGTCATAATCTTTGATGGCAAAAAGATCGTAGGCCATATCATTGGCACGTACTTTGACGCTCTGTTGTGTGAAATACAAATTAGTTGTGGGGTTCGTTGTTTCACCTATATATATATATATATATATATATAGTGTTTAATTTCTATTATGTGCTAAATGAAATGCAATATATATGATTTCATGTTGTTGGATTCATTGATTTTTGTGTTTTATATGTTGTTATTCAATTTTCTCCTTGATAATTGTTTTTTTAAATCATGTTTTTGTAGTTCATTTTGTTAAGCTATGGCTTGAACTAAGGCTACTACAAGGAAGTAGAAGGTTGGTCCTATGAACATTACTTAAAAGATCCACCATCAGTCCTCTAAGCCATCTAAGCCACCAAAAGCCATTAATGAGATTTTCACAAGGTGTAAAATGTGTTAGGGAAATCAAGAAGGAAATGAAGACCCTTGATAATGAAAATTCAAAGCTACCATTTCAGAGAGTGGTCAGGGAGATATGTAAAATCATAGTCTCTTCAAAGCTACCATTTCAGAGACTGATTAGGGAGATATGTAAAAGCATAGTCTCGATAGCTTTCGATGGACAAGGAGTACCCTTATTTGCATCTAGGAAACTACAAAGGACTTCTTGATTGAATTTTTCTAGCATGCATATATTTGTGCTACCATGCACATAGGGTGACGCCTATGGATAAGGATATGATTATCCTATGATGATTGAGATATAGATTCTCCAAGGTTTTGGAGCTAGTTCCTCTTATAGATGAGAAGACATATAATATTCTTAATGTGCCACCTCTCCAATGTACTTGCATTGTATCTTTCTCTCTCTCTCTTTTTTATATCTAAAAAAAATTTAGCATAGATGTGTAGAAATTACATGGCATATAGCAGACAAAAATTGAGCAAGAAGTAGAGAAGACAGAACAAATATGAGAAGATCATAGACTACTTTAATTTCAAATACAATGATGACTCTGTCCACTCATACACTTTCACTATGACGCTTAGATGGTGATCCTGATAGATGATAGGTGAAGAACTTAGGGTAGCTAGAAGAAACTCAAAACCATTCATATTTAAGCTCCTAAATCATACAATCCATGGCACACATGATGTACAGAATAAGAGCCATGAAACTCCCTAAAAATCGCACCACTATTTGCACCCATCTCTCCCTACTCCATGACTACATATAGGCTACTTATTGCATTCTTTCTTTCTTGTCTTCTTTTGCTTCTGTCCCTCCATATTGAGACACATTCCTACTTTTTCACATGTCTCTACTCACAACCCTTATCTTCATCCAATCAAGTTCACATAGTGTCGTTCAATCTATTCCACAATTTGAGATGTATGTAAAATGGGCATTGTAATGTACCTCCTATATCTGATCACTTCAATAAAGTCATATTCATATGTTAATGTCTATCTTCCAAGCTACATGATGTCATACTATACAAGTCAATATTAGTTGAAAAGAAGAAAGTAGCCATGCAAAAAAAGAAGACTTCACCGAGGAAGTTATCTCAATCAAAGAGCATGCCAAAAAAGAATGAAAAAAAAAGGTGGAGCTTGAGCCAAGTAGCACTTTTGACTCCAAAGAATTCTATGATAAGTCAACTTATGACGGGAACGAAACTCATAACACCATGAAAGGAGCTCAAAATAGTTATCTTAACATTTTAAAAAAATTATTTTAGGATATATAAACAAGAGCATAACCTCAACAAAGATAATTTTATAATCCTTCTAGTTAGGCATATACATCATGCCCCTAATTGCAATAGAGAAGAGTCCATGGCTTACACCACTTGATTTGTCATAACACATTAAATGAGGTGTTAGTAATTACTTCACAAGAAAAATGAGAATAATTCATTATTCTATAACACTAGCTCCTCTAATGGTGATGGTGATGTCTTATCCACATACGAGAAGAAGGAACATTGACATGCTCAAAGTGGAGACTTATTATTTCTATTTCATATGTGGATGTGAGTTAGCTAAAGAAGAAGGTGGGTTCTTGAAGAGTGTCCTCATACATATAATTTTCCATATACCGAGTCCAAAATGTATAAATAATTGACCATTAAAAAAGAAAATTGCTAAATTGCAAGGATAATATTATCAATAATGATTTAAGAATTAAGATGTAATTTATAGAGAAGATCAAATTCTCTCATATAAAATATGATGAATGCATGCAAAAGTACATAAAGGTAGACTTGAACCTCAAAAACTATGCTAGAAAGTTGGTATAGTTTTTTATTAGAACTCTTGGTGGAGAGACGATTTTTTAAAGTGTGACCCGACATTTTGCTAGCACCTTTCACGACAAGCTAAGTTTGCAATTTACAAAATCAAATCTTTGATGTATGGAAAGATAAGAAAATGAAAGATAAAAAGTTAAAGAAGGTTTGAGACAATGTAGTTCTCATTTTGAATGGGAAATCTAAGAAGCTTAATGTGCTCATTGAAGAGATCATCCCTGATGTCAACTTGTTATCATGGTGCTCTTTTCATGATGTGAAGAATGAGAGGGTGTTTATGTAGATCTTATCCAAGATAATAGCCATATTGCCCATTGATGAGGAGTTGATGATTGTCCTCCATACTTATTGATCCATTTGTAGTAGGCAAAAGGAGGAGATACCTTTTTTACTCCTAAAGGAGTGATATGTAGCAAGGTTAGTGTTGGAGCTATATATAGCTCACCCTATCTAGACTAGGTCTCACCTATACATATGCAGAGTGTGATCAATATGATGTAGTCTTTGGGAGTGTATTTGGTGTGTCTCTTCTTTCCCTCTCACACCTCTACATATCTTGTCTCTTTATATCTCAACATGGTATATCTTTACATATCTTGTCTCTCTATATCTCAACATGGTCTCTCTATACCAATTCCGTGAAGAAGATAATCAGGAAGTATATCTATGTAGTATCTCTTCAATTCTTGATTCATGTTCTTTTCATGCTTAAATTTGATGTATTGTGTATGTTATGATCATCTTATGTTATGAATTTTAAGCATAGAAGAAGCTCACTCGATCATCATCGATCATCATTTAGATTGCAGATATGTTGAATTGTAGATATGCCTTGCTTGGACACCCTAAAAGTATCTATTTGGAAAACTCTTAAGGAAATGCCTTTCTCAAGGAAACCAAATTTCTCATGTGTTAGTACTCACAAGCTTTCTTTCTATCAAATTGGGGCTCAATTTTGAGTTTTATGTCAAAAGTTATATTAGTTTAGGTAAACTGGACTTGAAATAGGAAAACAAACAGGACAATAGCTTTTTGTGCAGACTTCTATGACACAGGTTTCGTCTTATGATTACTCACTCTTGTGTTTCTGCATTTTTGCCAAAATTAGCTAGATCATCATTTATTCTTGGCCAAAAATTAAAGCAATAACATTTTGAGTCACTGATTTCTTCTCTCACATGATTTTTCTATTTTGGGTCACTTTATTCTTGCCTGTTTTTTGTCTGTCTTGGGTCTCTTTCTTTTGGAGTATGCTTTGTGAACTAAATGTTTTTCCTTACAACATAGCTTCTGCATATGATTTTTTGTGTTGCACTTTCATCTCGTCATTTCATATATGGTGTGTAGATTCTACGATCTCATATTGTACGTATTCTCTCAATCAACTATGTCGAATTCGATAATTGTCAATGGATTTCCTTCCTGAAAATGTTCTATTCCTCACTTTCAAGGACACGGATTCCTTGGGTTGAAAGTAAAGATGTTGTTAATTCTTAAAGGTGATGACTTGCATGATATTGTTCTTGATAATTATGAATGTTCACCTCAACCAATTGATCAAGCTCATGACAATACCCTTGTAACTAAAGGACATATCTTTGAAGAATGGAAAACTCTTTCTAATGAGTGGGTTAGATATGCGACAAAGTAGCTCGCCGGTATATTCTTTCTACTCTTCAAGAATCTCTTATGCTTGATGTATGTAATCTTTCAACCTCACAAGCTATTTGGGAGTATTTGATAGCAAATTTTGAGAAGAAATCTATTACAAAAATTTATTATCTTTATAGTCAACTCACTGAGTTATAATACAACGTGGAAACTTCTATGGAAACACATATCGAATCATTCAAGAACATTGTCAATCAACTCATTGATGCTGCTAGTGATGTTATTCAACGAAAGCAATTGGTAACAAAGCTTCTTGATACTGTAAAGGACCTTGCTTATGATAATATTGTTACTATATTATCTAACAAAGAAGGGATGAATTTTAATCAAGCTTGTATATCTTTGATTGAATATTCATAACAACATGAAGGACGATTCACAAATCAAGAAACAATTATGATTTCACAAGAGGGCACACAATCAGAACAAATCGACCAAGCTTTACTTGCTTGCATGCATCCATTTTCACACTCTACTATACATGTAGGAGTCATCATGGTGGTAACTTCTCTCGTCTCATGTTTCCTAATAGACATTGTTCTTATTGCAATAGAAATGGTCAAACTACAGATGATTACTTGGCAAAACAATATGATGAAGAACATGCTATTACAAATAAACAACCACTTTATCTAGATATTATTCTCCTTGTGACTACTGCAAAAAGAGTGATTATCCAACCCATCCATGTTTCAAGAGGTGTTTTGATTTAGATCGTAATAGAGCATATGCTACTACACATGACAACACTACTGAAGAAGCCAATTGTGTGAGTAATTCTATCTCCCCAAAAAGGATACTTCGCGTTCATGATGGATCTCTTTTTATTATTGATTATGGTGCTACGGGAAACATGACATATCAATCTCAATTTTTACGTAATTATCATTCTATTCCTATCAAGAAATTGGTTTATATTTGCCAAGTCAAAGGTATATGTGATTTATATCTTGATACTCTTTCTTCAACAAGAATTTTGCGTGGAGTTTTACATGTCCCAGATCTACTAAGGAATCTTCTTTCAGCTGCAAGACTTGTGGATCTTAGTCTCTTTGTCGATTTTGACCATACCAAGTGTTGCATTGAGAATGATGGCCAAACCATAGCTATTGCTCCTCGAAATGGCAATCTTTTTAAGTTATCTTTAAATGAAGATATTGAAAATGTTATTATAGTTCATGGTGATCTTAACAACAAAATATGGCATCATCTCTTTGTTCACTCTAATTTTTCTAAGCTTGTCGATCTTTATCGCCGTGACCTTGTTCAAGGTATGGAATTCAAAGCTCGTCCTCATATCGGTCTTTGTGAGTATTGTGCACTTGGAAAGCATTTTCACAAATCCTTTTCCATTTCTACAACAACTCATTCTAGAGATGTGCTTAATCTTATTCACACTAATATTTGTGGACCTTTTCCTCCATCAAAATCTCAACATCCATATTTCATGACTTTTATTGATGACTTCTCAAGATACACCACTATTTTTCTCTTGCCACAAAAATCAGAAGCTTTATTATCTTTTAAACAATATTAAAGAGCTACAAAAGTTCATACTGGTCGTTGCATCAAGAAACCTCCCAATGATAATGGTGGAGAATACATTTCAAATGATTTTGATGATTATTATAATAATCAGGGTATTCATCATGACTATACGTAAACATAAGGAAAATCTTGCTTGCAAACTTCATCGATCTCTCTATGGTCTCAGAAAATATTCATGAGCTTGGTATCAAAAGATTGATCTCACCCTTACAAAAGAAGGTTTTATCTCTTGTTCTTCAGATCCTAACTTATATATCAAGCATTGCAATGATAGTTTTATTATTATTGCTCTATATGTGGATGACACCATACTTGTTCCTAACAATCTCAACTTTCTTCAACAAGTAAATGCATTTGACATGGTCGATCTTGGAGACATACACTCATGTCTTGGTATTCAGATTCAACGCTATCAGGAAAAGGGTATTTTATTACTAGGTCAAACAAAGTTCATTGAAAATATTATTCAGAAGTTTGGTTTGGGTTTTACACATCCTACTAGTACTCCTTGTGAGCTCTATAAAAAACTCTCAGTTTTTGTAGAATGATGGACAATTAGTATTACATCAACCTTATGCTAATCTTGTTGGATATCTTGAATTTGTTGGCTTAAATTCTCACCCTCACATTATTTTTGTTGCAAATTTTCTTGGTCAACATCTTAGTTCTCCATGCCTTAAACATTGGATTGCAGCTAAACAAGTTTTGAAGTATTTGAAAGGCACTAAAGATTTTGAATTGGTTTATGGGCACTAACAAAACTCTAATTCTCTATATTCACTTCAACTTTTGGGTTATACAGATGCAGATTAGGCAAGCTCTCACTTATCTATGTGTTCTACAAGTGGAAATTGTTTCTTTATCAATGGTTGTCTTCTTTCTTTGGACTAGCAAGAAATAACATTGTGTTTTTGTTTCCACTACAAAGGATGAATATGTAGTTGCATCTTTAGTAACTCGAGAGTTAGTATAGCTTCGATAAGTTCTATCAGATATTGGCCATCCTCCCCTCTCCAACATACCACTTTGATATGATAAACAAAGTGCTATTAGTCTTCCTAAAGACTATATTCAACATAACAAGTCTAAACATATTGCAATGCATTATTATTATGTTCAATATAAAGTAAAGAAAGGCACAATCATGATTGAACATTATCCAAAAATAACTGGAGATATATTCACCAAAGGACTGAATGAAGCATGCTTCACTTAACTATGTGCTATGAACTTGGAGTTGTCTCAACTTCAATCTTTGGGAATTCATCTACTACGACATTATAGTGTCATTGTACATATTCCTTGTAGGCACCATACACTTCACATATTCACATACACCTCAGCTCTCTTGGTCATCTTTGTATACAATGATCCTTCTTGATCATGTTTATACATTTGTGTATAGGAGCTTTGGTTTTTCCCTCGGGCTCCCCAAGTTTTTTTTCATCCCTAGCTAGAGACCTTTGTTTGAGTGGGGTTGTTGGAGCTATATATAGCTCACCCTATCTAGACTAAGTCTCACCTATATATATGTAGATTGTGATCAATATGATGTAGTCTTTGGGAGTGTATATGGTGGGTCTCTTCTCTCCCTCTCCCATCTCTGCATATCTTCTCTCTCTACATCTCAATAGTTAGTTGATGCATGGATATATTCCCACTATCATCCATATCATACACTACAAGGTTATCATGGTGATATGAATGATTTTGATAAATTGGTAAAATTACATTAGTGACCCTCGCTAATGCAAATATACCATATGGGTTTAACATACAGATGTCTAATAGTCATGAGAAAGCTTCAACATCAAAGAAGTTTCAATGATGATTTACCAATTCAGGAAGAGGGTTTTATTTAGTATAATCATTTTTCTTCCTATTCACTTTAACTAATAGTTTAATATATGTTGATATTTTAATATGCTAAACCTGTGTATCTTTGTATAAAGGGAGAAGGTAAATGTAGACCATACAACTTACTTTTAATCTAAAAGTTACTATAAAATTATCACCATCTGATAGTAGGATGAAGTAGAAAAGTAAAAAATAAAAGCATATGCAACTAAAAATGACTATGAATAATATCTTCACTTATGCCACTTTGAAAAGAAAACTTTAAGCATGTCAATGGCAACAAATTTATGGTCTACTCATATACAAAATCACAAAAGGTGATTTATAGATTGCATAGCTGATTTTAAACATAGGATTATTATGTACTTGATTCATTTTGAAGGATATGAATATGTGTAATTCTTCTATTAAGTTGGATTGAATTTTGTATTGTCAATCAACACAATAAGCATGTGCACTCTTCAAGAATTAAAGAATTGTATTAATGTGTGGAGAAGGATGGTCTTTAAATGGAATTTATCAAGATGTGAGCTCAATGTATTCTGTAATTGACCCAAGGGTTGCGATTGTGTCCATTGTGAGATCATACTTTTCGAGCCTAGGATGCTTAGAGGCATTGATTAAAGACGGGTAAAGAAAGCCAATAGCACAAGTTACTAGCTTGTAGTTGTAAGTGGTATCAAAGCATTACTTATGATCTTATACAGGATGTTGTGGGTCCCTATGATTAAACAATTCACAATGATTGGAAAATATGGAAGCGTTTCTCTAGCTTTATAAGTAATAGCACATGAGACCAAGCATCTTCTTGGTTTCAAAAGCCTATTGCACCAAGGTCAATGAATTGTACACTTGGCACAAATGATATTATATAGCAAATTTGTGAATGATGTATGCACAACAAATATTTGCACTTGAAATTGAAATTTTAGATCTCAAGCCATAGCATTGAAGAAGGAAGACAAGAAAACTTAGAGTATTGGAAAAGAAGAAAAACTTCCGCTAGGAAACTCTTATGAAATAACTCTCGTAGTGAAGACGAGAGACAAGCGAACTTTGATTGTTGGAAAAGAAGAAAAGTTTACGATTAAAAACTCTTATGAATTAACTCTTCTAGTCAATCCATGTGGAGCGAATGTCCCTTTATTGTCTTAGTGACATCTGAAAGAGTGTTTTATTTTGTGCTGCACGAGCGCGAGGGAGAGAGAGAGGGGAGGAGAAGGAGGCGAGGCGGAGGAAGAGCGACGAGTGTGCTGGGGTGGTAGGGTTATTAATTAGCTGGAGAAGCCATAGTTGGCATAGCCGAGGGAGCAGTTCCGGTACTGCACACGGGCAGTGAGAGCGCTATGGCAGATGCGCCAGATATCGGAAGAGAGGGTCTGGAGGCAGGACTGACAATCGGAAGGGAAGGTAGCGGCGGAGCAGGTGGCGAGGCCGAAGGCGGGCGCGTTCCCTCCGCCGTAGCGGGCCTGGAGGGAGAGACTATCCGTGTAGGGGGTCTCCTGCACCAGGTACGCCAGCAGTGCTCCCACATGCCCCCAATACGCGCTCCCCGGCTTTATCGGCTTCGGGCTGCAGGACGCCGCCACCACCGCCTGGCCGGTGCGTACTGTGGAGCTGGGGTTGGCGAGACCTGGCCGCACCACCGCTGCCGCTAACGATAAATATGCGAGAGTCGTCAGTGCTACCAACTGAAGAAGTAGGTACTTGCGCTCAATATTATGCGTGGCCATGTTGAAGTATTAGTTAGTAAGGATGTACCTGCATGCAGTCGAGATCATTACACGAGTTACTATATTAACTTCGATATGTGAGGGATCGAGAGAGAGAGAGAGAGAGAGCACCCGCCTTACCAAACTTGGGACTTATCACAGACACTTAGCCTGCTCGGAGCTTTTACGTCAGCCATCGCCCCCTTTCACCCGTTTTATAGAGAGAGCCCCATTTGCTTCAAAAGAGCACTACGCCTCTTTGTTTAATTTCAGTGGGTTCTGCTTTCTTTGATACTCGAATTCTTTGAATGTCCGTAAGCGGGATCTCCCTATTAGGTCTAAGTTTTTGATTATTCCCATCCAGAAAAGCCACACAGTCATCAACATGACCATCAAAAGAAATCAACGATTACTAAAAGCATCAAACGTTGACTCGGAAATCTAAAAGATCAATTACAGTGTGCCATATTGTAAATGGATTATGATTGGTTAAGAACGGATAATTCTTGCATTAGGTGGTACGTGAGACTTAAGAAACTCAAAGGAAACATGAAATTCTAGCCACGAGTTTGCACATGTAGCCTATCAGGAGCCTTAAACAATTTATTGTCAATAAGGAAAATATAGATTTGCTAGTCAAAACAGATGTATCTATGAAATTTATAAACTAGGAAATTGTGAATACTTTTCTAGGCTACATCTTATCAATTGGAAGATTTGCTATCTAAAAGAAATCCCCCCACCATCTAGGAAAGGCTATACTAGATAACCAACTAAAGGATTGTTCACTTCTTCCAGCTAGTTTACACTTTTCCTTCATACATTTATTTCGACGTCTACTAAATCTTTCCTCTTCTATTCTATAACAAATGATCTACACATCTCCTATATGGGTAATATCCATGTAACAATACATACCCTCAACTTCTATCATAATTTTAGAAAATGGAAAATTTATCAAAATAACCTAGACTTGAGAAATGCTCCTTACATTTAAAGATTGCTAGAATATTGGTCATATTTGGTTACAATCGCCATGTGCCCCTCAAATTTACTTAAGGTTCTGAAAATGCTCTTAAATTTTTTTCCCCATATTCCAAATGTATCCCCCATAAAATTACAACTTGTTTTACTTCATTAGAACTTTCAAGGTTTTATCACAATAGATGTGCTTCATAGACATCAAAATGGAATATTCCACAAACTTGATACATAAACTCATGATTTATGAAGACAAGTATCACTATTCTTGGGCTGAAAAGCATCGACGATAGATTAATAAACTAAAAATTGAGTCCCTTATATATTGAATTGGGGACTGTGAAAAGTAATTTGAAAGATAATGTGATAATTTCCAAAATATGGCTTTATCTGAACCTCTTCTCAATGAATGTGAATATTGACAATATTGTGTTAATTCATTCTTATCATTCTTGTTCAGTCTTAAAGATTACAATGGAAAAGTTGCACAATGAGCATTATATGGACTTCTAAGTAGGACAAGAGTATACAAGTGTATATGATCAGTGGCATTTGTGCACTTTACTTTAACTAGATGCTTGCTTTTAAAATCAGTGCAACACTACCAAGGTTCCTTTAATCATATGAAAGTGCATTAGTGAAAATAACATTTGCTAAGGAAAAGAAATGAAGGATGGACTTAATGGGGGCTTGGTAGAGTGTAGTATAGTGCAAGGCAACAGACCTGGTGATGTGAAAATAGGCATGTGCTTTTAACCAAGATAAATATGTACGAGCACCTCTATAAGCATGATGAGGCATTCTTTTAAGGATCAAAGTGGATTTAGAGATAAGAGAATGACACACTAGCCATGGAAGGAAGGTATTAAGCATATTTTGTACTTTGAGGCAAGAAGAATCTTGAAATGTGTGGAGAGTGTGTCATGGCTTTTCTTATCAATCACTAATGGTTTTGCATAGTGTCTAGGAATGGTTTTACATAGCTTCCAGGAAGTTAATGATGGTTTTACATGTTCTCATAGTGTATAAGAATGGCTTTACATTACGTCCAAGAAATTAGTAATCATTTTGCATGGCTTTTACATAGTGTCCATATAAATTATTTATCAATGTCCAAGAAATTTTGAATCAAGTCCAAAGCCCATGTGAATGAGATCTTTAGCCTTGTGGCTTACGACGCATAAGAATCGGACTAATCCATTAAGATCCTCGTGGTGAGTAAGGCATGCGATTAGAGCTAATGCATTAAGGTTTTCATATCTTTAGTTGAGGATAAGAGGAAACCATTCACTTCCTTCTTTAATTAGCTTCTACTTTTTTCCTTGAAATAGCAATATGCCTCTTTGATTTAGCTTAGTGGATTCTACTTTCTTCGATACTCGAATTCTTTGCATGACAGTAAGTGGAATATCCATACTAGGTATATGTTTTTTATTATTACCATCTAGAAAAGCCCTAGGTCATCAGCCTAACCATCAAAAGCAATCAATGAACTAAAAGCATCAAACGTGGACTTGAAAAGTTAAAAGATCAATTTCAGTGTGCCATATTGTAAAGGGATTATGATTGGTTCATAGTGGATAATTCTTGCATGAGGTGGTATGTGAGACTTAAGAAACTCAACACTTTTCATATATCTTATTAGTTGGAAGAACTGCTATTTAAAAGAAATTTCCATAACATCTAGAAAAGGCTATACATCTAGATATCCAACTAATAGATTGTTCACTTGTTTCTAGTCGACACTTTTCCTTCATACATTCATTTTCATCTATTAAATCCAAATAATCTACACATCTATATGGGTAATCTCCATGCAATAATACATGCCCTCAACTTCCATGATAATTTTTAAAAAGTTAAAATTTATCAAAATAACCCTAGATGTGAGAAGTGGCCCTTACATTTAAAGATTGCTAGAATATCTAGCATACTTGGTCAAAATCACCATGTGCCCCTCAAACTCCATATCACGTGCGTTCAAGGCATATTTATAAATATCCTTATCTCTGAATTTTTTCTTACTAAAAGATAACCCTTTTCTATTCAATCTGTAAGTAACCCCTTCATATGGGACCCTTTTGTATGTAAAAAATGTGTAAAAATGGTATTTTAAAAATCCCTTATGTTAAACTCATGTGATACATACATATATTTATGACAGATCTCCTCGGGTGTGAGAGGTTAGGGTTTTAACCTTACTTGTCAAGGTCTCTTGTATGCCATGAAGAAACCAATCTATGGAGAGAGGTGATCAAATGCATCCGCCCCTTCTTTTTTCCCTCTATCCCCTCCTTAAATTTAAGTTCAATATAGGAAATTAAGAGGGGTCTACCTCTAATGTATACACTTAAGTGTCCCCTTCCAAAAACCCCCCTCCCTTACACTCACGTGATACCATACAACATTTATAATGAACCTCCCATGTCTTCAAGAAAGTATCTCACTACAATAGAAACGAGGCATAGACGCGCAAAGTCAGGTGCGTCTATCATAGCGTCTATAAGTGCGTGTAAACGTGCGTGTAAATAGACACGAATTTTGCGTCTATATATCCGCGCAAATAGATGCTAATATAGACGCGCCATCAAACACACAATTATTTAACCACATAAAATTACAATTCACATAATTAAAAAACCAAAGTTAATAATTATTTAACCACTTGAAATTGATTCTTGAGCATGCACATGTGCGCATGATAAAAACCATAGAATTAAGAATACACATTGAATCATTGAATTTAAAAAATAGAGTTAATAATTACTTTTTCATTGCTCTCTATTGAATGGCAGTTCCTCCAGTTGACAAGCCTGATATAAGTAATTAGCGGTAAGTGACACAAACCTTACAATTAGTAGCAAGCATTGCAATATGTATCTCGTAATTTCTCTACGTACTTGAAGATGATAAAATATACTTCCTTTTTATTATGGAAAATTCAATTTAGCTTTAAACTTGACTATTGATTCTTGAGTATGCACGTGTGCACATGATAAAAACCATAGAATTAGGAATACACATTGAATCAATAAGCAAATTAAGTATGTTACAGTGAATGATCCATCTCATCTTCAATGAGATCAGCCCTTGCTAAACTATCTACTTCTAGGTCTATGTTACCAAGAGGTAATTAAACAAATAAGTCTATCCCACTATCAGATGTGTTGCTATATTACTCAATAACTTCATCAATATCATCAACAATCACATTATTGTCTTCTTCTGCGTTTCCTTGAATATCCTCGTGAGGTTCATCTTGTACTATATCACGCATATCATCCATTATGGTATCATCATGCACATCATCATTAATTGTTGGATTGTCATCTACTATCTCCATGTTGGTAATATTACCATATATTGGTTTTGAACGATTAGATATAGGGATGACATACCACCATCGGTTATTGTTTACCATTGGATGATACATAACCTGTATTTGAAAAACAAAAGCAAAAAACTTAAGTACTTATTATATTGTGTATATATATCACATGTATACATATAAAAAAATTAGCCTTTGCATATATACCTGCTGGCATTGTTGAGGTAGTACTAATGTGTCATTCTTGTTTTGGTGAAATTTTGTAGAGTCAATGATTACAAAACCACTTGGATGACGTCTGATTGTGCAATGCTCACCGTTTGTTACCACTTCTTTAAACCACTTCACATCCAGTACATATATAAAGAATCGTCTGAAGTCAAGCTTCAAAATATCTTGGATCAAGCCACAATAACCTTCCATGGTACCATTGGCATCCTCGAAGTGAGCAAGGACACCACAATCTTGGGTATTTCTCTTTTCATCTATACGTTGAGTTCGAAGATGTTTACCCTCACACCAAAGTGCACTGAATAATGTGCACTAGTAGTAAAAGATAAAAGATCAAACATGTCAATTATTTATATAAAATAAAACTTATAGAAACAAATTAATTGATAGTATGTCTCACCTTTGATAAGCAACCTTGTGCAAATTCCCACTCTTCTTGAGATATATTAATTTCCTCCTCTTTTTCCATTCTCTCCATTTCCTCATGTAACCAATCTATATCAATATGACGTGGGAGCGCATTTAGATTATCTGAAAATGAGACATTACGTCCATAGCTAGTGCGAAATTCTTGTCTTTCGCTTTTTCATATTGCCCTTGCTTCATTATATAGTGTCACCCATTTTCTCATTACATCACTATTGAGCACACAAAAACTATTTAACTTACGAAGCTCTTCTTTTGTTAGCACTTTACTCATTCCTTTTCCTTGAGGTACTATAGAGGTCATCCTCAAGTCTTCATCATCTTTCCATAGTCATGGTTGAGAGGGATCCACTTCAACAAGATATTGAGAGATATAAACAAGGGATGATTGCACTAACCAACCCTCAGCCATGCTTCCCTCAGGCCATGCTTTTTGCCTCACAAAATCTTTCAAGGTTTTCATGAAGCGCTCAAGAAAAAACATCCACCTTACATGAACTGCCCCACAAAGTGCGATCTCATCAATCAAATGTACGAGAAAATGTAATTGAGTAGTTAAAATGGATCGAGGAAAACTTTCCTCCACCAAACAAACCACCTCAACAGATAATACTTGAGCATCTTGCAATGTGTTTGGATCAATTTCCTTCGAGCTCACGTATCTGTCAAGATGTATGATGTGCTTATTTATTTTTGTGTAGAAATTCAAAGATATATAATGAAAAAATACAATGTATATACACCTCACAAGCTCTCCCATCTTGTAAATGATATCGCGTACATCTTTGGATACACAATTGGATATGCTAGTAGGAAGTACGAACTGAATGTAAACAATATTCATAGATCAAATGATTAGTTGAGAAAAAAGTCATCATACCCCAAAGTTTACACATAGTTACTCCACTAATTACTATATTCATAGTTAGAGATACCCTTACTTTGAATCATTTTGTGCCAATCGTGGGACTTCAAACAAGATAGTTGCTCCACACCTCTTTTCTTTTTCTTTATGAAGGCTCCCTTGAGACATCTCATACATCCTGTGGGTGTTCGAAAGCTATATATTTGTTCCTTCACTATTTTTTCCTCGTTCTTTGACAACATCCAAGGTGCATGGGGTAGCTCAATCTTTCCTCTGGGTCCAATGCGTGGCCAGGCTCGTCTCATGCGACCAATGTTACGTAAATCCTCCCTTACATTAACTGGATCACGAGCCCCTATCAAGTGATCCCATAATGTAGATACAACATTTTTGAATATGTGCATGGGGTCCAACTTGATCTTGAGTTCAGTCCAGTACGGAAGACCAAAAAATATAGAGAACCTAACAAACAAATAATATATTATGTAAACAATTCATCATGCTAAATACTTTAAAGTCAATCGAGAGAAATGCACTTCTTACCCATGTCGAGTGGAGGGTGGCTGTCGACATTAATCCATTTCTCCTTCCAATCTCGAATGGTTAGAGATTGTGGAGTCATTCCATTAGTAGGGAGAACATATTTGGGATGGTCAATAGCAAGAAATCAATGATGATTTTCATAGATAAACTTCTTTAAACATGCCGGTCTAGAGGAAACTAGAGAGGGACCACAAATAGGACATGCATGATATCCTGACGTGGTTAAAACTGAAAAAACAAGTGAATTAATAAAATGCAATTGATTCAAGTCTTGAATTTTAAATATAGAGTTATATACATGTACCCGAACACTCTCCGTATCCTGGAAAGTCATGCATGGTCCACAACAACATGGCCTTCAATGTGAAATCTCTAGAGAATGTAGATGCACTTGTATCTTGCACCTCAATACCTTCCCATAACATTTCTAACTTTTCAATCAAAGGCTCTAAGTAAATGTCCATGTTTTTTACCTTGTGCTTTCTAGGAACCAAAAGGGACAACATTACATGTCCCTTTTTAATTGCCATGGATGGAGGAATATTATAGTTCACCAATACCACTAGCCATACACTGTATGATGTGCTTTTGACGCCAAATGGATTGATTCCATCCATACCTAAACCAAATCTCAAATTTCTTTGCTCTTCTTTGAAAATGGGCCACAAATTATCTATATGTTGCCATGCCGGTGTGTTTGCAGGGATCCTCCATTTTCCATCACTTGAACGATGACTAGCATGCCATGACATGAGCTTTCTAATAGACTTACACTTGAACATAAGTTTTATACGTGGAACAATCGGAAAATGTCGCAAAACCTTACGAGGCACATCCATTGACTTCATCTCCACTTCGTATCTTGATTCACCACAAATAGGACACTCTCGTACAAACTCATGAATCCCACGAAATAAGACACAATCATTGACACATGCATGGATCTTGACATAATCAAGGCCTCCTAGAGATGTCAAGTAATGTCTTGCTTGCTCTCTCTTAGTTGGCAATTTGTTTCCTTTTGGAAGCATTTGTGATAATAACCTACATATATTTTTAAAAGTGAGTTAAAAAACCACCAATATATATTTCTGTCTGATTTCAAAATAGAACAATTAATATTATGATTCATAAGCCAAACTGAATTGATACCTACTTCAATAACGCATCCAAACTGACATTACTCCATCCATAAATTGTTTGCAAGTTAAGTATCTCGAGGGACATGAATAATGGAGTACGTACAACCTTCATACAACGGAGTAGATGATGCTACATATAGTGGATCATCTAGTTTCGTAGAGTGACCTTCTCCCTGAACCAGTTGCGAAAATAGATGGTGTACCATGTTGTCCAAAATCTCATCCTCTACGACTTGATGGGGCATTTCATGAGGGCTACTATCATGGTCATCAATCTCTACTCTTCTTGAAGACTCTGCCTCCTTGCGTCGACGTTTTGCAGCCTCTCGACGCCCGGGAGGGAGCATCTGAGGATGTGGCATTGCATCCTACTCAACCACAAAAGGGAGTTTCATGTACGTTGATATATAATTCCCGTACCATAGACTAGCAATCTTAGTGGAAAAAAAAAACAATGAATATCGGTGATTTTTCTCGGTCCCATTCTCCATATAAGCTGAGGTGTGACATTGCAATTCGATGTGCTCGAAAAATACACCCTCGACAACGATCAAACATGCATTTAATTTTTCGTCGTAGCCATGCATCTCGATTATGAAGATGCAATGTTTCATCCTCACTTGAGGATGTGCTCATTGACTCATCAGCTTGCACCACTCTAGGTGATGACGACGTCGACATGATTAAACCTAATTCATAACAACACCAAAATATTTGTCATTCATATGTTTACATAAGATCTCAATTTTAAATACACAAGAATCATCATAAATACATTAAAACTTATGATGAGAATTCACTATCAAAACTTATCTTAAAAACAAAAAATTATGATAAAGCCTAAATGCGCGTCTATATCCGCGTTTACCTACGCGTCTATATTGGCGTCTATTTCCGCATCTATGTTCGCATCTATACTCGCGTCTACCTGAACAATAGACGCGCATATACACGCAAAAATAGACGCACACGTCAAAATTCAAACCATACTTAAATCATTTCTTTTCAAACTGCGCCTTTCCTTTCTTGCGTTTTTTGCAGTTCTGAAGCTTGAGTTTAGCTGACATGCAGTCTCTTCATGCCTCACCTCCTCATGACTCACCTCTTCTTTCATTTCAAACACACAAGAAGGGAAAAAGGAAAGCCAAGGAGAGGAAGAAAGAGAGAACAAGAGAGAGGAGAACAAGAAGAAGCAGCAAGCAAGCAAGCAAGCATCAAGGGAGGGTAACTTACCAAGGAGAGGAAGAAGGAGAAGGAAGAAGCGCCACCACCCGCCACACCAAACACCCAAGGTGAGTCTCTCTCTCTCTCTCTCTCTCTCTCTTTGTTTCTCTCTTCCTCTCTCTGCTTTGTCTGTGTATTTAGGATTTGTGATTCCATTATGTATTGCATTTTGTAAATCATCAATGGTGGTCATCGGGCTAAAATCAGCCGACTGAGCGCGTTTGACAGTGCGTCTACATTTTAGTGAAGACGCAGATATAGACGCGAAAAATGTTTCCTCTCATAGCATCTGAGGGCGCCTCTTAGAGCGCGTGTGCTCTACAGTGTACACGCGATGATACACACGCTGGACAGAAGGTTGACCTGCAATCTACACATGATTATACACGCGCATTGACCTGGAATGTGTGTCTGACAGCGCGTCTGTGCTGCATCTTAGATGCGAAGATAGACGCACTGGACAAAAGGTTCACTTTGGAGCACATCTGAGGGCGCGTCTAACCTGCAATTTAGACGCGGGGATACACGCGCCAGGTCTCCCAGTTCTGATAGTAAACAATATATTTTTGCAATGATGAATGTGACCAATCCCATGTTTGTGTTTATCAATTTTCTTGTTTATGAGAAGCATTAGCACTTAAGTTTTATGCTCAATGTCTAAAGAAAGCTCTTTGAAAATGTAGGTAATATATGATTTTTTGTATGCAAATAAATTTGTCTTTTTCCTGTGTTTTTTTTGTAAATGTCGTATCTTAGTTCATCTAGCAATGACCCGGATTTGGATCGCATGAATGATACATTAGCCTCCTTTGGCAGGGGGTCAATGCATTTTTTGGAGGTTTTCTTAGTAGCGAAGACTTCATGGGAGAGATGGCCAGACACCTTGGCTGCTCTCCCACAGTGGATGAGGTGTTCAGTGTCATATCTGGGACGCCTCTGATGTCTTTGCCTGGCACTACTTCCCAAACTCCACATGCAGGTACTCCATATGCAGGTACTCCACGTGCTCCACGTGTATCGGCTGAAGCACAAGCATCTACAGAAGCTTGTGCATCCAGCGAGGCAGAGGGTAGTCGATAGAGAGGGAGGAGGGAGAGTCGAGGGGGAGGACGAGGCTTGTGTGGGGGTTGCCTAGGAGGTGGGGAGCGATCACCCTCACCAGTAGATCACATAGAGGAGGTTGTACCCCAGTACTATAGAGTTACAGATGCTGGTGGCATCTTTCATGATGATGAGGGAAGGGATGTAATGGCATACATGAGGAGCGTGATGCATGCGACGTATAAAGATTGTTTCATTGCCTTCAAAAATCAGAAAAGCGGCTTGTGGCAGGAGGTGTTGAGGGCAGTCCATAGGAGGTACCCAAATCCTGAGGGTCAACGATTCTCAAATGATTGGGGGTCCACAAAAGTGAGGGATACGCTTCACAACAAAAGATCCCACCTCATGACACAGGCCAGGGACTCACTGCAGAGGCAGGAGGAGAGGCGTGGAGCCTATAGCCAACCACCTATGTGCCACCGCATAGAGTGGAAGAAAGCAGTAGAGAAAGTGAAGAGTCGCCAGCACGCAGAGGCGCGACAGATACAAATGGAAATAATGGGATCGTCGCATTACGGATCGGGCGGTAAAGAGTCGTGGGAGGCAGAGTTTGTAAGTATATTTTGATTTCAAGTTTTTTTAAATTTGTATTTCTTTCAATTCTTTATATATTTTATTTTAATATATTGTGACTCATAATTGTTTGTATATATCTAAATGTTTTGCAGACTACCATCGTTGGTAGGACACCTACTCCTAGAGAGGTAGGTTACTATTGAGGCCATAACCGTGTAGCCACATGCTTCACTTCTATGAGGAGGGTCTCATCATTGAGGACCAATACAACCGGGCCATGAGGATTCGACAGCCAGAGGAGGTATGTTTTTCTTACATTCCTATTAAAAAGTATAGCTAATTATAACTTTTTCTCCACCTTGTATATGTAAGAAACCCTGATCTTTTGTGTATGTAGGTGAACCCGGATGTGGAGCATAGCAAGGAGGGGGATAGCGACACTAGTAGCCATGGTGGTACTAGCGAAGATGTTTCCTCTTCAGATTCGTAGAGGAGCACCATACCTCCTCATGAGGCATTCAAAAATTGCGTCTAAATGTGCGTTTATGAGGCCTTTTTGTTGTAGTGTCTCCTCTTCTACCAGGGAGACAAACACTTGTGCCATAAGTACCTTGAACACATTCCAATTATGCATAAAATGATTTTCTCGCCAAGTGTATGGAAATCCCTCTAAGTGTAGGGTGGCAAAACATATCCTTTGTTTATCACTCTTCATGGGAAGTATCATAATAAGAGTCTAGCTTTGAATCCACTCAAGATCTTAAGGAGATGATGACTGGACATTGTATTCTGACAACATTAACTTATCTCTTACCTCTTTGATTCTTTTTCCATGAAAGTTTGGACTATTTTCATTCCCAAAGCGATGTTCATTCCATTGCAGAGTTCTCCAACTTCATAATCACTATTAGGAATTCTCTTTTTGCCTATGATGACCTAAGATTTTGAATTCAATTGCAAAAATAGTACTTTGTCTATAAATACTTGTGTTTTTTCTCTATTTTCCTTATTCCCCATCTGGAATGTTAGCCATTGCATGAATACAATCAAAATTTTAGTATTAGAATCTAGAATTTGAGAAAAAAGTTAAGTATTAGACTAGAAAGCCCATGAATGGCTAATTTAGTTTGGTCAATGGCTACCACTAATTCATTGTATCTTGAAGCATGTCAAGTCTCATGTTCACACAAGGTATTATTTCAATGGTTATGATCTTCATGTATTTGGGTCTCTTCATAAGTTCATGGTTATTATTATCCATGCTAGAATCTCTTATTTGCTACTATGATCAATTCTTTTGAGCCTTGGTTTTACATTTATGCCCTATCATTGTAATGAAGTCCTGTAACCCCTGTAGAATAGAAGATTAGAAGTTTGGGAAGTTTGAGAATACCCAATATCATCAATCTCTTTGATCACCCAACCATGCAACTTCAATGGTAGTTGTTGCATTACAAGAGCTCAATGATTGGACTTTAGACACCCTCTTATTTTTTTAAGATGTTCAACCACAAAGCAAAACGACTATCTCTCACCTAGCCTCTCTCACACACCATTAGCACCAAGAATCACTTGTATGTTCATTCCCAAAGCGATGTTCATTCCATTGCAGAGTTCTCCAACTTCATAGTCACTATTAGGAATTCTCTTTTTGCCTATAATGACCTAAGAATTTGAATTCAATTACAAAAATAGTACTTTGTCTATAAATACTTGTGTTTTTTCTCTATTTTCCTTATTCCCCATCTGGAATGTTAGCCATTGCATGAATACAATCAAAATTTTAGTATTAGAATCTAGAATTTGAGAAAAAAGTTAAGTATTAGACTAGAAAGCCCATGAATGGCTAATTTAGTTTGGTCAATGGCTACCACTAATTCATTGTATCTTGAAGCATGTCAAGTCTCATGTTCACACAAGGTATTATTTCAATGGTTATGATCTTCATGTATTTGGGTCTCTTCATAAGTCTATGGTAATTATTATCCATGCTAGAATCTCTTATTTGCTACTATGATCAATTCTTTTGAGCCTTGTTTTTACATTTGTGCCCTATCATTGTAATGAAGTCCTGTAACCCTTGTAGAATAGAATATTAGAAGTTTGGGAAGTTTGAGAATACCCAATATCATCAATCTGTTTGATCACCCAACCATGCAACTTCAATGGTAGTTGTTGCATTACAAGAGCTCAATGATCGGACTTTAGACACCCTCTTATTTTTTTAAGATGTTCAACCACAAAGCAGAACGACTATCTCTCACCTAGCCTCTCTCACACACCATTAGCACCAAGATTCACTTGTATGTTCATTCCCAAAGCGATGTTCATTCCATTGCAAAGTTCTCCAACTTCATAGTCACTATTAGGAATTCTCTTTTTGCCTATGATGACCTAAGAATTTGAATTCAATTACAAAAATAGTACTTTGTCTATAAACACTTGTGTTTTTTCTCTATTTTCCTTATTCCCCATCTGGAATGTTAGCCATTGCATGAATACAATCAAAATTTTAGTATTAGAATCTAGAATTTGAGAAAAAAGTTAAGTATTAGACTAGAAAGCCCATGCATGGCTAATTTAGTTTGGTCAATGGCTACCACTAATTCATTGTATCTTGAAGCATGTCAAGTCTCATGTTCACACAAGGTATTATTTCAATGGTTATGATCTTCATGTATTTGGGTCTCTTCATAAGTCCATGGTTATTATTATCCATGCTAGAATCTCTTATTTGCTACTATGATCAATTCTTTTGAGCCTTGTTTTTACATTTGTGCCCTATCATTGTAATGAAGTCCTGTAACCCCTGTAGAATAGAATATTAGAAGTTTGGGAATACCCAATATCATCAATCTCTTTGATCACCCAACCATGCAACTTCAATGGTAGTTGTTGCATTACAAGAGCTCAATGATCGGACTTTAGACACCCTCTTATTTTTTTTAGATGTTCAATCACAAAGCAGAACGACTATCTCTCACCTAGCCTCTCTCACACACCATTAGCACCAAGATTCAGTTGTATTGAACTCATGTCACCTTTCCTCAACCATGAAAGATGCTTTGGCAAAGCTCCATGATCCATGAGTGCACTCCTGTCATTCTTAACCCTCTATGGCCTTAGCATGCAAGGAAGCAGCATGAGCATAGGTATAAGAGAATACTCAAGAGAAAGAATGAGGCTTCACCCACAAGGTCCCACACACACTCTCAACTCTCTCAAACTCTCCCTCTCTCACAAGTGAAAAGAAAAAATGAAATTACACAAAATTCACATACACATGAATAGCATTTTCTATCCTTTCTCATTTTTTAAATACATGAAAATTGGGGTCAAGATTTTCCCACCCTCCCTCAAGCATCTTGCTCTTTTTTTTGGATTTTTGAGCTACTCATGGATCTCTTTACATAGAATAAAACCTTATTATTGATGAAAAAATATATTGAAAATTGTATGTTAGTTGCTAATTACAATTTTTATGGGAGGGAGCCCTAGTCTCATGAGCATAATAGCAAAACATGTTACAAAAATTACGCTTTTTTCTCAAAATTTGTAGGTCTCTTTCTTTTTCTTCCTCCTATTAACATTATCCCCCCTCTTAGATAAGTATCAATCCTATGGAACTTTTGCAAAATGTACAGTACTAGTACTAGTAAAAGGCTCCAGGACATCCTATGAGGGAATTGGAAAGGGGGGGTGGTGTGCTATGGTAGAAGAGATGTGGATGGCAACGTAAAGGGACAGAGAGACTCAAAGCTTGCTAGGTTAGCTTAAAGAGGGAGAAAGCGGTGATGGCTAATGCTGAAGGATCATGATAGGGGCAGGTTACTAATATTGATGGGTTTAGAGGAGTTCTACTATACTTGTCGTGTCACTAGTGTGCCTCCTATAGGAGTGCCTATCTTAGTTGTGTAGTGGTTGTATACTTATGCATGTGCAACTTGGAGCTAGGTCTAATTCTAAGTAGAACTAGAACATTATTCGACCCTTGAGGAACCACTTGTTGAAAGGATGTGATGCCATTCTATCCTTAAGGTGATAGGCCATATGAGTAAGCCATGAATGTCCTACCCTTTTAATGTGCCACCTTGAGTTTGTGACGTGGGCGAGTGGCTCAGATGTAGCCCTAGGTACAATGAATGTGCATATGCTTTTCTATTTTTCTTTTTCTATTTTTTGGATAGATAAATATAAAATATATAACAAAATACAAGATAGAAATTGTATCACTTAGAAAGTGACTTGAGCATGAGTTGAAGATAACCTTTACTAAGAAGATACTTATTGATGTGATCAAGAAGCTACAATTATGCCTCTTGGTGAAAAGGATTTGTACACATGGAAAACCTACTATCTACCATGTTCTCAAGTAATTAGGTAGAATAAGTTGGTAGTGGTAGGGTGTGGAGGTGAAGATGACCCATTTTTCCCACAATCAATTCTAATGTTATATCAAGAAAGATTGGGAGAATCTCATCTTCATAAGGGGTTACTAGTTATTGGAGGAGCTTGAGGAGGAGGTGGAGATGGTTATAGGTGGTGATGGAGGGATACGAGAAAGTAGTGAATACTCTTGCAAAATGACCAAAGAGGTAGGGACCAAGTTAATAGGTTCAAAGGTAGATTTTATTAGTATGGATTGCTCTCATGTTAGGGAGCTTGGAAAAGTTATACATACCATGCTCTTTTCCTTGATACTCTATGCCATGCCTTCTCGACTAGGGATACAAGAGTTGATTTTCTTGCTCTTCTTTCTAGGAGTAAATGAAGGATTGCTAAGCCATATTGTTTCTGTCTAGAATGGGATAGCATCATTTTGGTAGTCCTAGCCACCCAGGGTCACATCCACCGCACTTTCCTCGGATTGCTTTAGTTATCTAATTACCTACCACATTTAATTTGACAAGCAAAAACAACTTTCTTAATTAGCCAATTAATCACCGATTCCTTCACGTAACTTAGGCATTGACATAGAAAAACAATGTCAAGAAAGTTCATTTTCAACATTTGATATTTATTTATCATTCTTTGGAATACATCATATAATTCGCCCGAAGGCTATTCTGCCCAAAGGCTATTCCTGCAATCCTCATGGATCGCTATTCCAAGTTCTGCCCCTTGACTAGTATGCGGGCCTCGAGATCCCATCTCGAGTCACGTTGGCCTCTTGTGTAGGATTCGGAGGCAAGGGATTTACATCTAGAGCCCCCACTGGCACCTAGGTGTCCTTTTTGCTCCAAGTAGCACCCACAGAGAGACCTCTTGCGGCAGGTTTGGTCCACGTACCTGGCGCGGCTAACAAACCCCTTGGATAGGGTCAGGCAGATAGTCGAAGGTAACTGATACTACCTCTCTGTTGAGGCTTTTAACCTGAAGCATTAGTTATTTTTCCGGCATTAGTTCCTTGATCAAAGAAGTACAAACAATGCTCCTAAGTTTACAAACACAAGCACTCCAGTGGTTGTTTATACGGCCAAGTGCTAAGGTATGAATCCTTTTCTCTGAATATATCCAACATTCTATCTAGGATCAATCACAACTTGGCAAGATCCCAAGGATCCGTAAGCTGAGTTGCTTGTTTACCCTCTTTCCTTGGGTTAGGGCTTATACCCTATTAACCCAAATTGTCAATACTTTAGGCTTCCATATATTATGGTCAATAAATCCTGGACAACCCTGTTGTCCTCACTTGATTGGTCAATTTCTTGCTAGGCAATTCATAATTACCCTAACTTGGCAATTCACCCCCAAGGAAGGGTGATGTAGCAGGATGACTTACTTATCCTCTAGAAAATTAGACTTGTAATTAGAACTCGCCAAAATTTTTCTAAGGAGTGGCAATACTATTTTTGTGATTTAGACACAAAACCATGCGACGTTGCAACTTGTTGCACAAGATAGGTGTCAGCACCTAACTTGTGAGATTATTTTTTCCTTCGTACGGTCTCTCTTGATCAAGAATAGCTTTGACCAAGATAAGGGCTTGGGAGTCCTCTTGACCCAATCCAACCCCAACCCTACTAGGCCAATAACGCTTTGGCCCTAGGGTTCCTAATTTCCTTGCGAAACTCTAGCATTTGGTCATTCGATCACTAGGGTGAGCGCCCTAAATCATTCTTGCACAGCCGATCTGACAACCCTAACATTTTTGAGAATGTGGGTAGGATCTTTGGGATAAAAAATATTAGGTTGGCATCTTAAGTGCCATACTAGGCAGAATTTTAATGTAACTTAACCCTACCTAGGACTTTGAGGTGATCGTCATATACAATCTAATCGCACCTTTATGATTTTCATGTAAGTTACTCAACTGTATGTGGATTACTTGGTTGATCCAACCAACCCATGATTTAAGATGATCTTTCTTTTAAGGATACAAATACATTCTTCTAAATTTGCAAGTACTTTTCCCTAAAAGATGTAAGTAATTGGAAAGTAGGTGAGATGCATCATTCCATCCGAGTATGCAACTTCAAACCATAGACCTTTTGATTTTATGCAACTTAGAGATTATTCTTTTCCTTGCCCTATACTATAATGATTGACATTCAGAGCTAACTCGTATAAACCCTTCATTGATGCAACGAAGTCAAGGCTTTAATATTTTTAATGAAGATGAATTCAAACTTTGATAAAAGGACTCCATGCATGAGCGAATACCATGAGTCCATCATTAAATTAATCCTTTCTTTAGCACTTAATCCGACCCAAAATGTAACTATCATTGCATGCAATTTGCAAGGTACATAAATCCTTTCCATGCATTTCAACTATTCGGACATCATTTAATGTTCGTCTATGATTAACTTAATCGCGAGACACTGTCAATAATTTATTACATAAATGCATTACGAGTTATTTGTCCTATCCTTTGCGAGATGCAACAAGGATTCCTTTGCACAATTTCATCTTTTTACTTATGCATCATGTATTCATGATTGCAACTTGACCACTGAAGTGTAAGCAATTGCACGTGCACGACTTGCAACTAATTTTTGTAAATCGGGAGAGCAAATAAATTTCCCAATGTATTTAAACTTGCCTATGAGAATTAAACATGCTTAATGCATCCTTTTCATGCAGAAATTTTATCGAAACTTGGGCATTAAGATTTGAGGTGTTGTCCACTCGCATATTCGGGTTGGAAGCTCCTGTGTATGCTCCTCTCGTCTTTTTCTTGGGAGCCATTGACGAATTAAATCTTGGTTCAGCAACTCTCTCTTGGTCCCCCCTTTCACGTTTCGAAGATACTCCATTCGAGATCCCCTCTTCCGCACAGGAATTGGGCCTTACAGTCGCGGTTTTGAAAACACCCGAGGCATGGGGAGAACAAAAACTAAGGAAGCCTTTTTCGAAAATTCCAATGGAAAAGTCTAATGCTTCTATCACAGGCAGAATGACGTGGAGAGAGAAAATGATGATTGGAAAAATGAAGGATGGAGGTGAGGATGACGATGATGATGACTATGATGATGATGGTGGTGAGGACGGCGGTAGTGCAGCCTGGTGGCGGCAGCAGACGGACGGTGGCGGCAGGTCCTTAGGCGGTAGCAGCACAGCACACGATCAGTCCTTCCTCCCTCCCCCAAGCTTGAGAGAGGGGGGGTCATATAGTTTGAAGGGGGGGATAGCCACACACGGGGGGATAGCCACACACGTGGCAAGTTGCATGCCTCCTCCCCCCCATGCTCTCTACTGCACACTCAAGCTCCTCTCACACTCCCTCTCCCTTGCCATGCAATGGCTGAAGGGGAGGGGAGTTTATCCATTAAAAAAAAATTCCAAAAATTTATCCATTATCCATTTTCCCCCTTGAAGGGGTGTTCCCGCGTAGGCCTACGGTGGCTCGTGGTTTTCAAGCCACAGCTTCCTATATGCGACACGGAGCTAGAATTTGCTATTGTGTGAGGGTGGAGCACTTAGCCAAAAGTTTTTCCGTTGCAGGAGATTATTTTGAACCGCTTTTGCATGAGATTTCGGGTCTTCAATATTTCGTAGCTGAAATATTACAACTTTTGATAAGCTTGAACATCTAAATTATCTAGCCGCTTTATAGCAATGTTCTCAACTATTCATACGAGCTAGATGTTCTACTATAAGATATAGACCTCATACCAATGTTCAAAGTGACCAAAATGTTCATTTAAAAATTTTCCCCCATGATCGATAAACGCGTCGATATTAGCATCTCAAATGCCGGTGGTTTGTGATGCCAATAGAAATGCATGTAGTAAATTTGTGATGCTAATAGCGATGGTTACAAAGGAAAAGAATTTTGTGGCAGGGCAGCAAGTACCAATGCCAATACCAGCGGTTTGCGACATCAGCTTGCTACCCTACCACATGTAGCACTATGTGATGTATTTATATTCTACAAATGGATTACATGTTAAGTGTGAAATGGTCGTCAAAATGAGCGCAAAATGTACTTGAACCCACAAGACTAATACATAGAATAAATACAATATCGTTGATGACAACTCATGGAATCATGGCAAGAAACAAAGGACAATAATAACATAGTACATAGAATACGCTTGCATAAATCACAGGACCAAATAGGAAGAGGATGTGTGTTCCACAAATCCAAGCACGAGCTATAGATCCTCGCCATCCAAAAGCTTCGTCATGACTTAAAGGAGCATCAAACTGAGTCTATAGAAAAAAACCTACACATCAATCCACCATACATAATGCATTTTAATAAAAATAGTAACTATCAACAAGAAAGATGAGTGACTTATTGGGTCTATGTGTGCATAGAATATATCGATCAATGCAGTGAGACAATGTCTCTCTGCATATTGAGTCTCTAGGCCGGTGGCCGGATCACAATTTGTAATGGACTACTGCAAAGAAAACAAAATACAATTGTTAGAAACATGACTATCAACACAAGAAATATTGCAAAAAAGAAAGCGAGAAGAATATAAGAAAAACTTACAAAGTCCTCCACATAAGTCTTGTGGCCGCCACTCAGAAGATAATGGACCACTCCTATCTCCAGTCATGCCCGTGCTACCTTGCGCTACTGTCTCCAACATCCTAGAGAGTCTATAGTCTCCTCTCTGAGTGTCCACCAGTCATCTGTGTCTAGCCACTTGGGCTTTGAGTGTCTTACGTGTATCCAATCATTTTTGTGATGCTACTCTTGAGTGTCTTGCATGCATCCGATTGTCTATGTGACATGTACGCATGCATGCATTCCATCATCCTACTTGTGGAAAACCTCTTTGCCAGAGTGGGTACCAGAAAATCCTCATGCAAGGATACTACTTTGTAGTCCTTTCTCCCCTTAGGTATGTTCTTCCAATGGTCAAAGACGTCATGCCAAAAAACTTTTTGGCACAACTCTCTCATACCAGACATCAGCCTCCTCCCCTCATCATTCATGATCACGGCTTCTATCATGTTATCTAGAATGTATCCATACCCCTTCGGGGTTTTTATAAGAAGTGTCCTTTTCCACCTATGACCACGCTTCTCGGTATAACCATGAGACCCCTATACATCTGGTATACCCCTATACAAATCCTACAGGTGACACAACTTGTAATATTTCTGTTGGAAAATATTACGTGCATGCATGAGTCTCATGCAATGACGATGCTGACATTGAATATAAGGATGGGGAAATTGTACAATTTCCATTGGCATGAACGAGACCAAAGTCAATGAAACCCGCTTATGCTCGTGTGAACCCCCTCTTGGAAAGAGATCAAGATGAAATTGTTATATTGGAATTATGGCAAATTTTTTTTCTTTAATCATCTCTTCTTCCTCCAGTCGAAGGCCGTGCTGGAGGAGAGGGGTATGGCAAGGATGACTAAACTCCTTGCTGGAGCTCGCGGAAGAAATATAGCCATGCACTATGGCCGCGTGGGGGCGGGAAGGTCCCCTCCCCTCACCTATAAAAGCCCTGTGATAGGGGAGTAAGGGAGGGAGAGAGCCATAACACTGCAGAGTGAGGGACGGACGCTGCCGTGATCGGGTGAAGGAGAGGATTCTGAGGGAGGGGAAGCAAAACATTGTAGCCATCAGTTCGTGAGGTGGAGAGGAAGCCGCCTGAGGACTGAGCTATCGCCAGAGGTAGACATCACTAGCTGCAATGAATTTGGCTGCCATATTGCCCACGTGGTTTCTCCACAACACCCCAGAAGCTCCGAGAAGCTTTCTTGGGAAGCTTCCAAGATCCCTTAGGAAGCCGCGCTTCCTGTGGGCTTCCTTAAGCCTTCCTCTTGTGGTTTTATACCCCTCCTCCCCCCCTCCCCCCCCCCCCCAGGGGATTTTAACATCCATTCCCTTGAACTTTCCACCTAACCCCTTTTCCTATTGCCATTTAACCCCCGGGATTTTTAAAATATCCCCTTTTACGTTCCTTCCCAAAGCAATCTTTTACACCCCTTTTCCCTTGGAGTTTAAGTCCTTTTTCTCCCCTTATATCCCCAAGAAATTAAACCCTTTCGGCCCTTGGTTTCCCCAAAAGACACCATAGTCAGATTCTCTTTTCCCCTTCTTGTGGATCCGCAATAGCCAAGATTCAAACCCCTTTTTTATTGGCCCTACAAAGTGGTCTTTACACCTCAAAATTAAGGCCTTTCCCTTGCATCCTCGGGAATTAACATTTTTCCCCTTGCATCCCCCATAAGCCCACTAGCCGGGTTTTAAAGGCCTTTCCCTAGCAATTCCACAAAGATTTTTTACAACCCCAGTTTCCTTTTAAAAGCCTTCCATTTCAAGTCTTTTAAATCCATTCCCTACTTTGAGGAGGCAGCTTTAAGGCCTTCTAAAGCTCAATTTTGAAAGACGGTGGAATCGATCAAGAAAGCCGAATCACAAAGGGAGTTTCGCCTGCAAAGGAGACGGCCCAAGAACATAAGTTTGCGGCCAAGGTGAGAAGGTTGAATACGTGATGGCCCCTAAGAAAGGCACAAGGCGCAACCGTAGGAGGATCATCTCCTAACATCCATATGGACATTTCACCACAAGTCCAGGTTTTTCTTCCTAATTTTGATTAACGTCATAATATTTCAATTGTGCATGGATCATTTATGGAATTAGGATGTATTTTTTTGATTGAAATACCTTGACTAAATTAAAGGAAATAGCTTACGATCAAAGAATAAGTCATTTGTATTAAACGAATGAAAAAGAAGAGCATAAGATCTCTATGCATTCCTAGCAAGTGGTTTTTATGCATTGCAAAGTAACGAACTTAGATTAACTAATGCCCATATTTACAAATCGAAATAATGATTGTACACTTCAATTATACATGGAAGGAATAAATCGCATGTCGCATTATTGAATATCTTTTCTTCGAAATGATTATTTAAAGAAGGTTGCTAACAACCGTAGGAAATTGCTAGGCATGGAAATGACTCTAGGCTGCATGAGGAAGATTAAACTCTAGGGAATTGGCATAAATCTCGTTTCAACTGTGTACTTGTTAGAAAAGGTTGCATGGTTCAAACATAAAACCCTAAAGCTTAGTATTATGAATCTTGATTGCATGTTACAAAACGATCAATAGGAATTATGCCATAACTTAACTTACATTTTGATCAGAAAAGTTAGGGATTGTAAATCTACTCATACGTAGGAAATAAATCATGTGGCTACAAAAATGATATCGTAAATATCTTCAAGAATAGACAAGTAAATTGGTTTAAACCTAAACACCTAAAACCGCGAAGGAATCGCTTACAAAGGGTTAAATCAATGCAACATATCCCAAAGAGCTAATTGGGATTTAGCACGTTGAGGACGTGACCTAATCGCTCTTATTGCCAAAGCTGAAACTCTTATACCTAAAGACTTGCCCACATTCACGAAATGTAGGGACAATAGGACGTACTTGCGAGAGACGATCTAGGGTTTTTACCCTAAGGATCACTCGCTAAAAGGATGAAACTCGATTTGAATTTGGAACCTTAGGACCGACAATGTCCGCCTAGTGCAATCAAAAACCAATTGTTATGAAGATACCTTAACCTTGTTTCGTATCTAATCATGATATCGTGATTAGAAGACACCGTTGATGGGTAAAATAGTCCCATGGATTAGATGCGACACTCATGCAACAAGTTGCAGAGTTGCATGATCTTATGAATTGATCACAAGGGAATGGCCAAATTCCTTGGAATGAGATTGGGACATTCTTGCGTAAGTTTATCTTGCAAGAGGATCAATAATTGTCATGATATAGTACCTTTCTTGGGTAAAGTGACCAAGATACGGGGATTAGATATTTGCTTCGAAGGAAAAGACCAATTATCAATGTCTGTTGTCTATGAGAATTGATAAAAAGTTAAGTGGCTAGATTGCTTGATTGATAGATGAAATGGAGATGAAATATAAATCCTAATGATTAACGAGTAATAACGTTAAGAAACCTTTATTCAGGCACAACCCCAGGTATAGATTCCCAGTTGGCCTCCTACATCAAGTACTGTAGTAATCCAGGAGAAGAAGTTTCTTCTCAAGCAAATTAAGCTGCCTGAATTTGACGGGAAAGGCCAAGTCACAATTGATCTCGGATTGAATGCTGAATGCATTCGGAAAGAAGGACTCACTCCTTAGCAGTTGGCCAAAAATAACGACCACTGGAAATGATTATGCTTGTAACAGTTGTATAGAGTACTGTTTGCTTTGTTTGCTCAAAGAATTAAAGGATGAAAAGATATCTAATACTTCAGGTTGAAGGCCTGAAGGGAGAGGCAGCTTCAGTTACCCTCGACTGCCTGCCTAACCCCAACCAAGGGGGTTGTTAACCACGTCGAGAAGGTGGACTAAACCTACTATGAGAGGTCTCTCCGTTGAGTGCTACTTAGAGAGCAGGAGGACGCTTGGGTGCCAAGGGGGGCTCTGGCCGTAAATCCCTCGCCTTCTGGGCCCTGCACAAGAGGCCAACGTGATTCGGGATTGGATCTCGAGGCCCGCATACTAGTCTACGGGCGGAATCTTGGATTAGTAATCCCTATGGATTGCTGGATAGCCTTTGGGCGGATTATGGATGAGCCTATGGGCTGGACTTTATAAATGTATTCCAAAGATAAATATGATAACCTCTTGAAAAGAAACTTGTTTGACACTACTTTTCTATATCAAGTGCTAGGATTACGTGAAGGAACCCTAACGGGCTGATTAAGAAAGCTGATTGATGCATGTCCAACTAAATGTGGTAGGTAATTAGACAACTAAAACAACCTGAGGAAAGTGCGGAGGATGTGGTCATGGGTCCGTCCTACGGATGGGTGGTCCCGGTTCGTCAGGAACTTTTCTCAATCATGAAGGACAACAAGAAGATCGTTTCAAAAGATAGGAACAACGAGGGTGCTGACCTAGAGTCTAGGTTATAGTAATTCCAATTTACATTGTTTTAGGGGAACAAAATGGGACTATGCCTTATGGCAGAGAGGTTGAGCTTTGCATTCGTCTCGTTTCCCATTCTCCTTAAACCAAGTGCAGCGTAAATCTGCTTCGGCCTTGGTGTTTCTACGTAAAGTAGTTCGCTTGGGGTTCGATGCTAGTTCCTGTTTAGGAAATGACCATTAGGAAAATCCCTGATTTAGGTCAGGTCCTAAGTGGGAACGGACAGAATACTTCCGCTACGTGGCAGATGCAGAAAGTCCTAGATCGCAAACCTCGTGACATTCCATGGGAGTACCGGGTGGAGCTTTTTAGACACCCTTTCCAATGGATTGCTAAGACGTGTCCTGAAGAGAATAGGTGGACATGTTGTTACACAACTCCACCAAAATGACGAGACAGAGATACTGCATGGATGCCTCCACAACAACCACCTGAGCCACCCTCTCTCAGACCTGTAGTATGAGAGTGAGGAGTAGCCCTTGTGTCTTGAGCTCACCATGGGCTCATTGTTGAGATGTTTGCAATCAGATCTACTTCAATCTCTTTGTAAGGATTACTGAGGGATTAGGAGGACGAGAATCCCATATGCATAGTAGGAGAAGTGCTACCATTCAATTTCCTATAAAGCATTGTACTTGCACTCTTTCCTAATGCAATGATTGTACTCTTTTTTTTTCCAGTAAAGTGTCTGTGTCATTGGCCACACACAAGATTGTGTTTTTGAGTCCAAGTCTCAATCTTGGAACCTAATTCGCTTGTGTGACAGTTGGCCTTGTCAATGTCTATGTCTTCATGAGTTTGGTCTTCATCTTTCAACCTCCATAGCTTGCACATTGTCATGTTCTAGATCCACATTTTGACATGGTATCAGAGCCGAGTTGAGCATGGCCTAGTTTCCTCTCTACTCTTCTAGCTTCTCTTTATCTTTTCCCAGCTCAACTTGAGCTCATGACCTCATCTTCAGCTCCAATTTCACTTCCATCTCACTTTGATCTTCATGGCAACCGTATCATTAGGAGCTCTCTTCTAGGAGTTTGTTCATCTACTAAAAACACTTCTCTATATCACCTCAGAGCTTGACATTGGTCATCATAGCAATCTGCATTATGAGTTTTCACTATCGTTGTCCACATCTTTGCCTCAGACTGTCGTACTCCTATCGTCCAATCTACAGTCCACGATCTGCATGCTAGTTATGGGGCTTTGGAAGCTCTAGATGTAAGTTTTCTCCAATGCAGAGATCTCTTGAAATGATGGCTTCTATGAGCTACTACATTAGAAAAATCAGACCCTTGTCTGACATTCTTCTCTCATTTTCTTACTCATGCCTACTAAACCTAAATTTCCATGCATCAAATCAAGGAGAGGAAGACTTAGATTTGAAAGATCTTCAAGGATTTTGAAAGTTTGAAGACTCAAGGAAGAAGCTACAGACATAGTGTCAATTGACACTCACCTAGTGCTTCTTGGAACTGGTGCTCAACTCTTCTACTGCTGAAATTTGAGAATTTTGGTGTTGATTTGCTATTGCTCCAGCCATCCAACATGGGAAAAGACTCTTCAACTGCTCGCTTCAAAGGAGTCGGGTTATAGATGTGGCAGACCCGCATGAAGCTCATCCTAATGAAGAAGGGTCTTTGGGCCATCACCAATGGACAAGAGAAGAAGCCCCGGGATGTTGCCATAGCAACTAGTTGGCAAAAGGTTGATGACAAAGCACATGCCATTATCAAACTGGAGCTACACGACAGCTACGTCCACCATGTGGATAACTGTGATACTTCATAGGATACATGGAAGAGACTCGATACCTTGTTTGGTGCTTAGTCTAAGTCATCAAAGTATGGTCTCTTGATTGGATTTTTAAGGCTTGACATGAAGTCTAGCACATCACTTGACACACATCTAAATTACATGGAAGGAATTCTAACCCAACTTGCAGGAATCAACATTAAAATCGAAGAAGATGTTTGCATTGGTGTTCTACTTAAAAGGTTGCCTCCTGAATATAATAATGTATCAAAAACTTTAATCAATATGCCAAACCGTAAGCTTCTTGATATCCATGCATCACTGTTAAAAGAGAAAAAGAAGTTAAAAACTAAGGAGGAACCAAGCACCTCTAGAGAAGAACAAGCATTATATGTTGGTAATACATACAAAGGCAACAAGGATCAGCTCTTCTGTGACTTCTGCAAAAGGACTAGACACACTGAGAAGTTTTTCCATGCTAGAAAGAGGTCCCAAAATACCTATCTAGTTGCTGTTAAAGAAGAAGAAGAAAATGGAGTAAAAGAAAAAGAAGAAGAAGACCACTAGGAGAAGGACAAACCTCATCAGTCCTCCTATTCAGATTGACTCTTTTAGCCTTGTATTGCCTAGCCCCAATGCTTCAGATATAAACTTATAATCTCCTCATGTAGCCTTGTACTATAGCCTATGTACAATTTTTGTGGCCCCTGCTATAGCCTTTGAATGTTCATCATGTTTTTGGTGCCCACACTTAGCCTTTTTTGCGATAGCCTCTAGTGTTTTGCCATGTCTATGGTGTGCCCACACTTTGTAGGTGTTGCTTTTACTAAAGCCTCTACACACTTTGTACTTCTAGTTGTGATTGAGGAGGGGTGTTGAGATGTTTGCAATCACGTCTACTTCAGTCTCTTTGTAAGGGGCAGTGAGGGCTCAGGACTAGAATCCCATATACACAGCCGGAGAAGTGCTACCATTCAGTTTTCTATAAACCATTGTACTTGCACTCTTTTCTAATGTAATGATAGTACTCTTTTCTTTCCACTAAAGTGTCTATGTCATTGTCCATACACAAGATTGTGTTTATGAGTCCAAGTCTCAATCTTGGAACCTAATTCACTTGTGTGACAGTTGGTCTTGTCAGTGTCTATGTCTTCATGAGTTTGGTCTTCATCTTTCAACATCCACTTCCTAGTGGATACATGTCCTACGTAATCAGAGTTAATATATCCCACAATTCCTATATCATAGCCACCATAATAGATAGGCTACCATTATGAGCCTTCTTAACACCATATTAGAAATTTTGAAATTTTTGAAGTCCCAATTTCAAATAAGTGATAAATATTTGACCACGTGGCTAAATCTTGATCCATATTTGAAAGTGTGATTTGGGAAGGTAAATTATATAGTATTTAGGGTAGACTCCACCTTTAAGTAAGACAACAAGATTTAACCATGTGGTCAGATAATAAAGTATTGGGGGTTCCCAAAGTGCATGGAAATTCCCGAATTCCTTAATATAGTTTTTCTTTGTGTATAAATACGGATCCATATCATTGCAGGAATATCTGTGTGAATGTATAAAAGTATCAAACTTGTGGTACCATTCTCTAGGTGCCTACCTCAAGGGGTTCATTATATATATATATATATATATATATATCCTCTATATAAGATGTGTTCATGGCCTATTTAAAAATATCCTAATCTTTGAATATTTCTTGAATAAAACACAACCCTTTTTTATTCAATCTGTATGTAATCCCTTTATATGACACCCTTCTATATGTAAAAAATATATTAAAATATTATTTTAAAAACCCCTTGTTGTGAACTCACATTGTTGGGTGAAAATGAGCAACCAAGGACATGATACTGAATGGGGTCAAGTGGAGTAACACATATAAATATCATTTTTTCAGTTTTTCTAATACTTGCTTGTAGCAGGAGTCAGGTTGATAGATGGAAATCCCAAGTGGTATCAGGCATGTTCGACATGTGGTTGTGATATTTTAGTTTTGAGGCATGCACCTCATGCAAGAATAGATGTCCTCATACAAGACATGTGTTCTCACTTCCAATTTTTAGTTCCATCTAGCAACTAAGGCGAAGCAAGGGGCAGCTTGGTAAAAAAAGAAGGGGAAAAAGTAAAAACGTAAGGAGTTTTTCAAGAAAAAGAGAGGGATAGGGATTCTACACAAGACAATCATCATGAGAGAGGGAGGGAGAGAAGAATGTTGCAGCCTGAATAGAAGGGAGAAATCTGAAGCTCAGAAGAAGGAGAACAAGTTTTTAGAAGAAAGAGGACATGAAGTTGGAGTTATCGCAGCTGTGGAACATGATGGCACGACTATTGAAGTCAATAGGCTGATGTGAGTTCTCAGTTTTCAGATGATGGTAATAAGAGTCTTCCTTTTACCTTGTTTTCTTCTATTGCTGCATGGGACAGAGAGTATGCGGATCTATTTTGATGTATGGATATGAGTGAGAGACAGTAGAGGGTTGTTCTTCATCGTGTTGAGAGTGACGTATGTTAGTTGTTTACATGTGGTTTCCCATAAGCAGAGAAGAATGGCAGTAAAAGATCTCTACAATGTGAAACTAGGTATGTAGCAGAGAATATGTATTATTGGCAGGTATTGAATGCATGGACTTAAGTTAGTGGAAATTCAAAAGGATTTCCAGCCAAGAAAATGATGAATTAGAGATCATAACATTCAAAGCTCTGTAACTGTAATATTCCCACCCATGAATATTGACGTCCCGCACACGACGTAAACCTTGTGCAAAGGTTATCTCTTGCATTGAAATTATTGGCAGTGTAATGTGTGACCCGCACGCGAGAAATGGGGTCCTCCGCATTGGTAAATCAAAACCGAAAGTTCAAAACCGCAAGTCTCACAAAAACACCCTCTTGGGAGGGGCAATTTTGAATATTCAAGGCAAATTTTTTTACTTTAATCCCTTTTCCCCAGCCGATGCATGGCTGGAGAAGAGGGAGTGTGGGGGGATGGCCCATGGATGAGTCGTGGCCTGCATGGGAGGGGGGGAACCCATGCACTGGCCACGTGTGTGGAGGCTTTCTCTTCCCTCCCCCCTTGCCTATATGAACTCCCGTTAGGGAGAGAGGAGAGGAAGAAAGGGACGGTGCTGTGAGAGGGAGGAGGGGACGCTGCTGCCCGCCGTTGGGGAAAGGAGGGAGTCCAGGGTGCCGTCGCCGCCGTGCAGGAAGCCGCCAGCCGCCACAGTCCGCCGCCACGGTCCGCCAGGCCGCCACAGCCCGCCTTCACCTCGCCTTGATCACGGCCTCCTTCCCAATCATTGGGACCCCCTTCACGTCGTCGCTGCAGGCCCAGAAGCTTCTTAGAGGCTTCTTAAGAAGCTTCTAAGGATTAAGGCCATAGGCCTTGATCCTATGTGACTTCTCGGTTTTTGAATCCGGTTAGGGAAATTCCTATTCCCAAGCGAGGAGAAGATATCGAGCTCCTAGCTGTCTCGAAAAGCGAAAGTAAAGGAGTCCGTAACCACGACTACAATGGCTCCCAAGAAGTTGCAAGGCGCGGCTGCGGGAGGTTCATCTCCAAGCATTCAAGTGGATATCTCCCGGAGCCCACAAGTCCAGGTTTTTTCGAGTTGATTCTCACACAAAGAAATGTTTAGGCACGCTTAATTCCATAAGGGAGAATGCATTTTACGCTTATTTTTAATGCATGTGGCAGCGTTAAAAATACATTTGATAAATTATCTCTTTAAACATTAGACAAGGTTGATGCATGTCATGAAATTGAAACAGTTGCATTTCCAGAGTTGTCCGCCTTAGAAGACTAGCTGCATGTTGCTATTTTGGAACATTATCAAAGTAATGAGTCTAAACATATAGGGCAAAGAAATGAAATTGATAAGTGCATTTGGTTACTAGACATGGTGGGAATAAGCGTGTGCCGCATTGTAGGCAACATCTTCCTTGTAATGATTCATAAGGAAAAGTTAACACCCATAAGATATTATCCGAAAAGAAATAGAAGAGTACGAAAATGATCTTATGGACTTGCAAGTAGCATGTAACATGGAATAAGTTAACACTAGCTTTAGTTTGGTATGAACTTCATTAACTACATTGTAGCTAGGGGAAAGTTGTGTGTTGCATAGTCATCATGCAGAAATTCCATTCATCAGGAGCCGTATTTAGGAAAGGTCGCATGGTTTATCAAAGCATGAGATTCTAAAGTGTAGACAACAAGGTTGTAGGCATGGTTATTTGATGTAAGTCCTAGTAGGTCCTAGGAAAGTTAGTACTCAGATTATCATGCATTTTTACTATACCAAGGAAAGATAGAGTTATTGTGAACCATGTGATGCGTAGAAGCAATGAATCACATGTTTACATGTATTGCGGTAGTTGCAACTATTTTTCCTCCTTTAGATCTACTTCATTATCTCTAGGAAGGATTCATCCTTGTCGCGAGACAAGCATAGTGAATTACCCAAATCACCTAGTCACAAAGGATTCACATGGGTATGGTTCAGTCAATACGATAGATACCCCAAACATTAACTAGGGATTAGCACGTTAAGGATTTGGCCAAGTTTTCCCATTGTCGCTAAGTCGAAACCTTCAAACCCAATAGTCCTAACCATATTTCCAAAAATGTTGAGCTAATTGGTTGCTCATGTAAACAATAATATAGGATTCCTACCTTAAGGACCAAGCGTTCAAAATGATGAAACTCGAATTGAGTTGGATCCCTAGGACTAAACGTTGTCGATTTAGTGAAATTAAGGATGGGATGGGTAAAAAGACACCCTAAATCCTCCTTCTCGTCTGAAGTTAATTCCGTGACCTGAATACGCCATTCATTAGGCGAAATGATGGAGGCGACACTTGTGCAGTAAATTGCAACGTCACTTAGCCTTGCGGGTTGATCGTAAGAAGTTTTGCCATTCCGTGGATTAAGGTTGGCAGGTTCTTGCGCGAGTTTAACTTGCAAGGGAAAAGGGTAGTCATCCTCTTGCTCTATCCTCATTAGGGAAAATTTGCCAAGTTAAGGGGGAGCTAGGTATTTGCTTGGACGCAAATGATTAGTCAATAAACTAAAGCGACATGGTCGCCGGAATCTACCATTAACAAAACCTAAAAGTATTGACAGGGTATGACCCTAACCCAAAGACGATAGGAATCTTGCCATGTTGCAATTGATTCCGGATCGAATGCGGGATGCATTCGGAGGGAAGGAGTCACTCCTTAACAGTTTGCCAGCTAAACGTCCACGGGAATTGATTGTGCTTGTAACAATTTAGAAAGCACTGTTTGCATTGTTTGTTCAAGGAACTAAAGGATGAAAGATATATAAATGCTTCAGGTTGAAGGCCTGAAGGGAGTGGCAGCTCAGTTACCACCGACTGCCTGCCTGACCCTAACCAAGGGGGTTGTTGACCGCGCCGGGAACGTGGACCGAACCCGCCGTGTGAGGTCTTTCCGTTGAGCTCTACTTGGAGCAGGAGGACGCTTGGGTGCCAGGGGAGGCTCTGGCCGTAAATCCCTCACCTTCCGGGTCCTGCACAAGAGGCTAACGTGACTCGGGATTGGATCTCGAGGCCCGCATACTAGTCTACGGGCAGAAGCTTGGATTAGTGATCCCTAGCGGATTACTGGATAGCCTTCGGGCGGATTATGAACAAGCCTACGGGCGGAACTCCTTGTATTTCAAAGATAAAAGGATAAAATGATAATAAAGAAGTTGTTTGACATTGTTTTCTTTATGTCCTGTGATAAGATTACGTGAAGGAACCAGTGCTTAACAGGATTAATCAAGGAAGCTCTTTGTTATATGTCCAATTAATGTGGTAGGTAATTACATAACTAAAACAAACCGAGGAAAGTGCGGAGGATGGACCATGGGTCCGTCCTATGGATGGGTGGTCCCGGTTAGCCGGGAACTTTTCTCAAAATCTTCGACGAACAGAGGGATGATCATCATCGCCGAAACAAAAACAAGAACGATGACTTAGAATTACCTATTACCCGATTCACGCTGTTTTAGGGGAACAGAATGGGACTATGCCTTATGGCAGAGAGGTCGAGCCTTGCATCCCTCTCGTTTCCCATTCTCCTTGAACCAAGTGCAGCATGAATCCGCTTTGGACTTGGCGTTTCTGCGTAAAGTAGTCTGCTCGGGTCTGACGCTAATTGCTGCTAGTTAACGACCAAATAGGAAAAACCTTAATTCCGGTCGATCCTAGGTGGGAAACGGCCAGGACACTTCCGCTACGTGGCAGACGCGGGGAGACCTAGATTGCAAAACCCGTAACATTCCATGGGAGTGCCGGGTGGAGTTCTCTAGACAGTCTTTCCGATGGACTGCCAAGACGTGTCCTAGAGGATTCTAGTGGACACGTTACAGTTGGTATCAGAGCCGACCAACAACGGAATTATTTACATGAGATTTCATTAAAAATGAAGTAAAGAAATTGTTGATGTCCAAACATTTCCTCATCTTCAATACTGTCTTGCAGAATTACAAAGCGTGGAACAAGTTTTTGGTGTTCCGGATCATGTTTATGACTGCAATGCATTCTCCGCATTATAGGCAAAGAATTGAAATGATGAACATCTTGGAGCAGATTTATAATCCATCACCTTTATATATAGAACGAAGATGGACTGGGTCTTCAGGAATCTACTACATAGCTGCCCACCGGTTCGCTTATTTACAAACCAACCTAAAGAGGATCAAGTGGTTGGAAGATTTGAAAATCGTGAAGCTGTTCATTTTTGTGGAAGCTCACGTAAATTCGACTTTGCATATTCGAGGTCGGAGGGTTGAATTGAACTCATATGTATATGAGGAAGTAACCCGTGTAATCCCAGCTGACAGGATTAAGGTATTGGGCCGCCATGGGAAGTATGGATTCCAGCGGAAAGGATATCCTGAGCTTCCGATGAGTTATCGATTCCTAAAGATTCATGACCCAAAACCCTACTATTACACAGTTCCTGTAGACAAATCCAATACAATGTTGTTCTCCCCAAACTAAATGTAATGATTGGATTATCATCACATGAGATGTTGTATGAGGCTACGTCCATGTAAATATAAATAAGGACTTCTTTTATCAATATCCGATTGTGTATCAGGGTTGTTGCAAAAAGTTAAGTAGCTTCATGATTTATGAGATAGCTAAACTAAAGATAAGCTAATGTCAATTATCATACAATAATGTTAAGAAAACTTTTATCCAGGCACAACCCCAGGAACAGGGTCCAAATTTGCCCCCTACATCAAGTACTACTGTGATCCAGGAGAAGAAGTTCCTCCTCAAACAGATAAAGCCACCCGAGTTTGACGGGAGAGGCAGATTCGTCCAGTCGGATGCTGAGATTTGAATTGAATCTATGGAGGACTACTTCGAAGCAGCTGGTACTGCACCTACCAATCAGGCCATGCTCGCCAAATTAAAACTCACCGGTGAAGCCAGACTTTGGTGGAAACAATGGTGCAGGGATCAAGGGATTTTAGAGGGGTCCGTTACCTGGGAGAAGTTAAAGCAAGCCGTGCAAGGCAGATATTTGCCACCTGCATATCGTACACACAAAATGAATGAGTTCTATGAGCTAAAACAGTTAGGACTCACCCTTGACGCATACTACTCTAAGTTTGTCTCACTGTTAAAGTATGCGCCACAAATGGACACGACACAGCAGGTGTCCAAATTTTTTGCAGGCTTAAATCCACCTGTAAATACCCGTCTCGAATCTATGCGTCCATCAGATCTTCAGGATGCACTCATTCGAGCGGCACCTATAATTCAGGAAGTGCAAGCTAAACCAAGGGGTATTAAAAATTGGTCTTATAGCGACCCGAACGGAGGAGCATTCAGACCCCAAGTTAAGAGAGTTCAAGGCCACAATCAGGGACAAAGGAAGAAAGCAAGGACAAATAACGTCAACAACTTTGTTCCTACTCACAGTAATGGCCGAAACCTCCGATGTTTCCACTGCAATGAACTCGGTCACTTCAAAAGGCAATGTCCCAAGCTTAGCGAAGGACTCCGTCAAGGTGCAGGCCGCGGTCACGGAGCCGCCACCCGTGGAAGAGGAAGAGCTGCCTGCATTATCAATAGGCAAAGATGTGATGCAGAAGAAGGGGAAGATCCGACTATGGAAGCGGAATTCGAAAGAGCGACGGTCCATGCCGCTTTACACAAGAAGGGGCCGAATCGCCAGTTCTCGGTGATTCAAACACCGTCGGACTATCAAGGTAAAGGTTTCAAAACCTTGATTGATTGTGGCAGTACACATTCCTTTATCTCACGAGCGTGTGCTAAGAGATTAGGAATAGCCACCGTAGAAGCACCTACCCTACTTGTGGAATTGGCAAACGGTCGTGAGGTAACTTGTACCAGGCAAACTGCTAAGGAGGAGTTCTATCTGGGAGGAAAGAAAACCTCAGTCAAATTCAGAGTCATGAACTTAGGTATCCATGAGTGCCTACTCGGGATGGATTGGCTTAAGCCTAATGATGCTCACATCCACTATGGAAAGGGTCAAGTTTCCTTTCGAAACTCTGAAAAAGAGTTTGTTACAACTCAAGGTGAGGCAGGAGTACCAAGGATCCAGTTAGCCAAAGTATCGCGGATCATAAAAGGGGTTAGGAAAGGATTACCTGTTTACTTGATCAAACTCAACAAGTTAGATCAAAAGCAAGAGTCTCATGAGGGACCCTCTTGGCTAAAAGAATACGCTGACGTATTCCCTGAGGAATTAACTGAACTTCCACCTCCAAGAGAAGTTGATCATGAAATAAGGCTAATACCTGGAGCTGCGCCAATCGCAAAGAGACCTTATAGAATGTCTATTCCGGAAGCTATTGAGTTAAAAGAACAACTCAAGCAACTATTAGAACAGGGTTACATCCGGCCCAGCAACTCACCATGGGGAGCTCCAGTTCTATTCCAGAAAAAGAAAGATGGGACACTTCGACTATGTATTGATTACCGTGGGTTGAATCAATCAACAGTCAAGAATAAGTATCCTCTTCCTAGAATAGATGAGCTTCTCGATCGCCTTCAAGGTGCAAAGATCTTCTCCAAAATTGATCTCAGGTCAGGTTACTATCAAATCAGGATCAAGGATGAAGATATTCCAAAAACGGCCTTCAATACAAGATATGGGCACTTTGAATTCTTGGTTATGTCATTCGGGCTTACAAATGCACCTGCCACCTTCAATAGATTAATGCAGGATATTTTTAGACCATATCTTGATGACTTCGTGCTTGTCTTCTTCGATGATACTTTAGTCTATTCTAAACAGGAAGAAGATCATGAATCTCAACTTCGGATTGTCCTTGAGACGATGAGGTCTCATAAGCTGTATGCAAAAATGAAGAAGTGTGCATTCTTCAAATGTCAGATTGAATATCTAGGATTCATAGTATCATCAGAAGGAATATCAGTAGATCCAGCCAAAGTCAGAGATGTGCTTGAATGGCCAGTACCAGTATCCGTCAAAGAAATACGCAGTTTTCTTGGCTTGACGGGATGGTATAGGGTCTTTATCAAAAACTATGCTTTCATTGCAGCACCTCTTACCGACTTACTAAAGAAGCAGACTTCTATTACATGGTCAACTCCCGAGCAAAATAGCTTCGACCAATTGAAGCAATGTTTGGTATCAGCACCTATTCTGAAACTTCCCGACCTCAATAAGGAGTTCGAGGTAGTAACTGATGCCAGCATTCTTGCCTTGGGGTGTGTACTCATGCAGGAAGGTCATCCCGTAGCATATTCTTCAAGGAAATTGAAGAGTCATGAAAAGAATTATGCCACGCATGATCTGGAGTTATTAGCTGTCATCCATGCTCTAAAGCTTTGGAGACACTACCTGTTGGGTAACAAGTTTACTCTAGTAACAGATCATAAGAGTCTCAAATGGATTTTTACCCAGAACGAGCTCAACATGAGGCAACGTCGATGGATCGAAGTATTGGAGGAGTATGATTTTGAAATCAAGTATCGACCAGGGAAAGAGAATGTAGTTGCCGATGCACTCAGTCGCAAGGCATTCCTAAACTCCCTAATCTTGCAGAATCCATCAACGGCCAGATATCTGGCTACAAAGGTATCTATGCCAAGCAACCCTATACTCGAACTAGCTAGAGAGGAGGCATGCCATGATTTGGCCTACCAAACCATGATAAAAGAAATAGCTACCAAAGAGCAGAATCTGAAGTCACAAGCTAAGTATCGGGAATTTTCCACTGATAATGGACTTGTCTATTACAGAACAAGGTTATGTATACCAACAAGCCAGTCACTTAAGCAAAAGATATTATGGGAAGCTCATGATTCCCCTTTCGCAGGACATCCTGGCTATGCAAAAACTCTTAATGCAATTAGGAAGAGCTATCATTGGGAGAGGCTCAAAGGTGACGTTCTCAAATATGTCACTGAATGTTTGTCTTGCCAACGTATCAAGGCTGAACATGTCATGATGCCAGGGAAATTGCAACCACTTGACATTCCCCAAATGAAATGGGAATTCATCAGTATGGATTTTGTGGTGGGCTTACCCCAGGTCCAAGGAGGATACAACTCCATTATGGTTGTAGTTGACATGCTTACTAAGGTTGCACACCTGATTCCAGTAAAGACAAACTATAAAGCCTCCGACATTGCTAGAGTGTTTATCAAAGAAATATTCAAGTTACATGGGTTACCTAGAAGGATCGTTAGCGATCGAGACTCTCTCTTCACTTCACACTTCTGGAGAGCTATCTTTGAAGCTATTGGAACTCAACTCTGTTTTAGCACTGCCTACCATCCCCAAACAGATGGCCAAACAGAGCGAGTAAATCAAATCATTGAGGATATGCTTAGGGCTTACTGCTGTGGAGAGCCGAAGAGATGGATTCAGTACTTGCCGTTAGTAGAATTTGCTTACAATGCCTCTTACCAGCAGAGCATTCAAATGACCCCTTTTCAGGCATTGTATGGTCATGATTGTCGAAGTCCCCTAAATTTTTCTGATCCTACCCTAAGGGTGGAAGCTTCAAGACAAATGTTGGAGGACATGGATGACCAAATAAGGTCAATAAGACAAGACATACAAGCAGCCAAAGATAGACAAAAGGCATATGCGGATTTGAAACGCCAAGAGAGGGTCTTCGGAGAAGGAGACATGGTTTTCATTCGTGTACGCCCAAAAAGGAGTTCTCTATCTCTAGGTGAATGCAAGAAGCTAAGTCTAAGGTATTGTGGTCCGTATAAAATCCTCAAATGCCTGGGACCCAATGCTTATAAATTGCAACTTCCAGATAACCTAAAAGTTCACAATGTATTCCATATTAGTCTCTTAAAAAAATATGTACCCAACCCAAATCATGTACTTGATGACCAACAAATTGTGATGCCTAGTCAAGGAGTCCTTGAACTAAGACCGGAAAAGATTTTAGATGTCAGGGAGAGACAATTGAGATCTAGAACATTGAAAGAATGCCTCGTCCAGTGGAAAGATTATCTCGAAGAGGATGCTACCTGGATGGATGAAAACTCTCTCAATCTTCAATATCCCCAGTTTATCTCGAGATGAGGACATCTCGATTCTTATAAGGGGGAGAGAATGTAATATTCCCACCCGTGAATATTGACGTCCCGCACACGACGTAAACCTTGTGCAAAGGTTATCTCTTGCATTGAAATTATTGGCAGTGTAATGTGTGACCCGCACGCGAGAAATGGGGTCCTCCGCATTGGTAAATCAAAACCGAAAGTTCAAAACCGCAAGTCTCACAAAAACACCCTCTTGGGAGGGGCAATTTTGAATATTCAAGGCAAATTTTTTTACTTTAATCCCTTTTCCCCAGCCGATGCATGGCTGGAGAAGAGGGAGTGTGGGGGGATGGCCCATGGATGAGTCGTGGCCTGCATGGGAGGGGGGGAACCCATGCACTAGCCACGTGTGTGGAGGCTTTCTCTTCCCTCCCCCCCTTGCCTATATGAACTCCCGTTAGGGAGAGAGGAGAGGAAGAAAGGGACGGTGCTGTGAGAGGGAGGAGGGGAAGCTGCTGCCCGCCGTTGGGGAAAGGAGGGAGTCCAGGGTGCCGTCGCCGCCGTGCAGGAAGCCGCTAGCCGCCACAGTCCGCCGCCACGGTCCGCCAGGCCGCCACAGCCCGCCTTCACCTCGCCTTGATCACGGCCTCCTTCCCAATCATTGGGACCCCCTTCACGTCGTCGCTGCAGGCCCAGAAGCTTCTTAGAGGCTTCTTAAGAAGCTTCTAAGGATTAAGGCCATAGGCCTTGATCCTATGCGACTTCTCGGTTTTTGAATCCGGTTAGGGAAATTCCTATTCCCAAGCGAGGAGAAGATATCGAGCTCCTAGTCGTCTCGAAAAGCGAAAGTAAAGGAGTCCCTAACCACGACTACAATGGCTCCCAAGAAGTTGCAAGGAGCGGCTGCGGGAGGTTCATCTCCAAGCATTCAAGTGGATATCTCCCTGAGCCCACAAGTCCAGGTTTTTTCGAGTTGATTCTCACACAAAGAAATGTTTAGGCACGCTTAATTCCATAAGGGAGAATGCATTTTACGCTTATTTTTAATGCATGTGGCAGCGTTAAAAATACATTTGATAAATTATCTCTTTAAACATTAGACAAGGTTGATGCATGTCATGAAATTGAAACAGTTGCATTTCCAGAGTTGTCCGCCTTAGAAGACTAGCTGCATGTTGCTATTTTGGAACATTATCAAAGTAATGAGTCTAAACATATAGGGCAAAGAAATGAAATTGATAAGTGCATTTGGTTACTAGACATGGTGGGAATAAGCGTGTGCCGCATTGTAGGCAACATCTTCCTTGTAATGATTCATAAGGAAAAGTTAACACCCATAAGATATTATCCGAAAAGAAATAGAAGAGTACGAAAATGATCTTATGGACTTGCAAGTAGCATGTAACATGGAATAAGTTAACACTAGCTTTAGTTTGGTATGAACTTCATTAACTACATTGTAGCTAGGGGAAAGTTGCGTGTTACATAGTCATCATGCAGAAATTCCATTCATCAGGAGCCGTATTTAGGAAAGGTCGCATGGTTTATCAAAGCATGAGATTCTAAAGTGTAGACAACAAGGTTGTAGGCATGGTTATTTGATGTAAGTCCTAGTAGGTCCTAGGAAAGTTAGTACTCAGATTATCATGCATTTTTACTATACCAAGGAAAGATAGAGTTATTGTGAACCATGTGATGCATAGAAGCAATGAATCACATGTTTACATGTATTGCGGTAGTTGCAACTATTTTTCCTCCTTTAGATCTACTTCATTATCTCTAGGAAGGATTCATCCTTGTCGCGAGACAAGCATAGTGAATTACCCAAATCACCTAGTCACAAAGGATTCACATGGGTATGGTTCAGTCAATACGATAGATACCCCAAACATTAACTAGGGATTAGTACGTTAAGGATTCGGCCAAGTTTTCCCATTGTCGCTAAGTCGAAACCTTCAAACCCAATAGTCCTAACCATATTCCCAAAAATGTTGAGCTAATTGGATGCTCATGTAAACAATAATCTAGGATTCCTACCTTAAGGACCAAGCGTTCAAAATGATGAAACTCGAATTGAGTTGGATCCCTAGGACTAAACGTTGTCGATTTAGTGAAATTAAGGATGGGATGGGTAAAAAGACACCCTAAATCCTCCCTCTCATCTGAAGTTAATTCCGTGACCTGAATACGCCATTCATTAGGCGAAATGATGGAGGCGACACTTGTGCAGTAAATTGCAACGTCACTTAGCCTTGCGGGTTGATCGTAAGAAGTTTTGCCATTCCGTGGATTAAGGTTGGCAGGTTCTTGCGCGAGTTTAACTTGCAAGGGAAAAGGGTAGTCATCCTCTTGCTCTATCCTCATTAGGGAAAATTTGCCAAGTTAAGGGGGAGCTAGGTATTTGCTTGGACGCAAATGATTAGTCAATAAACTAAAGCGACATGGTCGCCGGAATCTACCATTAACAAAACCTAAAAGTATTGACAGGGTATGACCCTAACCCAAAGACGATAGGAATCTTGCCATGTTGCAATTGATTCCGGATCGAATGCGGGATGCATTCGGAGGGAAGGAGTCACTCCTTAACAGTTTGCCAGCTAAACGTCCACGGGAATTGATTGTGCTTGTAACAATTTAGAAAGCACTGTTTGCATTGTTTGTTCAAGGAACTAAAGGATGAAAGATATATAAATGCTTCAGGTTGAAGGCTTGAAGGGAGTGGCAGCTCAGTTACCCCCGACTGCCTGCCTGACCCTAACCAAGGGGGTTGTTGACCGCGCCGGGAACGTGGACCGAACCCGCCGTGTGAGGTCTTTCCGTTGAGCTCTACTTGGAGCAGGAGGACGCTTGGGTGCCAGGGGGGGCTCTGGCCGTAAATCCCTCGCCTTCCGGGTCCTGCACAAGAGGCTAACGTGACTCGGGATTGGATCTCGAGGCCCGCATACTAGTCTACGGGCAGAAGCTTGGATTAGTGATCCCTAGCGGATTACTGGATAGCCTTCGGGCGGATTATGAACAAGCCTACGGGCGGAACTCCTTGTATTTCAAAGATAAAAGGATAAAATGATAATAAAGAAGTTGTTTGACATTGTTTTCTTTATGTCCTGTGATAAGATTACGTGAAGGAACCAGTGCTTAACAGGATTAATCAAGGAAGCTGTTTGTTATATGTCGAATTAATGTGGTAGGTAATTACATAACTAAAACAAACCGAGGAAAGTGCGGAGGATGGACCATGGGTCCGTCCTATGGATGGGTGGTCCCGGTTAGCCGAGAACTTTTCTCAAAATCTTCGACGAACAGAGGGATGATCATCATCGCCGAAACAAAAACAAGAACGATGACTTAGAATTACCTATTACCCGATTCACACTGTTTTAGGGGAACAGAATGGGACTATGCCTTATGGCAGAGAGGTCGAGCCTTGCATCCCTCTCGTTTCCCATTCTCCTTGAACCAAGTGCAGCATGAATCCGCTTCGGACCTGGCGTTTCTGCGTAAAGTAGTTTGCTCGGGTCTGACGCTAGTTGCTGCTAGTTAACGACCAAATAGGAAAAACCTTAATTCCGGTCGATCCTAGGTGGGAAACGGCCAGGACACTTCCGCTACGTGGCAGACGCGGGGAGACCTAGATTGCAAAACCCGTAACATTCCATGGGAGTGCCGGGTGGAGTTCTCTAGACAGTCTTTCCGATGGACTGCCAAGACGTGTCCTAGAGGATTCTAGTGGACACGTTACAGTAACTCTTCATCAATGCAAGATATTCTAAAATGTATCTATTGTTATGCTGAAATCATAATCTCAAATCAAAGAAAGTGTCTTCCCATTTGCATGTTTGGGCTTCTTGAAATAGAGAAGTTATGTGTTTGTTGTATAGAGCAGTAGTATATTTAGGACTACAGGCTGTGTAGAGCTATTTCAAGACGGCAGATCAGTGAATTTGGCTCTAAGTTATTTTGGAGAGTTTTGAATTAGAAAAATAGCTACAACTTTCCTTTTTGATGCTTGGCAATTGGAGATTTGGTTAGAAAGTTATGAATTGTTCTGTGTAGTGCTCTATAAGGCAATTTTAGTGCTCTATGAGGAAACAGGTGGACTTAGCAACATCTACACCACCAAAATGGTTTTCCATGAAAGTTTTCATGATTACCCATTGCTATATCAGTGTAAATACCACTTTTGTTGCAATAATGGAATGTCTACAAAAGTGAAATGCTTATAGCTGTTGAATTGGCATGAAAATTCGTTGTATAAAGCTTTGGTTACTTGCGTTTTTGGTTTGTATTTATGTGTGCTCTGAGAAAAGAAGAACATAAAGGGTCTACAATTGATTTTGCACTACTTGAAGCAACCGCCCTTTGTGGGGAAATTGTTGCATGGTGTTTCCATTCATAAAAAATAGGAGTTGTGTGAATCTAAAAGCTTATGTTGTGAGAGTCTCAACCCATGGTTGTTTCCACATCAAAATCTCTCTAAAAATGGTAAATTTTGAGCTTGAAGGTTTAAATTGTTTAAGTATTGTTTGATCATGTGTTCATTGGTGTTGTTTCATGGGTTTTGTTGAGGGGAGATCCTTGGGTTATTAGAGGCAGACTACCCAATTCACCTACCATAGATTGGTGCCCCTCCACTGACGATCTCCCATATTGAAGATCTCTTGTTGATCTTATCAGTTTGGAAGTGTAGGGTTTGAAAACCAACCTATACACAAACTCAAGCATGGAAGCTTTTGGATATGAACCCTTCTTTGGTACTAAAAATGAGGATGCTAATTAGTTGGTCAAGAGATTGGAGTGAATGGCTTACCAAGATCGAAGGGCACACTGATGCAGATAATCTTTGAATGATTAGCATGCTGCTTGAAGGTTCTGCAAGATTACGGTGGAACTCACTAAATGAAGAGACAAGGGCAAATTGGAATGAAGTAAAAAATGAGTCTAGGTTTGCAGCTAAGAAAACTCCTAAGAGTTTATGGAAATCTTTGAAAATGATGTTTCAAGGGGAAAATGAGGAAGTGTCTAAATTTGCTATGAGATTTGAAGCAAAATGGATAGAAATTGCACAAAGTATGGAGCAACCTCAGATGATGTTCTTGAAAAAGGACACGTTTGTTTCATTGCTCGGGTCTAGAATTAGAGAAAATATTCTGATCAAAGACCCTGATACATATGAAGATGCAATCAAAATAGCTAAAGAAAAGCAAAGGAAAATACAATTAAGGTCGGATCAATCAAGAAGCTGACATGGTTGTAGGAAATGCAGAACAACAAGCTATGAATCTTCATGGAGCATTTGAAAGAGTGGAGAATGGGACTCAACAAGGACATATGAAACCTGATGATGATGTGATTAATAAACTATAGGAACAGTTGGCAAATCTAAATTTGAATATGAGCCTATTGCGGCAAGGCAGCCTCAAATGCAACCTAGATTTAGAGGACCTCTAAGAAATAGATATGAAAACTTTGAATGCTTTAATTGTAGGGAGAGAGATCATATTGCTCCTTATTGCCATTTGCCAAGAAGAACAGGAGGGAAGATGTATCCATGCCACAATGGAATGCTAGGCAAGATGCTAGACCTCAACAGGAACAAAGGCCACTTGAACCAACTAGGCAACAATTAGAAATAAGACCTGATGAAGGCACATCAAGTATAAATTTGATTGAAATCTGCATGTCTGATGATGGGGAAAATGCAGATGTTTTAGCTAACAAGAGAGCCAAAGAGAGGAATACTAAAACTAAAACTCAAAGGGCAACAAGGATTAAAAAGGGAAAACAAGTTGTAGACCTGATCCACAAACCAGCAAGAAAGCTAGAAAACGAAGGAAGATTCAAATGGGGGACTTTTATTTGGGAATCAATCAAGTTCCTTACAACTTTCTTGAGGATTTGAAAGGTAAGAAAGCTAATGTTACATATGGTCAGCTACTGCAAATGAACTCATCTCTGAGGAGGCAATGGCATGGTTTGGTTAGCATCAGGAAAGGAAAAACTAAAACTAGGCATGTTGGAGTGGTATACCTATCAGGGGTGAAAGACATTATACCTGTGATATGGATGCATGGATACACAGAAGGAAAATTGATCAAGTTTATGTTGATGGTGGTGCACAAGTTTGTGTAATCACTAAAGAAGCAAAGTTGCACATGCATCTTAAAATGACAGGGAAGTCACTATTTAAGGTTAAAATGGCAAACAGCTCAAAAGTGAAATGTTTGGGAGTCATTGAGAACTTGGAAGTCAACATTGGAGGCCAAAGAGCATGTTTGAATTTCCATGTTATGCCTGCAAAACTTGGGGCATATCCTCTCATTTTGGTACAACCATGGTTGATTAGTATGAGGTCCAGACAAGACCTCATACTAATCATGGTTGATTAGTATGAGGTCCAGACAAGACCTCATACTAATCATGGTTGATTAGTATAGAGGTCAATTAGGACTCTATACTAATCTCATTTTGGTACAACCATGGTTGATTAGTTTAGAGGTTAATTAGAACTCTATCTAAAGAAGCTAGCTCATAAGAGGGCGCTCTTTGACATGAAAATAGGGTCTACCATTCAAAATGGACATGAAAGTGGTGCTAGAGGTGATGAAAGTAGTGATTTAGAAAATTTTAGCCTTGATGAGGAAGATAGAGAATTGGAAGCTAGCCTACTCTCTAGGGATGTTGACCTCTTCAGGTTTTCAATCCAGGGTTCAAAAAGAGAGGAAAAAGTTGTAAGTATTGCTACAAGAAGTACAAACCTCATGTAGAAAACATGTGATCACCAATCTAAAATGAATGTTGGATTGCCCAAGCTTATTAATATGCTAAGAAATGACTTGAATAATGATGAAAGAGATAAATATGCATCCATTTTTAAAAAATATCCGCAATTGCTACAGAATATCACCAATTGAGGGGTACTAGCAACATTGTGTACCATATGAAATTGAAAGAAGGGTATAAACCAGTGGCTTAAAAACTTAGGAGACTCACTACAATTGAGAAAAATGTACTTAAAGCTGAAATTCAGAAGTTGTTTGATGCAAGATTTATGTATCCTCTCGATGATGCAGAGTGGGTGTCTCCTATTGTAATCAGGCCAAAGAAGAATGGAAGGTGGAGAGTATGTGTTGATTTCAAGCCTCTTACTGCAATGACTAAGAGGGACTACTATCCTCTTCCATTTCAGGATGAGATATTGGATCAAGTGGCTGGTCATGAATTTTACATTGTGTGTGTGATGGATACTCTGGATATTTTTAGATTAGAATAGCAGAAGAAGATCGAAAGAAAACAATGTTCATTACCCCATAGGGATGCTTTTGCTATAACGTAATGCCTTTTGGTCTAATGAATGCATACGCCAGCTTTTCAAGATGGGTTAGTTGGATATTTTCCCCTTTCATTGGGAAATCTTTACGGGTGTTTATGGACAAATTTTGTGTGTACAACTCAAGGGCATTACACTCTCCAAAACTTAATGAAGTTTTCTATAGACTTGATGAGGATGGCGGTAAGCTGAACCCTGTTAATATAAAATAGCAATTCTTGGGTCATGAATGGTCTACTAATGGTATTTCACCTAAGCCTAGTAAAGTTGAGGCTTTACTTCATATGGATTCTCCAAAAATAGTAAAAAAACTGATGATCTTTGTTCAAAAGTCAAGATCATTCCATATGCCAGCTGAATATGTATATCCTTTACTGAAAGCAATTCAAAAGGATCCTTTAGTTTGGATGCAAGTTGAAGAGAATGCATTCTTACAGATTAAAGAAAAGTAAAGCACGTTACCAGTTCTTATGCCTCCAAATTGGGATGAACCTTTCTTCATTAGCATCAATGTTGGGAAAAATGCAGTGGGAGTCGTATTAATGCCAAAGGGAAAGGGGATGTCTTATATGAGGCATGTGTTTTATATAAGCACATCCATTGAAGCAATTGAAAAATCTTGGATGGAAGAAGAATTGTTGGTATGGGGGCTGGTATATGCAGTTAAAAGATGGAAAACATACTTGATTCAAAAACCATTTGTAGTACTTACTAGTTCTTAGTTACTTCCATAGGTTTTGCAATCTATTGAAAATGCTCCAAGAGTTAGCAAGTGGCTGCTGGTTCTGCAAGAATTTGAATTTACATGTTTGAAGGAGGATACTATAAGAGCTATCTTAGTTGATATTTTGATGTATAAAGAGCCTGTTGAAAGTGTATTAGCTATAAGAGGGAAGCTAGTTCCGCATCCGCAAATTCATGAGGAGATGAAGGATAAAGATGGTACCTTGTGTTTTAATGGTAGTTATTATAGAAGAGTGCTAAAAAAAGGAGGACTGGGCTTTGTCATTATGGACCCTAAAGATTGAGAAGTCTTTTCTGGAAGTCAAGAAAGTAAAGAGATACAAAGTAACAATGAAGCTGAATATGTGAGTTTACATGTTGGCCTGAAACAGTGTATTCAGCTGGGATACAAGAAGATAGTTGCAAAAGGAGATGTTATGTTGGTGGTCAGACATGTTCAAAATGTTTGGAAATCCAATAAATATATTTTTAAAGGCTAGATGTTTAAGATAAAAGGTCTCATGAGGCAGCTGCATAAATTTGAAATTTGGCATATTGGTAATAGGGAGAATGACCATAGAGCTCATTAATTGGCAGAAGATGCTCTTTTTTAGTATGTTGCTGCCATGAGGGTGGATAATCCTAGATATGAGGGCAGAAAAAGCCTTCACCTGATTGAAGAGTTTCTAAAAAATGGGGAGTTAAAGTCATTGGTGACTGATAAATCCAAAAGGTATGCCATTGTTAGAAAGGCTAGGGCATATGTGCTCATAAATGATCAGTTGTACATGATGGGTATTGAGAAGGGTGTTGGATAGTTTCGAGGTTCCTACTTGTTTATCTTCCTATCACAAGGAAGCATGTGGTGGTCATTTTGGTTTTGAGCTTACCAAAAGGAAAATTCTACTAGCAGGACTTACTTGGCATAGTTTGAGCATTGATGTTGCTCATTGATATAAAAGTTGTCATGCTTGTCGATCATATGCAAAAAGGGTACTAATTCAAGAACCTACTAAAGCCATTGTTGCCTATGGACTGTTTGAGAAATGGGGTTTGGAAGTCATTGGACCTTTGCTTGGTACAAAAATAGGAAAGTCTTACATCATTACTATAGTTGATAATATGACCAAATGTCATGAAGCTAAGGCTACAAGGAATTTCAAGAAAGAGGATGTAACTCAGTTTTTCATGGAGGACATATGTTGTAGATTTGGAATACCAGTAGTAGTGATAGATCAAGGTCCTGGCTTTAGAAATAAACTATTGAGAGAATTAACAAGGAAGCTAGACTTGAAACATAGATTTGCTACTTCTTATTACCCTCAGTGCAACGGACCAGTGGAAGCATTCAATGGAATGTTACAGAAGATTCTCTTTAAGCTGGTGGAAGATCATCCTAAAGATTGGGACAATTATCTACATCAAGCTTTGTGGGCTTGTAGAGCAATGTAGAACGCAAGTACAGGATTCACCCCTTGTCAGTTTAGTATATGGTCAAGATGCTTTATTACCTATGGATGTCATGTTCCCTACGATGGAGTATGTAATAAAGCATCACTTAGATCAAATAGAATTCCTAGTTGACAGAGGATTGAACTTGCATACCCTACAATTGGATAGGCAACAAGCAATGGGTTGTTGTGAAAAATAGATTTTGAAGGGAAGGGAATGGTTCAATACACAGTTGAAGAAGAAGAATCTTGTAGAGGGAATGTTGGTTATGAGATATGACAGTAGCTTGGACTCCACTTTTCAAAAAAAGTTTCGATTTAGATGGAAAGGACCTTTCCTCATCAAGCAAAAGTTTTGAAGCTCAATGATCCAAGACTTGGTTAAAATGTTATAAGTTGTTTTGTAAGTGCTCTATGAGGCAGATTTTTAGGAAAAGGCGTTCATCTTTGTCAGATGTTTTCGAAGCTTTTAATAAAGGTTTGTTCACACTTTGTGTTCCAAACTAGGGGATGGCTAATCATGTTGGGTGAAAATGAGCGACCACGGACATGATACTGCGTGGGGTCAAGTGGGGTAACACATGTAAATATCATTTTTGTGTTTTTCTAATACTTACCTGTAGCTCAAATCGGGTTAATAGATGGAAATCCCAAGTGGTATTAGGCATGTTCCACATGTGGTTGTGATATTTCAGTTTTGAGACACGCGCCTCATGTAGGAAGAGATGTCCTCATACAAAAGATGTTTTCTCGCTTTCAATTTTGAGTCCTTGAGTGGAATTTTATGTTGCAAGGGACATGTTTGCCATCTAGCAACTAAGGGGAAGCAAGGGGAAACTTGGTAAAATAGGGAAAAATGTAAAAACATGAGGAGTTTCTTGAGAAAAAAAGAGAGGGAGAGGGATTCTACACAAGACAATTAGTGAGAGAGAGAGAGAGGGAGAGAAGAATCTTGCAACCTGAAGAGAAGGGAGAAATTTGAAGCTCAAAAGAAGAAGAACAAGTTTTTAGAAGAAAGAGGACGTGAAGCTGAAGTTATTAAAACCGTGGAGCATGATGGCACAGTTGTTGAAGTCAATGGGTTGATACGAGTTCTCAATTTTCAAAAGATAGTAATGAGAGTCTTCTTTTTGTCTTGTTTTTTTCTACTGCTGAGTGGGGCAGAGAGTATGCAGATCATTTCCAATGTATGGATCTGAGTGAGAGACAGCAGAGGGCTGTTTTTCGTCGTGTTGAGAGTGATGTATGTTAGTTGTTTACGTGAGGTTTCCCGTCAATAGAGAAGAATGGAAGTAAAAGATCTCTATAATGTGAAACCGAGTATGTGGCAAGAATATGTATTATGGGAAGGTGTTGAATACACAGACTTAAGTTAGTGAAAATTTGAAAGGATTTGTAGCTAGGAAAATGATCAATTAGAGATCACAATGTTCTAAGCTCTGTAACTCTTCAACAATGTAAGATATGTTGAAATGTATGTGTTGGTATGCTGAAATGATAATCTAAAAGTAAAAAAAGTGTCTTCCTGTTTGCAAGTTTGGGCTTCTTGGAATAGAAAAGTTAGTGTTTGTTGGAGCAACATCATAGGACTACAAGCTGTGCATAGTTGTTTCAGGATAGTAGATCAAAGAATTTGGCTCTAAGTTGTTCTAAAAAGTTTTAGATTGGAAAGAGAGCTTCAACTTTTGTTTTTGAAGCTTGGCAATTCAAGATTTGATTAGAAAGTTATGAACTATTCTGTGTAGTGCTTTATGACGAAATTTCTGTGCTCTGAGGAAACAGGTGGATTCAACAACATCTACACCACCAACTTAGTTTTCCATGAAAGTTATCATGATTATACCTTGCTATATCAGTGTAAACTCTATTTTGTTGCAGTAATGGAATGTCTACAATAGTGAAATGCTTATAGCAGTTGAATTGGCATGAAAATTTGTCATATAAAGCTTTGGTTACTTGTGTTTTTTGTTTGTATTTATGTATACTCTGAGAAAAGAAGAACATAAAGAGTCTACAACTGATTTTTCCCTACTTGAAGCAACCACACTTTGTGGTGCAGTTGCTGCATGGGGTTGCCATCCCTAAAAAATAGGAGTTGTGTGAATCTGAAAGTTTGTGTTATCAGAGTCTCAGCCATGGTTTTTTTCGCATTAGATTCTTTCTAAAAATGGTAAATTTTGAGCTTGAATATTTAATTTTTTTAAGTGTTGAGTTGAAGTCTCAATGAGGAGTGAGTGATCAGAAATATTTGGTCATGTGTTCAGTGGTGTTGTTTCGTGGGTTCTAGGAATTGTAACAACATTTGCAACATCTTCATTTAAAGATAACTGTTGAGGGGAGATCCTTGGTCTTTATCCTGTGTGGTGTTTTCATGGGGGTTGTTAGAGGGTGACTACCCAATTCACCTACCAACGTTATACATACATATATTCATGAGTGATTGTCTCAAGGTGTCCGCTTAAGGCCATAAAGACTCAGTCTCAATTTGCACACTAGTTTTCCCTACAATGTTTTACAAAGCCCTTAGGTTGCTCCATGTAAATCTCATCATGCAAGTCCCCATAAAGAAAAGTTGTCTTGGCATCCATACAATAAAGATCCAAGTCAAGCTGAGCAACCAAAGCAAGTACCATGCATAAGGTAGTCATCTTCACAATAGGAGAAAATAATTTATTACATTCCATACTATGTTCTTGCTTGAATCCCTTAGCAACCAATCTGGTCCTGTATCTCATCTTGGAATTTCTAGGGGTACTTTTCAGCTTGTATGCCAACTTGCGTGGCAAAGAATGCTTTCCATAAAGCAAAGGAACTAAATCCCACGTATGATTTTTATGCAGTGAGTCATGTTGGGGATAAAGGTGCCTCTGCCTAGTCGCTCGTATATTACTACCTTGACATTACCTACCACTACACACTGCAGGTAGCGAGCGCCTGTCACCGTCACTTTATTCTTTGTTCTTTTTTATGAGTTATGCAAGCCCACCCTCATCTTTTCTTTCATTGAATAGGTGAATTACAATGTGGTTGAGGAAGCATAGAGTGCTTGGTAGCTTTGGGATCAAATTAAAAACCTCTATGACAAGAAAAATCCAACAAGTCAGATGTATTAACTAAAGCAGCTTATGTACTTGCACATGAAGGAGAATATGGCAATGTCTGCTCATTTGGGCCAGTTCCATGCTATTCTTAATAGCTTGACTTTGTGGAGTATTACCTTCAATGATGAGGTTACTCCATTGTTTTTTCTTGGGACTCTGAGTGAGTCATGGGATGTATTCCACACTGCCTTATGTGCTCTTGCTACTATTTTGAACTTGCCTGATGTAGAGAATGCTCTTTTGCATGAAGAGATCAACCATAAGAACTTGGATGCCTCTCATGTGTCGCATGCTTTGACTGTTAGAGGTAGAGATGGTAATGGAAAGAATGACCGTGGGTATCGACGTGGCAAAGACTCGCAAAATCCTAAACCTGAGTCATGTGGTAAGTTGTGAAGCATGTCGCATGGAAGAAATAGTAGTGTGGCATGTCATCATTGTAGCAATAGGGCTCACATACGCCCACAGTGTCATGAGTTGCACAATGAGAAGCGCAAAGAGAAGGGGAAAGACAAAGTACAGGAAGGAAATGGATGAGATAAATGTCATATAGACACGCATGAGTGAGCCCGTGGCATTGGTACATTCGGATGTCTGTGGGCCCATGCCCTATCAATCTATGGGTGGTGCAAAGTATTTTATGACATTTATTGACTATTCTTCACGTAAATTCTGGGATTACCCACTAATCTTAAGTCAAATTTCTTGGTTGTGTTTCAGAGATGGCTTGCATTGGTTGAAAACCAGACTAGGCATTGAAATGCCTTTGGACAGACAATGGGAAAGAATATGTGGCACATGCCTTTGAGCAACTATCTCACGAAAGGGGTATTAAGCATTAGTTGACCTCCACCTATATCCCACCCTAGAATGGTTTGGCTGAGCAGACGAATAGAACCATCCAGGAGTGTATAAGTAGTATGCTTAGCCATGTAGGCCTACCACAAAGCTTTTGGGCTAAGGCAGTTAGTACATCCGTGCATATCATCAATAGATCACCTTCTAGTGGTTTAGATTTTCAAGTTGCAGAGGCGGTATGGACTAGGAAACCTCCATCTTATGAATATCTACGTGTCTTTGGATGTGAGGAATTCTACCATGTGCCCAAGTAAAAGCAGACTAAGTTGGATCCTAAGAGTGTCAAATGCATTTTCCTTGGTGCTATGGAGATGTATGCAAGATGGGCTACCACCTCTGGGATCCCCAAGCGTGGAAAGTCATTTGCAACCATGATGTAGTATTCCATGAAGACAAGGTGCACAGGTATCTTGAGAAGGTGGTAGAGATACATAGGGTTATATTCTAGGAGGAGCCATGTGCTCCTTCACCACAACCAGTTGAACAACCTGCAGCAATAGTTGGTGCACATGGCCAAGGTGTTAGACAAAATGCTAGACACACAATAGAGCCTACAATGAGATGGTGTACTAGAGCTAGATGTCCACATGATTGATTTGAGTCTTGGATGCATTATGTCTTGGTTATAGATGCAATAGAGCCTCTCACCTATGATGAGGCTATGTGCAAGGGTGATAGTCACTCCTCGAAGAGGGCTATGCAATCTGAGATGGACTCCTTGCATAAGAATATGACTTGGGATTTGGTTGCATTGCCTAGCGGCAAGAAGGCTTTGCCATGCAAATGGGTGTACAAGCTGAAATGTATCCCTGGGCACCCCAAGCTGGCTTATAAGGAAAAACTTCTTGCTAAGGGTTTTAACCAGAAGCATGGAGTTAACTTTGATGGTCTTTTCTCCTATGGTCAAGATGACCACCTTATGCTTGGTTTTGACCTTAGTCGCCCAGCTTGACTTGAAGCAAGCATCTAGGGAGTGGTATCATCATTTTGATGCCTTTATGCAATCACAGGGCTACAGTAGGAGTGCTATTGATCCATGTCTTTACTCAAAGAAAGCCCATGATGGCTCATTGCTTATTTTGGTACTTTATGTGGATGATATGCTAATAGCAAGGAGAGCTTATGATGAGTTGGATTCTCTTAAATCTCAGTTGAAGAAGAGCTTTGAGATGAAGGATTTGGGACTCACATTCTTGGTATGTGCATTAAGCACAACATGCATCAGGGACTACTCTACCTCTCATAGAGGGAGTATATTCATAAGTGTTTCTGCATGCAGGATGTCAAGCCTATTGGCTGTCCATTACCTTCTTATATGAAAGTCCCACAGACTGATTTTTTGCCACAGAAAAATGAGCAAAGGGCCAAGATGGCCAAGATCCCTTATGCATCAACCATGGGTAGTTTGATGTATACCATGATAGCCACTCCTCTAGATATTACCTTTGCAGTTGGTGTTGTGGCACGCTGTATGGCTACACCTGGCAAGAAACATTGAGATGCCATGAAGGGTATCATGAGATACCTGAAAGGCACATCAGATATGTGTATTTTCTATGGTAGCCATGATACAAGAGTTGTGCAGTATATAGACTCAGATTATGCAGGACATGAAGATAGTAGGAAGTCCACTTTTGGCTATGTATTCACCTATGCTGGAGGTGCTGTCTCTTGGATGTCTAGGGTTCAAAAGTGTACGACTCTCTCTACCACTGAGACCGAGTATTTGCAACCGCTGAGGCTTGTAAGGAGGCCATATGGTTGGGCTGTTTGGTTCAAGACCTTGGGATTAATACTATACCTACGTTGCATTCGAATTCTATGAGTGTTATTCAACTAGTCAAGAATCTGGTTTTCTATGCAAAGATGAAACAGACTGAGGTGACGTATCACTTCATATGTGGAGTTGTGGAGGACAAGTCTGTTGACCTTTTCAAGATCTCCACTAATGAAAATCTCGGAGATCTGCTCACGAAAAGCCTACTACTGAGCACTTTGCCTTCCTTAGGAGATTTATGGGCTTTGGATGATGAGATGACATTTTTTCTCATCCTGTTGTACATGTGTACAATGTACTATCTTTTCTTTTTCTTTCACTCCTCATTAGGGCAGATTCGCCTTTAAGTGGGAGGTTGTTAGGGGTAAAGGTACCTCTGCCTAGCTGCCCGTGTATTACTACACTAATAGTACCCGCCACTACACATTACAGGTGACGGGCGCCTGTCGCCATCACTTTATTCTTTATTCTTTTAGTGAAAGTTTGAATAAAGGAAGGCCCGGTCACAGATTGTGAGTATTGGAGCTCCCATTTGGTCTCTTCTCTTTCTTGCTCTTGCTCTCTAGCCATAGCTCTTCCAAGCAAGCTTTAATCCTTCTCACCTTTCAAGTCATACTCTCACTGTATGGCCCTCTTCCAAGAGTAAACATCACCTTTTTGCATGGCCTCATCATAAGAAGAGGCTCAAGAGCATCGCTCAACATAACATAATCCATAGAGGGCTCAAACCACACATGTTGTTGTCTATCTCTAGTAGACTGCCTCAAGATAGGCTATGGGGCCTATACATCATGTGGAGAATTAGAGAAATTGGCCATTGGGGCATTAGTTGTTATGAGAGGTTGTCCAACTAGATGCACAATAACAAGAGGCTCCTCCTGAAATATCACCTTGCGTACCTCAATGACATGCTCAGGCTGATAATGCATTTTCTCCTAATAGAAAATATCATGGATACGGATAACCTTTCAAGCCTATGGATTCCATAGGCAATAGCCCATCTCACTAGCATCCCCATAACCAAGAAATATGTATTTTCTAAACATAGGATACATCTTATTGTGCTTGTCTCCTTGGGTGCATGAAAAAAAGACTCACAACAAAATATATGCAAATGAGCATACGAGGGAGGTTTTCCAGAACATACCTCCTCTGCAATCGGATAGTCAAGGCTAACCTATTTATCGTGTACAACAGCAATAGTAACTATCACAGCTCGAAGATGTTGTGGTAAGCCTAGTTGTCTAAGTATATTGCAAACTCACTCTTGAATTGTCATATTCATGCACTTAGCCATACCATTCTGGGGTGATATACGGGGCAATCAACTAGCACTTAATACCCCTCTCATCACAAAACTTCTCAAAGGCTTTAGACATGCATGAAGGTACGAGAAGCATCGACATTCTTTTGGTTAACCTCTTCAGTCAAGTGTGTACTCTCTAAAAGCTGCAACTATAACCCATTAGTAGGTATGTTGGCACACATAGTGATATGAAAGGTATTCCATGATTCATGCATTATAACTAAGAGAAACAAGGGAAGAAGAGTTCCCTTTAATCCCATCCCCCACAAAGACAAATGACTGATAATGGAATGAAACCCATTGAATCGAGCTATCATAGAAGTGTCTCCTTCATGTGAAGGTCTATGAGTTACTTCAGCCACCACCAATACATCTAAGAAAACGAGATTGTATTTGTCATAGACATTGCCAATCTTTTTGTATAATTTCCATACGAACTACCCATGACAGACAATATTATAGAACACCTACTTAGAGAGAGGTAATATGATGGGGGACTTATATAGCTAATCCAACTCAGTCCAATCCTTTGCATCAATAAGTTTGGGATTAACACCCTTATGTTTCAAAGAACACTATATTGGGGAATATGGGAATTTCCCATAAGTTTGGGACATGTGGTCAAATCTTTGAATATGTCATAACTTGAACACCATAACTCCAAATCTAGTGTAATATTTATGTTGAAAAATATTACGAGCCGCCTGAGTCTCATGCAATGACAATTCTGACATTGAAGATATGAACGGCGCGATCTTTATGTTGTACACAACATGACCCTCCACTGGCAAAAATCGAGACTAAGGTTTAATAAAAACTTGCATATCTACATGTGAACCTCCTCTTGGGAGGAGGTCAAAAGGATAATTGATTGATTTATGGCAAATTTTTTTAATTAACCCTTCTTTCCCCCCACCGGAAGGCTATGCTAGAGGAGAGGGAGTAGGCGGGGATGACTAAGCGCTAGTGCTGGAGGTTGTGGGGGGATCAGGCCATGCATCAGGCTGCGTGGGGGGGGGGGGGGGGAGGTCCCCCTCTTCTTTGCAATGATTCATTAAAGAAGATTGCTAACAACTGTAGGAATTTGCAAGGCATGAAAATGATTCTAGGGTTGCATGAAGTAGGTTAAACTCTAGAAAATTGGCATAAATTTCATTCAAACTACATTGTAACTAGGAAAGGTCACGTACGAATATTTCATTTAGAAATGAAGTTAGGGGAAGGATGCATGGTTCGTTTTAAAATAAAACCCTAAAAGCTTAGTGGCATAAATCATGAATGCATGTCCTAGTAAGATCAATAGGAATTGTGTCATAACTTAACATGTGCTTGGAGCTTAGCCAGAAAAGCTAGAGTATGTAAATCTAATCATACATAGCCAATGAATCGCGTGTTTACGACAATGGTATCAAAATGCAACCAGTTTTTCCCCTCTTTGATCAAGACAATATCTTCATGAATAGATAGGTACATTGTTTTACCCTAAACACCTAAACCACAAAGGAATCTCTTAGGAATGGTTAAATTGATGCAACATATCCCAAGTGCTAACTAGGGTGTAGCACGTTGAGGATGTGACCTAGACGCACTTATTGCTAAGATGAAATTCTCATACCCTAAAGACCTACCCACGTTCACGGAATGTAGGGAGAATAGGACATACTTGCAAGAAACTATTTAGGGTTTCTACCCTAAGGATCGCTCGCTAAAAAGATGAAACTCGGTTTGAATTGGAACCCTGGGACCGCCGACAATGTCGACCTAATGCAATCAGGAACAGATTGGATATGAAGACACCCTAACTCTGTTTCCTATCTAATCATGATTCCGTGATTAGAAGACATCGTTCGATGGGTGAAATAGTCCCATGGATTAGATGCAACACTTGTGCAACAAGTTGCAGAGTTGCATGATCTTGTGGTTTGATCACAAGAGAATGGACAATTCCTCGGAATGAGATTGGCAGATTCTTGCGCAAGTTTATCTTGCAAGAGGATGAGTAGGTGCCTGATATAGTACCTTTCTTGGAAAAAGTGACCAAGATAAGGGGATTAGATATTTGCTTGGAAGCAAAGGACCAATCAATAATTGGGAGCAACATATTTTCTGTTAATAGAACTTAAGGTATTGGTTAAGTTGGGTTAATAGGGTATGGCCCTAACCCAAGGACATAAGGGTTAGCAAACAAACCCTTGGGGATCTTGCCAAGTCGCACTTGATCCTGGGTCGAGTGCTGGATGCATTCGGAGAGAAGGATTCACTCCTTAGCAGTTGGCAAAAATATCTAACGCTTCAGGTTGAAGGCCTGAAGGGAGAGGTAGCCTCAGTTACCCCCGAATGTCTGCCTGACCCTAACCAAGGGGGTTGTTAACCACACAGGGTAGGTGGACCAAACCCGCCGCGAGAGGTCTCTCCGTTGAGCGCTACTTGGAGCAGGAGGATGCTTGGGTGCTAGGGGGGCTCTGGTCGTAAATCCCTTGCTTTCCGGGCCCTGCACAAGAGGCCAACGCAACTTGGGATTGAATCTCGAGGCCCGCATGCTAGTTTACGGGCACAATCTTGGATAAGTAATCCCTGTGGTTTGCTGGATAGCCTTCGGGTGGATTATGGATAAGCCTATAGGCTGGACTTTATAAATGTATTTAAAACATAAATATGATAACCTGTTGAAAAGGAACTTGTTTGACACTGCTTTTCTATGTCAAGTGCTATAATTATGTGAAGGAACCGGTGCCTAACACGCTAATTAAGGAAGCTGCTTGATGCATATCCAACTAAATGTGATAGGTAATTAGACAACTAAAACAACTTGAGGAAAGTGCGATGGATGTTGCCATGGGTCCATCCTACAGATGGGTGGTCCCAGTTGGTCGGGAACTTTTCTCAAGCTTAATGGACAACAAGAATATCATTTCAAAAGAAATGAATAGCAAGGGCGCTGACCTAGAGTCTAAGTTATAATAATCCCGGTTTACGTTGTTTTAGGGGAACGGAATGGGACTATGCCTTATGGCAGAGAGGTCGAGCCTTGCATCCCTCTCGTTTCCCATTCTCCTTGAACCAAGTGCAGCGTGAATCCGCTTCGGCCCTGGCATTTCTGCATAAAGTAGTTCACTCGGGGTTCAATGCTAGTTGTCGTTTAGAAAATGACCGATAGGAAAAACCCTGATTCAGGTCGGTCCTAAGTGGAAATGGCCAGAATACTTCCGCTACATGGCAGACACAGAAAGTCGTGGATCACAAACCCCATAACATTCCATGGGAGTGTCGGGCAGAGCTTTCTAGATCTTCTTTCCGATGGACTGCTAAAGCCTTCGGGCGGATTATGGATAAGCCTACGGAATGGACTTTATAAATGTATTTCAAAGATAAATATGATAACCTGTTGAAAAGGAACTTGTTTGACACTACTTTTCTATGTCAAGTGCTATGATTACATGAAGGAATCGGTGCCCACGGGGCTAATTAAGGAAGCTACTTGATGCATGTCCAACTAAATGTTATAGGTAATTAGACAACTAAACAACTTGAGGAAAGTGCGGTGGATGTGGCCATGGGTTCGTCCTATGGATGGGTGGTCCCGGTTAGCCGGGAACATTTCTCAATCTTAATGGACAGCAAGAAGATCGTTTTAAAGGAAATGAATAGCAAGGGCGCTAACCTAGATTCTAAGTTATAATAATCCCAATTTACGTTGTTTTAGGGGAACCGAATGGGACTATTCCTTATGGTAAAGAGGTCGAGCCTTGCATCCCTCTGGTTTCCCATTCTCCTTGAACCAATTGGAGTGTGAATCCCCTTCAGCCGTGGCATTTCTACGTAAAGTAGTTCGCGCAGGATTAGACGCTAGTTGCCGTTTAGGAAATGGCAAGTAGGGAAAACCCTGATTCAAGTCAGCCCTAAGTGGGAACGGCCAGAATACTTCCACTATGTGGTAGACGTAGAAAGTCCTAGATCGCAAACCCCGTAACATTCCATGGGAGTGCCGGGCTGAGCTTTCTAGATCTCCTTTCCGATGGACTGCTAAGACGTGTCCCGAAAAGGACAGGTGGACACGTTATAGTTGGTATCAGAGCGAACCAACGAAGGATTTGTTTTTAAGAAATCTTAATAAGAAGTAAAGCAAATGTTGTTGTTCAGAACATTTTCTTACTTCGATGCTGTCTTGCAGAATTATGAAGCATGGAATAGGTTCTTAGTGTTCCGAGTCATGTTTATGACCGCGATGCATTCCCTGGATTATTGACAAAGGGTTGATATGATGAACATCCTAGATCGTATTTATAATCCATCGCCTTTGTACGTGAAATGAAGATGGACGGGTGACTCAGGAATCTACTACATAGCTGCCCACTAGTTTGCATACCTTCAAACCAACCTAAAGAGGATCAAGTGGTTGGAAGACCTGAAGATCATGAAGCTGTTCATTTTTGTGGAAGCTCATGTAAACTCAACTTTACATATTCGAGCTCGGAGGGTTGAACTGAACTCATATGTATATGAAGAAGTGACCCATGTAATCCCCACTGACAGGATCAAGGTGTTGGGGCGCTATGAGAAGAATGGGTTCCAAAGGAGAGGATACCCTAATCTTCCAATGACTTATCGATTCTTGAAGATCCATGATCCGAAACCATACTATTATCCAGTTCCCGTAGATAAATGTAATACAACATTATTCTCCCCAAACTAAATGTAACAGTTGCTCTATCATCTCAGGAAATGTTGTATTCCAAAACGGGCTAGACCCATATAAATGTAATAAGACTTCTTTTTATCAATGTCTGTTTTGTCCATGAGAATTGATAAAAATTTTAGTGTCTAGGATTCTTGGTTGATAGCTGAATTGGGTATGAAATATAAATCATAACGATTAGTGAGTTATAATGTTAAGAATCCTTTATCCAGGCAAAACCCCAGGTACAGATTCCCAGTATGCCTCCTACATCAAGTACTGCCGTAATCCAAGAGAAAAAGCTTCTTCTCAAGCAGATTTAGCCGCCTGAATTTGACGGGAAAGGTAGGACTGTCCAAGCAGATGCTGAGATTTGGATAGAGTTTATGAAGGATTACTTTGAAGCAGCTGGTACTGCACCCGCCAACCAAGCTATGCTCACCAAGCTGAAGCTCACTAGCGAAGCCAGGCTTTGGTGAAAGCAATGGTGTAGAGATCAAGGGATCGCGGAAGGATCCCTTACCTGGGAAAAACTGAAGAAATCCGTGCAAGGAAGATACTTACCACCTACGTATCGCAAGCAAAAAATGAATGAGTTCTATGAGCTGAAACAACTAGGACTCACTCTTGATGCATATTACTCTAAATTCATCTCACTTCTTAAGTATGTGCCACAGATGGACATGACACAGCAGGTGTCAAAATTTTGTGTTGGTTTAAATCCAGCAATCAATACGCGTCTCAAATCTATGCGCCTATCAGATCTTCAGGACACACACATTCGAGCTGCATCTATAATTCAGGAGGTGCAGGCTAGGCCAAGAAGTAACAAAACTTGGTCTTATAATGACCCAAACAGAGGAGTAAATAGATCTCAATAAGGAGTTCGAGGTAGTAACTGATGCTAGCACGCTTGCCTTAGGATGTGTGCTCATGTAGGAAGGTCAACCTGTAGCACACTCTTCAAGGAAACTGAAGAGCCATGAGAAGAATTATACTACCCATTATCTAGAACTGTTAGCTGCCATCCATGCTTTAAAGCTTTGGAGCAATTACCTGTTGGGTAACAAGTTTACTCTAGTGACTGATCATAAAAGTCTCAAGTGGATCTTTACCCAGAACGAGCTCAATATGAGGCAACGTCGGTGGATTGAAGTGCTGGAGGAGTATGATTTTGAAATCAGGTACCGACTGGGAAAAGGAGAATGTAGTTGCCGATGCACTGAGTCGCAAGGCATTCCTTAATTCTCTAATCTTGCAAAATCCATCAACAGTTAGATCTCTAGCCACAAAGGTGTCCATGCCAAACAACCCAATACTTGAGCTAGCTAGAGAAGAAGCATGCCATGATCGAGCCTATCAAAAGATGCTAGGGGAGATCCCTATCAAGGACCAGGACCAAAAGCTACAAGCTAAGTATTATGAATTCTCTATCAATAGTGGACTTGTCTACTATAGAATAAGATTGTGCATACCGGCAAGCCAGTCACTTAAGCAGAAGATATTGTGGGAAGCTCATGATTCCCCTTTCTTAGGACATCTTGGCTATGCTAAGACTCTCAATGCAGTTAGGAAGAGCTACCATTGGGAGAGGCTTAAAGGTGACGTTCTCAAATATGTCACTAAGTGTTTGTCTTGTCAACGTATCAAAGCCGAACATGTCAAAATGCTAGGGAAGTTACAATCACTTGACATTCCCCACATGAAATGGGAATTCATCAGTATGGACTTTGTCATTGGCCTACCCCAAGTTTAGGCACGATACAACTCCATCATGGTTGTGGTTGACATGCTTACTAAGGTTGCACACCTTATTCCAGTAAAGACAAACTATAAAGCCTCAGACATTGCAAGATTGTTTATCAAGGAGATATTCAAGCTACATGGGCTACCCAGGAGAATCATTAGTGATCGTGATTCTCTCTTCACATCACATATCTGGAGAGCTATCTTTGAAGCCATTGGGACTCAACTCTGTTTTAGTACAGCTTACCATCCCTAAACTGATGGCCAAACGGAGCGAGTCAATCAAGTCATCAAGGATATACTAAGGGCACACTACTGTCGTGAACCAAGAAGGTGGATTCAATACTTGCCTTTGGTTGAATTTGCCTACAATGCTTCTTACTAACAAAGCATTCAGATGACCTCTTTTTCAAGCATTGTATGGTCATGACTGTTGAAGTCCCCTAAACTTCTCAAATCCAACCTTGAGGGTTGAAGCTTCAAGGCAGATGTTGGAAGAGATGGATGACCAAGTAAAGTTAATAAGACAAGACATCCAAGCCGCCAAGGATAGACAGAAGGCATACGCGGATTTGAAGCATCAAGATAGAATCTTCGAGGAAGGAGACATGGTCTTCATTCGCGTACACCCAAAGAAGACTTCCCTATCCTTAGGAGACTGCAAGAAACTAAGTCTAAGATATTATGGACCATATAAGATCCTCAAGTGCCTAGGACCTAATGCTTATAAACTGCAACTCCTTGAGAACCTAAAGTTTCATAATGTATTCCATATCAGCCTATTGAAGAAGTATGTACCTAATCCTAGCCATGTACTTGATGACCAACAAGTTATAATGCCTAGTCAAGGAGTCCTTGAGCTACGGCCTAACAGGATCTTAGATGTTAGGGAGAGACAATTGAGATCCTAAAACCTTGAGAGAATGCCTCGTCCAGTGGAAAGATTATCCCGAGGAGGATGCCACTTGGATGGATATTGAAAGCACTCTCAACCATCAATATCCCCAGTTTATCTCGACATGAGGACATCTCAATTCCTCCAAAGGGGAGAGAATGTAATATTTCTGCAAAAAAATATTACGAGCTGCGTGAGTCTCATGCAATGACAATTCCGGCATTGAAGATACTAATGGTGCAATCTTTATGATGTACACAATATGACCCTCCACTGGCAAAAATCGAGACTAAGGATTAATAAAAACCCGCATATCTACATGTGAACCTCCTCTTGGGAGGAGGTCAAAAGGATAATTGATAGATTTATGGCAATTTTTTTAAATTAACCCTTCTTTCCCCCCAGCCGAAGGATGTGCTGGAGGAGAGGGAGTAGGCGGGGATGACTAAGCGCTAGTGCTAGAGGTTGTGGGGGGATCAGGCCATGCATCGGGAGACATGGGGGGGGGGGGGGAGAGGGAAGGTTCGCCTCCCTTGACTAATAAAAATCTCCTGTGTGGGGGAGTAGGAAAAAAGGGAGGGTGTGAGAAAGAGAAGACTGCACCAGCTGCTGCCAATTAGGGGAGTCGTGAGGCTGGGCCGTGAGGAGGAGCTACCGTAGAAGTTCCGTGCTGTTGCCGCCTGTAGCGTGACGCTACCAGCTACCAAATCGGCTGCCTTCATCCCTTCGTCCACGTGGTCTTCTTCACGTTCCCCCAGAAGCTTCCTGGAAGCTTCTTGGAAGCTTCTAAGGGGGGGACTCTCTAGGCCCCATTTTCTATTGGCCCTTCTCAAGTGGACTTTTATCCCCCCCTCCCCCCCCCCTCCCTCCCCTGGCATTTAAGCACCCTTTTCCCCCTTACATCCCCCATAAAGCTCACACTAGCCGGGTTTCTAAGCCCCATTCCATAGCATTTCCACAAAGCCTTTTAATCCCTCGGGTTTACTTTTAAAACCCTTTCCACACAAGTCTTTTAAATCCATTATATCCCTTTTCGTGAAGGCCCTATTATATCCGAGATTTCCAAGTCCCCTTTCCCTTACATTCCCCAAAAGCCATTTTGTCGATTGTAAATTCCTTTCCGTGGACTCACGTAAGCGCATTGTAACCAGGATTTAAAGCCTTTCCCATTACACCCATCACAAGCCCAAACTCTTTGCCGGGTTTAAGGGCTTTCCCATTGAACCCTCCTAAAGATAACTTCTCTTTCCTCCAAGCTATGAGGAGGAAGCCTATAAGGTCTTCCAAAGCCCAATTCCATAAGACGATACATTGGTCAAGGAAGCTAAATCTCAAAGGTAATTGCACGTGAGAGGGAGACGGGCCAAGATCATAAGTTTGCGGCCAAGGCGAAAAGGTTGAATTCTCGATGGCCCCTAAAAAGGCACAAGGCGCAACCGCAGGAGCATCATCTCCTAACATTCATGTGGACATTTCACCAAATCCACAAGTCCAAGTTTTCTTCCTATTTTTGATTTACGTCGTAATATTGCAATTATACATGGTTAATTCACAAAAGTAAGATGCACTTTTACGATTAAAAGTCATTGGCTATATTAGGGGAAATAACTCACAATTGAAGAATCCGTCATTTGTATTTCTCAAAGAAACGAACGAAAGAAGAACATAAGACGTCTATGCATTCTTAGCAAGTTGTTCTTATGAATTTCAAAGTAATGAATTAAATCAACTAATGATCATCTTTGCAAAGTCGAAATTATTGTAGTACACTTCGATTATGCATGAAAGATTAAATTGCATGTCCCATTATTAGACATATCTTTCTTCGGAATGATTCATTAATGAAGATTGCTAACAACCGTAGGAATTTGCAAGGCATGGAAATGATTCTAGGGCTGCATGAAGTAGGTTAAACTCTAGACAATTGGCATAAATTTCATTCAAACTACGTTGTAACTAGGAAAGGTTGCGTACGAATATTTCATTTAGAAATGAAGTTAGGGAAAGGCTGCATGGTTCGTTTTAAAATAAAACCCTAAAAGCTTAGTGGCATAAATCATGAATGCATGTCCTAGTAAGATCAATAGGAATTGTGTCATAACTTAACATGTGCTTGGAGCTTAGCCAGAAAAGCTACGGTATGTAAATCTAATCATACATAGACAATGAATCGCGTGCTTACGACAATGGTATCAAAATGCAACCAGTTTTTTCCCTCTTTAATCAAGACAATATCTTCATGAATAGACAGGTACATTATTTTACCCTAAACACCTAAATCACAAAGGAACCGCTTAGGAATGGTTAAATGGATGCAACATATCCCAAGTGCTAACTAGGGTTTAGCACGTTGAGGACGTGACCTAGATGCACTTATTGCCAAGATGAAACTCTCATACCCTAAAGACCTACCCACATTCACGGAATGTAGGGAGAATAGGAGATACTTGCAAGAAACTATCTAGGCTTTCTACCCTAAGGATCACTCGCTAAAAAGATGAAACTCGGTTTGAATTGGAACCCTGGGACCGACAATGTCGGCCTAATGCAATCAAGAATAGATTGGATATGAAGACACCCTAACTCTCTTTCCTATCTAATCATGATTCCATGATTAGAAGACATCGTTCAATGGGTGAAATAGTCCCATGGATTAGATGCAACACTTGTGAAACAAGTTGCAGAGTTGCATGATCTTGCGGTTTGATCACAAGAGAATGGACAATTCCTCAAAATGAGATTGGCAGATTCTTGCGCAAGTTTATCTTGCAAGAGGATGAGTAGGTACCTGATATAGCACCTTTCTTGGAAAAAGTGACCAAGATAAGGGGATTAGATATTTTCTTGGAAGCAAAGGAACAATCAATAATTGGGAGCAATATATTTTCTGTTAATAGAACTTAAGATATTGGTTAAGTTGGGTTAATAGGGTACGGCCCTAACCCAAGGACATAAGGGTTAACAAACAAACCCTTGGGGATCTTTCCAAGGCGCAATTGATCTCGGATTGAGTGCCAAATGCATTCAGAGAGAAGGATTCACTCCTTAGTAGTTGGCCAAATTAACGACCACTGGAAATGATTGTGCTTGTAACGGTTTAGAGAGCACTGTTTGCTTTGTTTGCTCAATGAATTGAAGGATGAAAAGATATCTAATGCTTCAGGTTGAAGGCCTGAAGGGAGAGGCAGCCTCAGTTACCCCCGACAGTCTGCCGGACCCTAACCAAGGGGGTTGTTAACCGCACCGGGTAGGTGGACCGAACCCGCCGCGAGAGGTCTCTTCGTTGAGCGCTACTTGGAGCAGGAGGACGCTTGGGTGCCAGGGGTGGCTCTGGCCGTAAATCCCTTGCCTTTTGGGTCCTGCACAAGAGGCCAACATAACTCAGGATTGGATCTTGAGGCCCGCATACTAGTTTATGGGCAAAATCTTGGATTAGTAATCCCTGTGGATTGCTGGATAGCCTTCTGGCAGATTATGTATAAGCCTACGGGCTGGACTTTATAAATGTATTTCAAAGATAAATATGATAACATGTTGAAAAGGAACTTGTTTGACACTGCTTTTCTATGTCAAGTGCTATGATTACGTGAAGGAACCGATGCCTAATGGGCTAATTAAGAAAGCTGCTTGTCCAACTAAATGTGATAGATAATTAGACAAGTAAAAAAACCTTGAGGAAAGTGTGGTGGATGTGGCCATGGATCCGTCCTACGGATGGGTGGTCCCGGTTGGCCGTGAACTTTTCTCAATCTTAATGGACAGCAAGAATATCGTTTCAAAGGAAATGAATAGCAAGGGCGTTGACCTAGAGTCTAAGTTATAATAATCTTGGTTTACGTTGTTTTAGGGGAATAGAATGGGACTATGCCTTATGGCAGAGAGGTCGAGCCTTGCATCTCTCTCGTTTTCCATTCTCCTTGAACCAAGTGCAGCGTGAATCCGCTTCGGCCCTGGCATTTCTGCGTAAAGTAGTTCGCTCGGGGTTCGACGCTAGTTGCCGTTTCGGAAATGACGAGTAGGGAAAACCCTGATTCAGGCCAATCCTAAGTGGGAACAGCCAGAATACTTCCGCTACATGGCAAACACAGAATGTCCTGGATTGCAAATCCCGTAACATTTGTGTCCCGAAGAGGACAGTTGGACACATTACATCTAGTGCTCTATAGCTCAATATATTCCATTTTTCAAGTGCTTTCCAATGATATGTCACACCATATGGTTTTGATAAACTAATGGACATGTTATCCGGGTGCCACCTTTTTAGTATTTTAAAAATGAGAATTGGGAGATTCCCAAATTCACTAATATTGTGTTAAAGACCTAATCTACATTTTTTTGCACTAAAATTTGTCAGATTTGGGCCTTCCAATAGCTATAGTTCGTGCCATCTAACTTGTCAATATTAAAGATAGCACTATCACTCAAGCCAGCAGCCGTAATGAAGATAAACAAGTGTACAAAATATCAAAGCACATTGATGTAATTATTGCAAAAATATCCCTAAAACTATTGCCAAATCAAGTTGAAAAATGAGGGGTACTAACCAAGTGATGAACTCTCACTACAAGGATTTAAACGTATAGCGATGGCGGGTAGTGATGCAGGTAGTGGCGTCACTATTTGCATCGCATTTGTGATGCAAATAGCGACGTCCCACAGGGAAAAAAATAGGCCGAAACCCGAGCGCGGGCTCATTTCGCGCATTTTCGTCGAACGTTTCAAGAGGGAGAGCGAGAGAGAGAGAGAGCAACCGTCTTGCATAGGGTGAAAGAGGGAGAGGAAGAAGGCTTGCCGCCGCCACAGCCATTTGTGAAGGAAAGGAGGAGCCTTCATTGCGAAGAGGAGCCACTTAATCCTCGCCATATCTCATCGGTGAGTCCATTCTCTCCTTCTTTTGCTTGTTTATGGTTTAATTCTCTCCTTCTTTTGCTTGTTTAGGAGAGGAAATGAGAGAGAAAGAGAGGGAGAGGGAGAGGAAGGGAGAGAAAGAGAAAGAGAGAGGGAGAGAAAGAGAATGAGAATGAGAAGGAGAAGGAGAAGGAGAGGAGAAAGAGAAAGAGAGGGAGGGGGAGGGGGAGGAAATGAGAGAGGGAGAGAAAGAGAAAAAGAGGGAGAGCGAGAGGGATGGGGAGGAAATGAGAGAGGGAGAGGGAGGGAGAGTGCATTCTCTCTCTCCCTCTCCCTTTTGCTTTTATAATTTGTGTATATATATTGAGAGAGGGAGAGGAAATGAGAGAGAAAGAGAGGGAGAGGGGGAGGGAGGGAGAGGGAGAGGGAGAGGGAGGGGGATTAAATGAGAGAACGAGAGAGAGGGAGGGAGAGAGAAAGAGATAGGGACAGAAAGAGAAAGAGAAAGAGAATGTAATATTTCCGCGTACCGTACCGTAAATATTAACCTTGCGTACGCCGTGTAAACCCTGTGCAAAGGGTATCTCTCGCATTTAAATTATTGGCCGCGTAATGTGTGAGCCGCACGAGGAAAATAGAATCCTCTGCGAGTAGTAAATTGAACCGGAGGATAAAAACCGCTAACCGCACGGAAACACCCTCTTGGGAGGGGCAATTTAATTAATTAAAGGCAAAAAAAAAATTTATCCCTTTCCCCCAGCCGATGCACGGCTGGAGGAAAGGGAGTGTGTGGGGGGGGATGGGAAAGAGGAGTTTGCATGGGAAGATCCCCCACGTGGGGGAGACCCCTTCCCCACCCCCACTGGCTATAAAAACACCCCCTTGATGGGGGGGGTGGCTTAAGGAAGAGAGGGGAGAGGACTGTGTGTGGGAGAGAGGAGAGGGAAGTTGTCTGTGGAGACGAGAGCCTCCGATCGCTGCCGTGTCGCTGGACGCCAGCCGCCGTGTTGCGCCCCTCCAGCCTGCCGTGCTGCTGCCCGCCTGCGACGCCACCAGCTGCCACGGTCCGCCGTGCTGCTGCCACCATCGAACGCAGATGTCGCCAGCCCCGCCGACCATTCTGCCGCCTGTCCACCGTCCAGATTCGAGCCGCCGACACGTCGTCCACGACACCTCCTTTCCCCACGTGGAGTTGAAGAAAAAGAAGCTCCTTTGGAAGCTTCTTAGAAGCTTCCATAGGGGGGGCCTCCCTAAACCCCTTTCCCACGACCCAAAATCTCCTATCCTTTGCCACCCATTTCAAGGCATTTTTCCACCCCTTGGCCCAAAAAGGCCTTTCCCACCGCATATTCCCCGAAGATCCCTTAAAGATCGGGATTTCCAAGGAAGGAGACGGTGAGGCCACAAAGACCTCACAAAAGCCTTTGACGAGACTTGGACAAAGACATTGTTCCGCAAGCCGTCCAAATACCGCGCCGAATCGAGCTCGTGGGAATTCCCAAGCTTTGTTGCAAGGTCTATTCCGAAGAGGAAACCATCCGCATACGAACACAAAAGCAACTCGTAAGTCGAATTTACGACTACGATGGCTCCTAAAAGATCCCAGGAGGCAACCGCGGAGGTTCGACTCCAAATGTGCAAGTGGACATCACCCCGACACCACAAGTCCAGGTTCTTCCGTGTTAAATTCCGCATAAGAAATGATTAGGCGCGCTTAGGAAGGGAAATTCAAGTTACGTTTAAATTAAAAGCATTGAAAGAAATGCATCTTTTTGAGCATTATGAAAGATTGAACGGTTAGGGAATTAGATGCATGTAGATGGTATTTTTAAAGGTAAGAATCTAATCCTAAGCAAGAAGACGAAGTTTATATGTGCATTAGTTGCCATCCTAGATATGATGAATTAAGCGTATATGCACATTATGATTTCATAGGGAAAGTCTAGCACCATAAGGTTTCATTCGGAAAGAACTAATAGGGTACTAAAGTGAACGTATGACTTGCAACATAGTTATAAGATGGAATAGAATAACACTAGTTTCGCTTGTGTTTCACCAACGACTTCGTGGCTAGGAGAATGTTAGAAATTGCGTAGTCGTCATGAGAAAAAGGTCAATCATTAAGAGCAATAATTAGGTGTAAAAGCATAGGATGAAAAAGGATAAACAACAAGGTTGTAGGTACGACTATTGATGTAAGACCTAGTAGGAGGTCCTAGGAAAAGTTAGTAACCAAATTAGCATGCACCAAGGAAAGATTGTATGACTCGCCAATGCATAAGTTCGAGAGCATAGACTACAAAGTAGTAGGCTGGATTAATTAGGAAAGTTAGCGTACATATTAGTAAGTAATTTACCTCACCAAGAAAACGGCAATCAATCGCTTGTTTACGCGAATTCGATTCCGTAGATTTGGTTTATCACCCTAGAAGGATCATCCTTGTCACAAACAGGCATAAATGAATTGGCTAAGTAATATGAATCACAAGGAATCGTATAACATAGGAATCCTAAGAGATAACTAGGATTTAGTACAAGGATAACTCGATATCGCTTAGGACAAAAACTGTGAACCTAAGGATCATGATGGAACTCCGACGGAGTTGCATATTCTAGTATCATGACCCAAACCTAATAGTAATGACTTGAAGGATACCCCAAAATCCTGTTACTCGGATAGGGTTAAAAACCCGCAGTCGGAACACTAAGGAAGGGATAGGAGGATTCCATTAAATAGATGCAATACTTGCGCACAAGCCGCAACATTGTATAGTCTTGGAATTTTTCCGCAAAGAGTATTGTCATCTCTCGAAATGAGGTTGACAATTTATTGAAGGGAGTTAAATTATTGAGGATGAGTAATCATCCTGTTAACCCACTTTCCTTGGAAAAGTAATTGCCAAGGGAAAGGAAGATTAGGCGTTGCCTTGAAGCAAATGACCGACAATAAACTAAGGCGACATGGTCGCTGGATCCTGCCACAACAAACCTAATGTATTGGAAGGGTATGGCCCTGACCCTAAGAATGATAGGAATCTTGCCAAGTTGCAATTGATTCTGGATCGAATGCGGGTTGCATTCGGAGGAAAAGGAGTTACTCCTTGACAGTTTGCCAGCCAAAAGGCCATTGGAATTTGATTGTGTTTGTAAAAGTTAGAAAGGACTGTTTGCATTGTTTGCTCAATGAACTAAAGGATGAAAATATATCTAAAGCTTCACGTTGGTGCCTGAGAGGCAGCTTCAGTTACCCCCGACTGCCTGCCTGACCCTAAGCAAGGGGGTTGTGAACCGCGCCGGGAACGTGGACCGAACCCGCCGTGAGAGGTCTCTCCGTTGAGTTCTGCTTGGAGCAGGAGGACGCTTGGGTGCCAGGGGGGCTCTGGCCGTAAATCCCTCGCCTTCCGGGCCCTACACAAGAGACTAACGTGACTCGGGATTGGATCTCGAGGCCCGCATACTAGTCTACGGGCGGAAACTTGGGATAGTAATCACAGGAAGGATTACTGGATAGCCTTCGGGCGGATTATGAAAGCGCCTACGGGCGAAAAATCCTTGTATTTCAAAGATAAAAGGATATAATGATAATAAAGGAGTTGTTTGGCATTGTTTTCTTTATGTCCTGTGATAAGATTACGTGAAGGAACCAGTGCATAACAGGGTTAATCAAGGAAGCTGTTTGTATATGTCAAACTGATGTGGTAGGTAATTACATAACTAAAACAAACCGAGGAAAGTGCGGAGGATGGACCATGGGTCTGTCCTATGGAAGGGTGGTCCCGGTTAGCCGGGAACTTTTCTCAAAGTCTTCAACGAACAGAGGATGCTCGTCATCACCGAAACAAGTAACGAGGACGATGACCTAGAATTAACTATTACCCGATTTACGTTGTTTTAGGGGAACGGAATTGGACTATGCCTTATGGCAGAGAGGTCGAGCTTTGCATCCCTCTCGTTTTCCATTCTCCTTGAACCAAGTGCAGCTTGAATCCGCTTCAGACCGGGCGTTTCTACGTAAAGTAGTTCATTCGGGTCTGACGCTAGTGGTTGCTAGATAATGACCAAACAGGAAAACCCAAATTCAGGTCGATCCTAAGTGGGAACGGCCAGGATACTTCCGCTACGTGGCAGACGCGGGAAGACCTAGATCGCAAGTCCCGTAACATTCCATGGGAGTGCCGGGCGGAGCTTTCTAGACATCCTTCCTAATGGACTGCTAAGATGTGTCCGGGATGATTCTAGTGGACACGTTACAGTTGGTATCAGAGCCGACTTATAATGGAATTGTTTTCATAAGATTTCATTAGAAGTGAAGTAAAGAAATTGTTCCTATCCAAACATTTTCTCATCTTCAATACTGTCTTCCAGAATTACGAGGCGTGGAATAAATTTCTGGTGTTCCGGATCATGTTCATGACTGCGATGCATTCTCCGCATTATAGGCAGAGAATTGGAATGATGAACATCCTGGAGCAGATTTATAATCCATCACCTCTATATATAGAGCGAAGATGGACTGGGTCTTCAAGAATCTACTACATAGCTGCCCACCGGTTCGCCTATCTACAGACCAACCTGAAGAGGATCAAGTGGTTGGAAGATTTGAAAGTCGGAAGCTGTTCATTTTTGTGGAAGCTCACGTGAATTCGACTTTGCATATTCAAGGTCGGAGGGTTGAATTAAACTCATATGTTTATGAGGAAGTAACCCGTGTAATTCCAGCTGATAGGATCAAGGTATTGGGACGCCATGGGAAGTATGGTTTCCAGCGGAAAGGATATCCCGAACTTCCGATGAATTATCGATTCTTAAAGATACATGACCCAAAACCCTACTATTACACAGTTCCTGTAGACAAATCCAATACTATGTTGTTCTCCCCAAACTAGATGTAATGACTGGAGATGTTGTATGAGGCTACGCCATATAAATATAAATAAGGACTTCTTTTTATCACTATCCGATTGTGCATCAAAGTTGTTGCAAAAAGTCTAGTTGCTTCATGAGTTACGAATTAGCTGAACTAAAGATGAGCTAATGGCAATTATCATATAATAACGTTAAGAAAACTTTTTACGCCAGGCACAATCCCAGGTACAGGTTCCAAATTCGCCTCCTACGGCAAGTACGACTGTGATCCAGGAGAAGAAGTTCCTCCTCAAACAGGTAAAGCCACCCGAGTTTGACGGGAGAGGCAGATTCGTCCAGTCGGACGCTGAGATTTGGATTGAATCTATGGAGGACTACTTCGAAGCCGCTGGCACTGCACCAACCAATCAAGCCATGCTTGCCAAATTAAAACTCACCGGTGAAGCCAGACTATGGTGGAAACAATGGTGCAGGGATCAAGGGATTTCAGAGGGGTCCGTCACCTGGGAGAAGTTAAAGCAAGCCGTGCAAGGGAGATATTTGCCACCAACATATCGTACTCAGAAAATGAATGAGTTTTATGAGTTAAAACAGTTAGGACTCACGCTTGACGCATACTACTCTAAGTTTGTCTCACTCTTGAAGTATGCGCCACGGATGGACACGACACAGCAGGTGTCCAAATTTTGCGCAGGCTTAAATCCACCTGTAAATACCCGTCTCGAATCTATGAGACCATCAGATCTTCAGGATGCACTCATTCGAGCGGCACCCATAATTCAGGAAGTGCAAGCTAAACTAAGGAGTATTAAGAATTGGTCTTATAGCGACCCAAGCGGAGGAGCATTCAGACCCCAGGTTAAGAGAGTTCAAGGCCACAATCAGGGACAAAGAAAGAAGGCAAGGACAAATAACGTCAACAACTTTGTTCCTACTCACGGTAATGGCCGAAACATCCGATGTTTCCACTGCAATGAACTCGGTCACTTCAGAAAGCAATGCCCCAAGCTCAGCGAGGGACACCGTCAAGGTATTGGCCACGGTCAGGGAGAGACAGTTGAGATCTAAAACCTTGAGAGAATGCCTCGTCCAGTGGCAAGATTATTCCGAAGAGGATGCTACCTGGATGGATGAAAGCTCTCTCAATCTTCAATATCCCCAATTTATCTCGAGATGAGGACATCTCGATTCTTCTAAGGGGGAGAGAATGTAATATTTCCGCATACCGTACCGTAAATATTAACCTTGTGTACGCCGTGTAAACCCTGTGCAAAGGGTATCTCTCGCATTTAAATTATTGGCCACGTAATGTGTGAGCCGCACGAGGAAAATAGAATCCTCTGCGAGTAGTAAATTGAACCGGAGGATAAAAACTGCTAACCGCACGGAAACACCCTCTTGGGAGGGGCAATTTAATTAATTAAAGGCAAAAAAAAATTTTATCCCTTTCCCCCAGCCGATGCACGGCTGGAGGAAAGGGAGTGTGTGGGGGGGGATGGGAAAGAGGAGTTTGCATGGGAAGATCCCCCACGTGGGGGAGACCCCTTCCCCACCCCCACTGGCTATAAAAACACCCCCTTGATGGGGGGGGGTGGCTTAAGGAAGAGAGGGGAGAGGACTGTGTGTGGGAGAGAGGAGAGGGAAGTCGTCTGTGGAGAGGAGAGCCGCCGATCGCTGCCGTGTCGCTGGACGCCAGCCGCCGTGTTGCGCCCCTCCAGCCTGCCGTGCTGCTGCCCGCCTGCGACGCCACCGGCTGCCACGGTCCGCCGTGCTGCTGCCGCCATCGAACGCAGCTGTCGCCAGCCCCGCCGACCATTCTGCCTTCTGTCCACCGTCTAGATTCGAGCCGCCGACACGTCGTCCACGACACCTCCTTTCCCCACGTGGAGTTGAAGAAAAAGAAGCTCCTTTGGAAGCTTCTTAGAAGCTTCCATAGGGGGGCCTCCCTAAACCCCTTTCCCACGACCCAAAATCTCCTATCCTTTGCCACCCATTTCAAGGCATTTTTCCACCCCTTGGCCCAAAAAGGCCTTTCCCACCGCATATTCCCCGAAGATCCCTTAAAGATCGGGATTTCCAAGGAAGGAGACGGTGAGGCCACAAAGACCTCGCAAAAGCCTTTGACGAGACTTGGACAAAGACATTGTTCCGCAAGCCGTCCAAATACCGCGCCGAATCGAGCTCGTGGGAATTCCCAAGCTTTGTTGCAAGGTCTATTCCGAAGAGGAAACCATCCGCATACGAACACAAAAGCAACTCGTAAGTCGAATTTACGACTACGATGGCTCCTAAAAGATCCCAGGAGGCAACCGCGGGAGGTTCGACTCCAAACGTGCAAGTGGACATCACCCCGACACCACAAGTCCAGGTTCTTCCGTGTTAAATTCCGCATAAGAAATGATTAGGCGCGCTTAGGAAGGGAAATTCAAGTTACGTTTAAATTAAAAGCATTGAAAGAAATGCATCTTTTTGAGCATTATGAAAGATTGAACGGTTAGGGAATTAGATGCATGTAGATGGTATTTTTAAAGGTAAGAATCTAATCCTAAGCAAGAAGACGAAGTTTATATGTGCATTAGTTGCCATCCTAGATATGATGAATTAAGCGTATATGCACATTATGATTTCATAGGGAAAGTCTAGCACCATAAGGTTTCATTCGGAAAGAACTAATAGGGTACTAAAGTGAACGTATGACTTGCAACATAGTTATAAGATGGAATAGAATAACACTAGTTTCGCTTGTGTTTCACCAACGACTTCGTGGCTAGGAGAATGTTAGAAATTGCGTAGTCGTCATGAGAAAAAGGTCAATCATTAAGAGCAATAATGAGGTGTAAAAGCATAGGATGAAAAAGGATAAACAACAAGGTTGTAGGTATGACTATTGATGTAAGACCTAGTAGGAGGTCCTAGGAAAAGTTAGTAACCAAATTAGCATGCACCAAGGAAAGATTGTATGACTCGCCAATGCATAAGTTCGAGAGCATAGACTACAAAGTAGTAGGCTGGATTAATTAGGAAAGTTAGCGTACATATTAGTAAGTAATTTACCTCACCAAGAAAACGGCAATCAATCGCTTGTTTACGCGAATTCGATTCCGTAGATTTGGTTTATCACCCTAGAAGGATCATCCTTGTCACAAACAGGCATAAATGAATTGGCTAAGTAATATGAATCACAAGGAATCGTATAACATAGGAATCCTAAGAGATAACTAGGATTTAGTACAAGGATAACTCGATATCGCTTAGGACAAAAACTGTGAACCTAAGGATCATGATGGAACTCCGACGGAGTTGCATATTCTAGTATCATGACCCAAACCTAATAGTAATGACTTGAAGGATACCCCAAAAATCCTGTTACTCGGATAGGGTTAAAAACCTGCAGTCGGAACACTAAGGAAGGGATAGGAGGATTCCATTAAATAGATGCAATACTTGCGCACAAGCCGCAACATTGTATAGTCTTGGAATTTGTCCGCAAAGAGTATTGTCATCTCTCAAAATGAGGTTGACAATTTATTGAAGGGAGTTAAATTATTGAGGATGAGTAATCATCCTGTTAACCCACTTTCCTTGGAAAAGTAATTGCCAAGGGAAAGGAAGATTAGGCGTTGCCTTGAAGCAAATGACCGACAATAAACTAAGGCGACATGGTCGCTGGATCCTGCCACAACAAACCTAATGTATTGGAAGGGTATGGCCCTGACCCTAAGAATGATAGGAATCTTGCCAAGTTGCAATTGATTCTGGATCGAATGCGGGTTGCATTCGGAGGAAAAGGAGTTACTCCTTGACAGTTTGCCAGCCAAAAGGCCATTGGAATTTGATTGTGTTTGTAAAAGTTAGAAAGGACTGTTTGCATTGTTTGCTCAATGAACTAAAGGATGAAAATATATCTAAAGCTTCAGGTTGGTGCCTGAGAGGCAGCTTCAGTTACCCCCGACTGCCTGCCTGACCCTAACCAAGGGGGTTGTGAACCGCGCCGGGAACGTGGACCGAACCCGCCGTGAGAGGTCTCTCCGTTGAGTTTTGCTTGGAGCAGGAGGACGCTTGGGTGCCAGGGGGGGCTCTAGCTGTAAATCCCTCGCCTTCCGAGCCCTGCACAAGAGACTAACGTGACTCGGGATTGGATCTCGAGGCCCGCATACTAGTCTACGGGCGGAAACTTGGGATAGTAATCACAGGAAGGATTACTGGATAGCCTTCGGGCGGATTATGAAAGCGCCTACGGGCGGAAACTCCTTGTATTTCAAAGATAAAAGGATATAATGATAATAAAGGAGTTGTTTGGCATTGTTTTCTTTATGTCCTGTGATAAGATTACGTGAAGGAACCAGTGCATAACAGGGTTAATCAAGGAAGCTGTTTGTATATGTCAAACTGATGTGGTAGGTAATTACATAACTAAAATAAACCGAGGAAAGTGCGGAGGATGGACCATGGGTCTGTCCTATGGAAGGGTGGTCCCGGTTAGCCGGGAACTTTTCTCAAATTCTTCAACGAACAGAGGATGATCCTCATCACCAAAACAGGTAACGAGGACGATGACCTAGAATTAACTATTACCCGATTTACGCTGTTTTAGGGGAACGGAATGGGACTATGCCTTATGGCAGAGAGGTTGAGCTTTGCATCCCTCTCGTTTTCCATTCTCCTTGAACCAAGTGCAGCTTGAATCCGCTTCAGACCGGGCGTTTCTACGTAAAGTAGTTCATTCGGGTCTGACGCTAGTGGTTGCTAGATAATGACCAAACAGGAAAACCCAAATTCAGGTCGATCCTAAGTGGGAACGGCCAGGATACTTCCGCTACGTGGCAGACGTGGGAAGACCTAGATCGCAAGTCCCGTAACATTCCATGGGAGTGCCGGGCGGAGCTTTCTAGACATCCTTCCCGATGGACTGCTAAGACGTGTCCGGGATGATTCTAGTGGACACGTTACAGAGAAAGAGAAAGAGAGGGAGAGGGAGGGGGGAGGAAATGAGAGAGGGAGAGAAAGAGAGAGAGTGGGAGAGGGAGAGGGATGGGGAGGAAATGAGAGAGGAAGAGGGAGGGAGAGTGCATTCTCTCTCTCCCTCTCCCTTTTGCTTTTATAATTTGTGTATATATTGAGAGAGGGAGAGGGAGAGGGAGGAAATGGAAGAGGGAGGGGGATGAAATGAGAGAACGAGAGAGAGGGCGAGTGTATTCTCTCTCTTATTTATTTAATTTTTGTATAATTTGTATATAATGAGAAAGGGAGAAGAAATGAGGGAGAGGGAGAGGGAGAGGGAGAAAGAGAGTGAAATTAAAGAGAGGGAGAGGGAGGGGGAGGAAATGAGAGAGAGGAAGAGAGGAAGAGAGAGAGGGAATAAGAGAGGGAGAGTGTATTCTCTTTTATTTATTTATTTTTTGTATAATTTGTATGTAATGAGAGAGGGAGAAGAAATAAGGGAGAGGGAGAGGGAGAAAGAGAGGGAGAGGGAGGGGGAGGAAGAGAGAGAAAATGAGAGAGGCAGAGGGAGAGGGAGAGGGAGAGGGGGGAGAGATGAAAACATAATAGGGAAATGAGAGAGGGAGAGGGAGGGAGAAGAAATGAGATAAGGAGAGGAAGAGAGCAAAAGGAAATGAGTGAGGGAGAGGAGAGAGAAAAAAAGAGAGAATGAGAGGAGAGAGAAAAAGAGATAAGATATTAAAGATAATAGGGAAATAGAGAAAGAGAGGGTGTGGGTGAGGGTGAGGGCGAGGGAGGGAGAGGAAATGAGAGGGAGAGGAAGAGAAAAGGAAATGAGAGAGAGAGAGAGGAAAGAGAAAAAAAATGAGAGAGAGAGGAGAGAGAAAAAGAGAGAGAGATCAGTAAACCTAATGGAAAAATAGAGAAAGACAGGGAGAGGAGAGAGAAAAAGAGAAAAAAATATTAAAAATAATAGAGAAAGAGAAAAAGAGAGGGTCAGGGTGAGAAAGGGACAGGAAATGAGAGAGGGAGAGAAAGAGAGAAAGGTAAATGAGAGAGGGAGATGAGAGAGAAAAAAATGAGAGAGAGAGGAGAGAGAAAAAGAGAAAAATCATTAAACCTAATAGGGAAAGAGAGATAGAAAGAGAGGGTGAGGGCGAGGGAGAGGGAGGGAGAGGAAATGAGAGAGGGAGAGGAGAGAGAAAAAATGAGAGAGAGAGAGGAGAGAGAAAAAGAGAGAAAAACCATTAAACCTAATAGGGAAAGAGAGAAAGAGAGGGTGAGGGTGAGGGAGGGAGAGGAAATGAGAGAGGGAGAGGAGAGAGAAAAAGGGAATGAGAGAGAGAGGAGAGAGAAAAAGGAATGAGAAAGGGCAAGGGAGGGAGAGGAATGAGAGAGAGAGGAGAGAGAAAAAGATAGAGGGAGAGAGAGAAATGAGAGAGGAGAGAGAAAAGGAAATGAGAGAGAGAGAGGAGAGACAAAAAGAGAAATATCATTAAACCTAATAAGAAAAGAGAGAAAGAGAGGGTGAGGGCGAGGGAGGAAGAGGAAATGAGAGAGGGAGAGGAGAGAGAAAAAAATGAGAGTGAGAGAGAGGAGAGAGAAAAACCATTAAACCGAATAGGAAAATAGAGAAAGAGAGGGTGAGGGCGAGGGAGGGAGAGGAAATGAGAGAGGGAGAGGAGAGAGAAAAAGGAATGAGAGAGAGAGGAGAGAGAAAAGGAAATGAGAGAGAGAGAGAGGAGAGAGAAAAAGAGAAATATCATTAAACCTAATAGGGAAAGAGAAAGAGAGGGTGAGGGCGAGGGAGAGAGTGGAAATGAGAGAGAGAGAGAGAGATGAGAGAGAAAAATGAATGAGAGAGAGAGGAGAGAGAAAAAGAGAAATATCATTAAACCTAATAGGGAAAGAGAGAAAGAGAGGGTGAGGGCGAGGGAGGGAGAGGAAATGAGAGAGGGAGAGGAAGAGAGAAAATGAAATATCATATACTAGGTACTGAGTACTAGGTACTAATAGTAGTGTTCTATGATACTATATGCTAGGTCATAGAAAAAGAGAGAGATGGAAGGAGAGGATAACAATCTAAGAAAAGAAAAGAATGATAACAAAAACAAATTGTTTGTTGTAATGTAGACAAAATGGAAAACGAAGAAGATCCTGTTATTCAAGATCGCGAGCCGTATCTTAATCAGCGTGTCCCATGTCCTTGCTCTCAATGCAAGCTGGCAATTAGACGAAAACGTCGATTGTCTATAGAACACCTATGACGATTTGGCGAGTTTCAATCTGAGATCATTGATCACGTGATTGCGGATTTTCAGCAAATGGTAATTTGAAGTTAATATCAATCATGCATTGTACTCGCAAGCTAATTGAATACCATATACAATAAGATTGGGTCTCGTTGGCAAATTTTCTATCCAGGGAGGTGATGTCTCGTCCCAAGGGGGAGTGCACCCTTTGCGGCCAATTAGAAGAGTATGTGGGCATGCGATGGATGGAGTGTAGGAGCCAATCTCTCTCTCTTTTTCTCTCTCCTCTCTCTCTCATTTTTTTTCTCTTTCCTCTCTCTCTCTCTCATTTCCTTTTCTCTCTTCCTCCCTCTCTCATTTCCTCTCCCTCCCTCGCCCTCACCCTCACCCACACCCTCTCTTTCTCTATTTCCCTATTATCTTTAATATCTTATCTCTTTTTCTCTCTCCTCTCATTCTCTCTTTTTTTTATCTCTCCTCTCCCTCACTCATTTCCTTTTGCTCTCTTCCTCTCCTTATCTCATTTCTTCTCCCTCCCTCTCCCTCTCTCATTTCCCTATTATGTTTTCATCTCTCCCCCCTCTCCCTCTCCCTCTCCCTCTGCCTCTCTCATTTTCTCTCTCTTCCTCCCCCTCCCTCTCCCTCTCTTTCTCCCTCTCCCTCTCCCTTATTTCTTCTCCCTCTCTCATTACATACAAATTATACAAAAAATAAATAAATAAAAGAGAATACACTCTCCCTCTCTTATTCCCTCTCTCTCTTCCTCTCTTCCTCTCTCTCATTTCCTCCCCCTCCCTCTCCCTCTCTTTAATTTCACTCTCTTTCTCCCTCTCCCTCTCCCTCTCCCTCATTTCTTCTCCCTTTCTCATTATATACAAATTATACAAAAATTAAATAAATAAGAGAGAGAATACACTCGCCCTCTCTCTCGTTCTCTCATTTCATCCCCCTCCCTCTTCCATTTCCTCCCTCTCCCTCTCCCTCTCTCAATATATACACAAATTATAAAAGCAAAAGGGAGAGGGAGAGAGAGAATGCACTCTCCCTCCCTCTTCCTCTCTCATTTCCTCCCCATCCCTCTCCCTCTCCCACTCTCTCTCTTTCTCTCCCTCTCTCATTTCCTCCCCCCTCCCTCTCCCTCTCTTTCTCTTTCTCTGTAACGTGTCCGCTAGAATCATCCCGGACACGTCTTAGCAGTCCATCGGGAAGGATGTCTAGAAAGCTCCGCCCGGCACTCCCATGGAATGTTACGGGACTTGCGATCTAGGTCTTCCCGCGTCTGCCACGTAGCGGAAGTATCCTGGCCGTTCCCACTTAGGATCGACCTGAATTTGGGTTTTCCTGTTTGGTCATTATCTAGCAACCACTAGCGTCAGACCCGAATGAACTACTTTACGTAGAAACGCCCGGTCTGAAGCGGATTCAAGCTGCACTTGGTTCAAGGAGAATGGAAAACGAGAGGGATGCAAAGCTCGACCTCTCTGCCATAAGGCATAGTCCCATTCCGTTCCCCTAAAACAGCGTAAATCGGGTAATAGTTAATTCTAGGTCATCGTCCTCGTTACTTGTTTCGGTGATGACGATCATCCTCTGTTCGTTGAAGACTTTGAGAAAAGTTCCCGGCTAACCGGGACCACCCTTCCATAGGACAGACCCATGGTCCATCCTCCGCACTTTCCTCGGTTTGTTTTAGTTATGTAATTACCTACCACATCAGTTTGACATATACAAATAGCTTCCTTGATTAACCCTGTTATGCACTGGTTCCTTCACGTAATCTTATCACAGGACATAAAGAAAACAATGCCAAACAACTCCTTTATTATCATTATATCCTTTTATCTTTGAAATACAAGGAGTTTCCGCCCGTAGGCGCTTTCATAATCCGCCCGAAGGCTATCCAGTAATCCTTCCTGTGATTACTATCCCAAGTTTCCGCCCGTAGACTAGTATGCGGGCCTCGAGATCCAATCCCGAGTCACGTTAGTCTCTTGTGCAGGGCCCGGAAGGCGAGGGATTTACAGCTAGAGCCCCCCCTGGCACCCAAGCGTCCTCCTGCTCCAAGCAGAACTCAACGGAGAGACCTCTCACGGCGGGTTCGGTCCACGTTCCCGACGCGGTTCACAACCCCCTTGGTTAGGGTCAAGCAGGCAGTCGGGGGTAACTGAAGCTGCCTCTCAGGCACCAACCTGAAGCTTTAGATATATTTTCATCCTTTAGTTCATTGAGCAAACAATGCAAACAGTCCTTTCTAACTTTTACAAACACAATCAAATTCCAATGGCCTTTTGGCTGGCAAACTGTCAAGGAGTAACTCCTTTTCCTCCGAATGCAACCCGCATTCGATCCAGAATCAATTGCAACTTGGCAAGATTCCTATCATTCTTAGGGTCAGGGCCATACCCTTCCAATACATTAGGTTTGTTGTGGCAGGATCCAGCGACCATGTCGCCTTAGTTTATTGTCGGTCATTTGCTTCAAGGCAACGCCTAATCTTCCTTTCCCTTGGTAATTACTTTTCCAAGGAAAGTGGGTTAACAGGATGATTACTCATCCTCAATAATTTAACTCCCTTCAATAAATTGTCAACCTCATTTCGAGAGATGACAATACTCTTTGCGGACAAATTCCAAGACTATACAATGTTGCGGCTTGTGCGCAAGTATTGCATCTATTTAATGGAATCCTCCTATCCCTTCCTTAGTGTTCCGACTGCGGGTTTTTAACCCTATCCGAGTAACAGGATTTTTGGGGTATCCTTCAAGTCATTACTATTAGGTTTGGGTCATGATACTAGAATATGCAACTCCGTCGGAGTTCCATCATGATCCTTAGGTTCACAGTTTTTGTCCTAAGCGATATCGAGTTATCCTTGTACTAAATCCTAGTTATCTCTTAGGATTCCTATGTTATACGATTCCTTGTGATTCATATTACTTAGCCAATTCATTTATGCCTGTTTGTGACAAGGATGATCCTTCTAGGGTGATAAACCAAATCTACGGAATCGAATTCGCGTAAACAAATAACATGTGGCTTGTTGTTGGTTAAAACTATTAGAGCACATTATGGCATTACACATTGCGTATACATGAAGCATGGTATCAAAGAAAAACTCTTAGATGCATAGTACCTATCTACTAAAATCATGACCTAAGATGAGTGTCACATGCCATAAGAAATATCCTTTCTATACATGCCATAAGGCCATAAAATGACCCCTTTTACTTTACTAAACTTATGGGTTTCTTTCAAAGTATAATTTAAAAATCCCATTTGTAAATATTCCCTAAATTGCCACTTTAATATGCAAATTTTTTTACGATCGGAAAGGATATTTCTTACGACCTTCCAGTGAAAGGATAGATGATTCTTTATAAGTGCATCCCCCTTGAGCATTTATGGTCTATTGAATATCCAAAGTAATAGAAGCACATGTTAGCCCAATTTTGTCTTCTTAACACCGCACTACGGTAGGGAAAAGTATGAGAAGAATGTATTTGAACAACACATGGTTATTGTTAGTTAAAATTCTTTGGGCAAGTTATGCCATGACACATTGCATATGCATTAATTATGGTATCAAAGAAAAACCCCAAGGGAGTCCACCTTATAGAGTATGTAAGATACCATGTGAGTTTAAAAAATGGTATTTTATTTATAAAAACTCACAAGACATATTTATACTTTTTTAAATTATAATTTAAAAAACTTGTAACTTTAAAAAAGTGAAAGGGGTCATTGTGTGACCTTATAGCCGATAAAGAAAATGTATTTATTAATATCCTTTGAACACACATTATATATATGATTTCTTATAGGTGCACTCTTGGGAGAAAAAATCTTGTTAAATGGAAAGCACTTGTCTATTGAAATTATTGACCTATGTTGAGCAAAAGAGGTCCGTTTACCCATAGGCTAGAGTGACTATCCTTGGGAAAGTCTATTTAACAAAATAATAAATCTCTTGAATAGAAAAGATAAATAGAGCGAACTAAGTTTCATTATTTTTTATGTGTTAAGATAGCATATCCAAGGCCAATCCTTGGGGTATAAGAGAGCCACAAAGGAAATATAATTTAGATGGGGGGTACCCACTACAACATATAGACTCATAGCAACTTTTAAAGTGACAAATTTATTCATGGAAAAAAATGCCCTCATCATTGCTATTAGTGACCTGATAAATTCATCGCTATTAGCGTCGCTATTTGTGTCTCTATTTTTGTTGCTATTGTGTCTCTATTTTCGTTGCTATTGGCATTGCTATTAGCATTGCTATTTGAGTTGCTAATTAGGTCGCTATTTGCATTGCTAATTAGGATAGCGATGCTAATACCGATGCATATAGTGACACAAATAGCCAGGAAAATGGCGATGCTAATAGCAATGGTTGCATAGTAAATTTCCTATGCAAATAGTGACAGTTATAAAGGGGAAAAAAATTAGGTGGCAGGGCATGGATCCCTACCACTCTTTGAGCACTCTTCTAGCTATAGACACTAAATATTCTTGTATAATTCATTTTCCAATGTCACGTATACCTAATACCTAAAAATTGCACATAAAATTTTCTAATAAAAAAGGAATCCTTTGATTGCAAAAGCTGGATATATTCAAATTGAAAAGGTATTATGCAAGGAGTTTTTTCATCACTTGCTTAGGCCCGAGAAAAAGAGCTTGTGATTGCAAAAGCTAGATATAGTCAATTCAAAAAAGTATTACTCAAGGAGCTTTTTGATCACTTGCTTAGGCCCAAGAAGAAGAGCTTCACTTCAAGCTTTCACTGTAGTTCAAGACATTGAGGTATGAACAAGACCTTGCTATTTGAGCTGCTAATTAGGTCACTATTTGGATCACTAATTAGGATAGCGATGAATATAATAAAACAAAGAGGCACGAAAATAGCAACGATTGCATAGTAAATTTCCTATGCAAATAGCAATGGTTATAGAGGGGAAAAAAATTAGGTGCCAAGGCATGCATCCCTGCCACTCTTCGAGCAACCTTCTAGTTGTATACACTAAACATTCTTGTATAATACATTTTCCAATGTCATATGTATCTAATGTCTAAAAATTGTGCATCAAATTTTCTAATAAAAAAAGAATCCTCCGATTTCAAAAGCTAGATATATTCAATTCGAAAATGTATTATGCAATGAGTTTTTTCATCACTTGCTTAGGCCCAAGAAGAAGAGCTTGTGATTGTTAAAGCTAGATATAGTCAATTCAAAAAAGTGATACTCAATGAGCTTTTTTATCACTTGCTTAGGCCCAAGAAGAAGAGCTTCACTTCAAGCTTTCACTACAATCAAGACCTTGAGGTATGAATAAGTTCCATTGATCTTCTACTCACTCTAGCTTATTCCAAACTTGTTGAAGTCTTTTTGGGGGAGCATTTAGACATTTGTAAGAGTTATACCATGGCATTGGAGCCAGACACACTCATATAGGGAGTAGTAGTGTCCTTGAGTGCCAGGAGGCATATTTCACGGTGGATTCCATGCCACGGTGGATTCCGTGAGGTTTTATGGTGGATTCCGTAAACTTTGTTGACCGGGGCTCATACACAAAGTGGATTCTTTGTGTGAGAAGTTGATGGGGACGCTATCCTTTTCGGGCATTTCATTAATTTAGTGTGTACATGGGTGATTCCATAGCGGGTGATTCCACAAACTACATATTAAATTAATAAACATTTATGAGTTTAGAGTGCGCGCTCGTGATAAATTAGACTAGGATTGATTTCTAACTGGTTGATTTATTTATGTAGCTGAAGACTGCTAGGTATTCACTTTTGTCGGTTTAATTGTATTATTTTACTAATGATTGTGAATGCTTCAGTTGATGTGTAGAGATAGCAGCACTGGCGGAGGAAAGCAATGGAGGATAGCGTGTATTCGAGTTATCACTTATATTTTGATGGGCGCATACCTTAGGCATGGCGCCTATATTTTGTCGCGCCTATTTATTAAGGCGTTGGATATGTATCTATTATTTTGTATGCGGATGGGCGCACTATTATGATATTTGTATTTGGACATTGTATTAGGTATGCCTGACTCTTTGGGCACCCGCCCATTAGCTTTATTTCTATTTTGCACTAAAGCAAACTCAAAAGCCAAAAGTGTGCTATTTTGTAATTTGGGCTATTATTTGAGCTTGAAGATGATTAATACATAAAATACATGCTTTGTGGAGCGCTTTGAAGATGATTAAACCCAATTGGTCTCTTGTTCATGTCATGCATGCTTTCTACCTTGAGTTTTGTGCAAAAAGTAGAGTTCTTTTGTTCTTGGGGACCTTCCGGTGCTCACTACGCGAGTATAGAGTATCCGATCTGTGCACCAGTGGTATCAGAGCGAAGCTGAGATCAAGATCAGAGCAGAGCTCAGATCGAGAGCTTCCAATCGCAATCCATCTTGCCCGAAGGCGGAGCTCCTAGAATGATCAAGCTCTACAGTCAGTTTCATCAGGAACAGTCGATATGGGTGGATTCGTGGCGGCAAGAACCTCTGTTTACAGCCTCTAATCGCGAAGGACCGGCCTGAGGAAGCGGAGGACCACTCCTACATCTCTTCTATCAAGACATTTTTATACAGTGACAGTAAGCTTATCTCCATAACTTAAAAAGTAATTAAGCTTTAAAATAAAGCTTAGCAAAAGCTTGATAAGAAGCTTAGGAGTCTTCAAGCGAAAATTTCGGCGACAGGCGCCATCATCCCGTAAATTTCGCAGCTGAAAACGGCCCCCCCTAAAATCCGTCATCAGTTTCATCTACTCAAAAGCTTAAGTCATTTAAGCTTTACAAGGTTCAATCACTTAAATCCTCCAAGTTTTATCACTCTGCAAGTCACGAAGGTCTATTAAGTTCCCATAAGTCAAAACTGACTTATTTCAAAAAACTCCCATAAGGACTATTCCTGCGTAGAAGCACTGAACTGCAAAGTTGTTTCCTGGAAGACTCTGTTTGCATACGCAGACTTGGTGAACTAGTTTCAGCACATGTAGAAGGTCATACACAGATTTTACAAAGACTTTAAATTCCGCAACCGCAAAAGTCGAAGACCGTGAAAGCCAAACAAAAATCTATAAGCCTTGTATACCCGACTTTGAGCTATACTCATCTCGCTAATTGGATTTTGAGAGTGTGAGGTCTTTTAATTTTTTACAAGATGATGGAACAAAATATGGATGATTTAATGGCTGAAGGCGATCTTCCTGAATCTACGATGGAACAAAAATTGGATTTAATTATGATGCACCTGGATGAAGAACGAAGAGCCCAGCAAGCTTTGCAAGTTCAATTGGCCAATTTACAATGATCGACTACCGGCAAAGATGGACCACAACTCGAAGATCTTATCCGATGAACCATCGATGCCACTCTCGAAGCTCAATCCATCCGCAAAGAAACAAAGATAAGTGAAAAAAATTTCAAATTCTGTACTTTCAATGGAACTCGAGATGGAAATACTGTTCTTGCATTCATCAATCAGTTTGATGATTACTTTCATGAAGAGACATACGCTGAAAAAGATAAAATTAAATGTGTCACGAATCACTTAGTCGATCGAGCATCTCTTTGGTGGACCGTGGTTCATAAGAGCATAGATTGTCCCACTACCTGGGAGAGTTTCAAAAAGAAGTTTATGTAGAATTTCCTTCCTCCACAATTCCATGAAAAAGCCATAAAGCAATGGGACCTTCTTCAGCAATGAGATCGTGAGCCTATTTCCCAATACACCGAATGCTTTTGGAATGCCTTACTCCAACTACGCATGCTTGAAGACGTACCTGAAGTGACTCACAAGTGCAAGTTTATGTCTGGATTACTTGGGCATTACTACGCTGAAGTCAATATGTTCAAGCCTGCAACCCTTGAAGATGCAATTTCTTTAGTTCATGATACTGAAGACAAGATTCGAGGAAGAGACAAGCGTCCACAACAATTTCAAGCAAATGGTAACTATGGTTCTAAGCAATTCAATTCAAATTTTAGAAGATTCAGTCAAAGTCGATTTCCTTCATCATCTTTCCGTAAGTATTGGACAAAACTACCTACTTTGCCATCAAATACCAATCAAAACCCTAAGTCATCTTCACAGCCAAATCCTAATATTCCTAGACTTCCTGCCATTGCAAACAATGTATCTAAAGCCAAACCTATAGTGTGTTACAAATGCCATGAACCTGGACATCTAGCAGCCAATTGCCAATCGAAGAAGCCACCTTTCCATATCAACTATCTTGGAGCAATGGAAGATGAAGAACATGAGGAAATGCCTGACTTTACGGAAGATGAGGGCGACATTACTACTCCTTTGGATACTTTACCAGGTATGCCAACTCCACATTCTTTGTTGACAATGAAATGTTTAGTGCATGGAAAAGAAAAGATTATTTTGCATGATGATGGTAGTACACATGATTTTATTTCCGCAAAGTTAGTGAAAGAATTGAAATTACAAACTGTTTCTACGCATTATCGCATTAAAGCAATATTCTTAGGCACAAGGTAAAATGGAACACAAGAGATCCATGATTTAGAAATTCAAATTGGTGAATACACTGAAAGAAGGAATTTCCTAGTTGTACCTTTACAGTCCAGTGATATTATCTTAGGTATGCCTTGGCCTCATCAGCATAATCTTGACATAGATTATTCCACGCATTCAATTAAAATTCATTTTCAAGGAAAACGCATTACATTGTATAGTATGCACGCATCTAATAATTTTCCACTGCTTACTCATACTCAAGCTAAACATCCATTACGCAAAAGTTTTAAATCTTATCTAATTTGGGTGAATGAACTTCAAGTTAAAGAAAAACATATGCACCCTAGGCATAAACAATTCCTTGCACAATTTAAAGATTGTTTTGTTGAAGATTTACCACCTGGACTACCTCCTTCACGTCCTGAAGACCACAAAATAGATTTAATTCCTGGTACACAACCACCCTATAAAGCACCATATAGGCATAACCAGATTAAACAGAAATAAATTCAAAATCAAGTTGAGGAATTATTAAACAGAGGATTAATCAGACCTAGTAGTTCTCCATTTGGCGCACTTGTTTTGTTGGTAAAGAAGAAGAATAATACTTATTGCATGTACATTGATTATCGTGCCGTAAATAAGATTACTATAAAGAATAGATATCCAATTCCTAGGGTAGATGATCTTATGGATAAACTACAAGGTTCTGCCATATTTAGTAAAATAGATCTGAAATCTGGTTATCATCAAGTGAAATTAGATAAATCTGATATATTTAAAACTACATTTAGAACACAATTTGGTCATTAGGAATTTTTAGTGATGCCTTTTGGACTAACTAATGCACCTATTACATTTAGTAGAATGATAAATCACATATTTTTGAAATATCAGCATTGTGTTATAGTATTCTTTAATGATATCTTGGTATTCAGTAAAAATGAGAAAGAACATTATGAACATCTGTCTTTGGTTTTCAAGTTGTTGAAAGATAATCAATTGTATGCTAATCCGGAAAAGAGTGAGTTCTTTCAAACAGAAATTGAATATCTAGGTCATATTGTGTCATCAGAAGGTATTAAGGTTGACCCTAAGAAGATAGAAGCAATATTGAATTGGCCTATACCCAAAAATGTGCATGAGTTACGTTCTTTTCTAGGTCTTGCTAGTTTTTACAAGAAGTTTGTGCGAAATTTTTCATTACTTGCTTTGCCTTTGACTAAACTTTTAAAGAAATGTATTATTTATCATTGGTGTGATAATCAACAGAAATTTTTTGATTTATTAAAACATGCATTAACTCATTCTCCTGTATTACAACTACATGATTTCAATAGACCATTCTTTTTAGTAGTTACTGATGCTAGCGGTGTTACACGAGCGGTGATAGAGAGCAAGCCTCTCTCACAACTCGATAACTAAGAGCGGAATTTTGGTGCCGAGAAGTGCTTAAAAATAGCTAAAAATTACGAATATCAAGGGAAAAATATTCAACGTCGAAGGCGGCGTCTTGATCTAGGACGATTTTAAGCGCTAAAGTGCTTTAAAGGAGCCCGAGTGACACTTGTTGATTTTTCATAATTTTTCAGACAGTCGTGTGGGTTGACAAGAGTTATTGGCCAATGCGGGATGCCAAGCCAGATGACCAGGATTTTTCAGAGCTCAATTCCGAGTCCTGACGGGGAAATGGCCAAGAAACCGGTCAAGATGCGAAGAGGTGGACATTAGAGTGGCCAAATGGGAAAGTGCCTCTTGGGAGCCCAACATTTTTTACCATTTGACAAGAGGGCATGAAAAAAAATGTGACATGAAGGAGGAGAAGGCGCCATCAACAGGCAGTGAAATTTACGCTAGGGAGAGGAGGCAATCTTCAGCCTCAATACAACCCACATCAATGATCATGGGGCCTCAATCCCCCCTGAATGCTGACTCTATCACCGCCTCTCGCCCGTCAAATGGTGGTCTCTGTGAAGAATTCTGATTTCAGTCTTTCTCTCTCCTCCCTCTCTCTCCCCTAAAGGCAGATTCATGTGGTGGAGAAGAAGAAGAAGAAGAATGGATGATGGATGCTTGTCCAATGAAGACCGGATTGCTCCGTGGTGCAAGAAGATTGAAGGTTGCTCATTGTGGACTGTCATGAGAATTAATGGTGGCTGAAAATCAGTCCTGAGATATGGCAAATAAAAACCCACAACCTGCAAAGAACGGTAATCTCATTTTTACAAAGGAAAATGGTATTTTTATGCAATTTGCTTCATGAATACTTGTTCCCATGAGATGATTATGTATTATGATGTTGTTTGCAATGTCTTTCAACTGTTTATGATCAAAAAATCAAAAAATCATAAGTGTTGTGGATGAAATTAATAGTGTAAAACCTGTAAAATACACAAAATATGGGAAAATTGGGTGTTTTTGAGATATAAATGGAAAATACAATAAGACACACCAACTAAACTTGTGTTTTTGCTGTAAATAAACCTAAGGGCCACAGTCCATAACTCATTTTGAATTTTTAGTCATTTAATATTGCAAAAAATAGAAGAAAAATAGGGAAAATAAAGAAAAAATAGGAAAAAAATGGATTTTGAGTGCCGAAAATTAAGGAAAAATAAGATTCATATTTGTGGATGTATGGGGGGTTTGAAGTATGAGGTTTAGCCTCAGTTCAACCCTACCTTTATGTTTTAGTGAGTTTTTATTGCTTTTCATAAAATAAAAATGAGGAAAATGAACCCTAGACCTATGCACGATGCACAACCTAAACGGGTGAGGGGCTAGAGTGTATGAAAAGTGTTTAAATCATGAAAAGCTTGCTGGTTTTTATACATATCATATAGAGCGGTTGTTAATTAAAGATTAAGGACCTAGTAGCACAAGGGTTTCTCGGTGCTAGGTTCATGCAATGCCGTATACGAGTGATAGTTAAATTCATTGAAAGAATGCTTTTCCACATGTGCACCAATGCTGATTTACTTAATTGTTTGAGCACATGGACATTCACAATTTGCATGAAGCATGAAATTTAAGAAGTATCAGATAATACCTCCTGGATGCATAGCAATTGCTTTCTAGAGGAACATGACCAACGTTGAGTGAGTAAGGTTGTCCAAGTTGTAGGCTAGGCGTTGGGTCTAAGGGGAAAGCAAGTGAGTCAGCATGGTATATCTCCTGGAAATACGTGAATCATGAAAGAGAGAAGTTTGTGTGCATGTGTTATATATATGTTTAGTGACGCATCGAGGGGCCAATCCCCAACGTGGAGGAGAGTCGCAGTGAGGTAGCGGCATTCAGCCGTGGAAGGACCTCCTATGTTTGTACTTCATGCTATTTGGCAATGTGCTGGGACTCCCTCTCAAGAGTGTTAATGGGGATAGAGTTGGACTACGAGACGTGATACAAACGCAAGATGTTTGGGAAGATGATGTATGTGTCATCCACGCTCCTGGCCGCGAGGCCGTGGGGTTGTTGAGCGCATGATAGAGGTCCGGCTAGTGCATGAGCCAGTGCCGGCCCGTTTTAGGTCCCATCAATAACGAGACGTTAAGGAGTGCCGATTGGGGTAATTGAATTTGTTGAATGCACAACACAACTTAAAAAATTCAATTATTCGATCATATACCACAAGCCACACAAAAACAAAACATAGCCTCTTATAGCTCAAAAAAAATTTTAAAACCTGTATGTGGGTAGAGCATCACACAATCACACAATGAAAATACCAATAATTTGAAAACAAACCAAGAGAAATATATTCTCGTACCTTAACAACCATGATCCGACGCTCGACGCTTTGACATCCAAAAGCTCTCACTTTCAAATTAGCATGGCAAGAGCTCACTCTAGCATGCGACCCTCCACTCTCCTCTCTCACATAATACAATTGTAATCAAGGGGGAAGGCCCTTAACTCTTCAATCTCCTCTCCTTATATAGTTTTCTATCCACACTCACACATATTAGGCTTTTTGCTTTCAGCTTTTGGCTTTTGCTTTTCTACTGCTTTTCACTATTTTCGTTTTTTCTGCTTTATGCCTACTTGTAACTTGTTTGGATCATAACTTTGTCATTTGAACTCCGAATATACTCATTCGGGTACTTCAAACAATCAGAAGGCATCTGGTCAACAGGCCCATCGCAGGCAGAATTACGAAAATCCATCAAAATCGAGCAAAAATTTTGATATTCGTAAATTGCATCATTTTTTTCCATCTTTTAACTTGGACGACTTATTCCCTTCCTTGGCCTATTGTTCTTGTAATTGCATACACTTTCACCACACATGTCCTCTTTTCCTTCAAGAAATACTCGCTGACGATGTAAAACATACGACATTTTTCCTTTGATCCTTAAGTCTTCAAAATGAATATTCTTTGGATATGAACCTATTTTTTATGCAGTGTGCCCTAGTGGGAATATGCTTTTTTGAAATGAACTCCGTGCCCAATCATTCATGATTTGAAAAAATATGCAATGTTGGATCCATGATATGCAACCAATCAATCCATGCTGACACAAAAATAATGTATGCATTTGAAGAATTGTGCCTAGCCTATCTAGATGTGATCATGCATCATGCAAAATGCAAACAAAATTCCTTGTTAATTTAAAATTCTTTATCCTCACCTCTCAACTCTCATAAAAAAGATATGATATACTCCACTCCACCCATCCAAAATCTCACAATCACTCAAGAAATGATGGTCCTTAAGATGTTGACCAGATAAGAACAACCCATCTCACAATTGGTGGCGTTCTTCACGATCCTCGAACTCTCCCAACCACCTTACCCTCTCAACCACAGGTTCCTAACTTTGTGATGAACATCCCAAATGGTACGTGCAAGAAACGTGCGTGCTCAATGACAGATGCTCTCTCATGTGCGCATGCATCTAAGATTTACTGCATATAGTTGCAGCGGACCTCATGCCGTGCTAGTGCTCAATGATGGTGCAAAATGTGCATAATCCCAACCCATGGCATGAAGGTATTTGAGAAGAACAGGAGACGACCCCCGAGTGCAGTGGATCAACAAGTGCTCGTGAACCCATAATCCCCATGATGTGCATAAGTCTCAACAAGAATACATACCTAGCTCCTCAATGTTCGGTAGCTAATAGCAAACTCCAACTTTATCCTGTTAAAAAAAATACCAAGCTTGACCAAGGCTATCAAGTTTCACACTCAACAAATCAAACAAAAAGACAGAAATAAATCCTAAGCTAGACAAAACACAATAAATTGAATTACAAAACAACAAACAAACTGTCACACAAACAACTAAATTAGCAAAAATCAAACCTAACTACAATTAGACTAGGGTGTTTAGTTTTCAAAAAAATGCTTCATATATTTAGCCCTCCCTCTAGTCTGCAAACATTCATGTGCAACAGTTGTTTTCATAAAACGATGCAACATTTATGAGCCAATGAAAAATCAAATCCAACGATCTATCCACAATCTTCTCAACAAACACGAATGGCACATTTTTCTCAAACAACTCCTTTACAAGTAGACAAAACTCATCCATGAAATTCTCATCAAAATCCTTGAGACAATCCTCACCATCTAAGGAAAATACATCATCCTCCAAATTCTTCAAATCCCTCAAATCATAACCACACTCAAAAATGTTCATAACCCACCTATCCCCCCTAGGAAAAACCATGTTACTTCTAGAGTCTCTAAATAAAGTTTTGACCCTTTCTTTGTTGCCAATCTCAAATTCATCCACTAATTCATCTACAACTTCTCCTAAAGATACTATGCAAGGATCTCCCAACTCAATCTCCAAATCAAACACAACATCAAAAGGAGTCAACTCCGGACTCCTAACGCCACAAGAACCAACAACATCTACAAATGGGGTCACTCCAGGACACCCAACCACATCACTTAACTCATCAACAATACAAGACTCCATCGAGTCTTTCACACACAAAGAGTGGTAAACACCTTCCATAGTATCCTTACAAGCAACCTCACAAGAAACATCATCATTACAAATAACATCTTCACAATGCAACAACTTCGGGTCAATAACCTCAACCAAAGACTCCTCAACTATCAGATCCCTAACTACCTCCTCACAAACCTCTTCCAACTCTATTTTCTTGATTTTAAACCACTTTTCCCTCAAATTCTCAATCCTTTTTAAAGCCTTACTCAAATTCTCTCTCACATCCTCATCAATGTCACTCTCAAGATCCTCAAAACCCCAATCAAAATCATCACAAACTTTATCAAAAACTTCTGGAGAATTCAAAGAAACTACAAGACTATCAAATGAAGTTTTCTCTTCGATATTGTTGCCTAAATCAACCAAACAATTATCTACACAACTATCAAGAAGCATGAGGTTAGGTCTACTCAACACAACATCATCAATACCACAAACAAAAGCCTCTCCAGGGCTACTCAAACCATCAACAACCAACTCACAAGACTCAACTGAGTCAATAACACTGACACCAAAATCACAACATGAGTTAGAACTTAAAACCTCCATACTCTCTTGATTAACAAACTCACAACAAATCTCAACAAACTCATCAGGCAACAAATTCGAACCCTTAACTTCATCTTGAAAACTTACAGTTTCTAAGCCCTCCCCCTCATGGTTTTCCAAAAGACTCAAAAAATCATCCTCTTTTCTCTCTCTTCATCTTTCAAGCAATCAGATCCATCTATACTATCGCCAAGGCAAACAAGCTCACTCTATAAATTGTCTTTACTCTCTTCAACACTGTCATGACTATCAGAATTTTCATCACTCATTTTCTCATTAAAAATATCAAAACTTTCTTGACTCTCATCCTCTCCCAAAGAACATGAAAACTCTTGGTCCTTAAAACAATATGGTCTCTCCTTTTCTTCTTTACAACTCATATCCAGCTCTAGCTCATCTCTATAGTCCTCAAGCTCCAAAGCATCATCAGTCAATCCCACTTCTTTAGTTAAATCACTAATCACTGGACTAGAAGTATCCTTAGTCAATGGGTATGAATTCACACTCCTAGTCTCTTCACTCCAATCAGTCAAACAAGTATTTTTCTCCTCAACCACCCTAGGGATTTTCTCCTCACATACTTCAATTGATTTCTCACAAGTCAACTCATCTCTCCTAAATAGAGAATATAGTATACCTCTCTCAGGATATGCACAACTCTCTCTCTTCTCCTCAAAAACTTTTCTCTCAACTCGCCTTGAACTCAACCTTTCCCTTGGTTCATCAAACCCTAACTCTTTTTTTCTTTTGGTCTTCCTTTCTTGATACTGAGCTATCCTCACCGCTTCCTCAAAAGTCTTAGGGTTTTTTACCTCTAATTTCACTCTCCAATCTTCTAATTTCAACCCATTTACAAAATACATTATCGTCAACATAACTGAGGCTATCTCACCTTCTAACAATGTTAAACTCCATCGATTCCACAATCTTTCAAACTCCCTAGCAAAATCCTCAACACACTGATCATCTTTTTGAACACAAGTTTCAATTTTTGCCCATATCTCACTTTGACTTTCTATTTTTTTAAACCTAGATAGAAATACATTTTTAATGGTCTCATAGTCCAAATTTTGTCTCCTAAATTTCAAGCTTCTCTCAAAGTCAAGCAACCAATTTCGTGCTTCTCCCTGCAATTGATATCTAAGAATCTGGAGTTTAGCCTCAAGATCAGTCACTCTCCCTACCAAACAACACAGCTCTATTTTTTCTAAAAATCTTTCGGGATCTTGAGTATGATTACTATGGAACTCACGAAAATTATCAGCCATTTTCAAAAATCACAAAAAATCAAAACAAACTCACATTCAAAATAACAACAATCTCAATTTCGGCACTCCTCAGCAAACAACAATATCAATTTCGGCACTCCTTAGCGGGGGCACCAAAAAAGAGATGTTACATGAGCGGTGATTGAGAGCAAGTCTCTCTCACAACCCGATAACGAGACGTTAAGGAGTTCTAGTTGGGGTAATTGACTTTGTTGAATACACAACACAACTTAAAAAATTCAATTATTCGATCATATACCACAAGCCACACAAAAACAAAACACAACCTCTTATAGCTTTTAAAAAAATTTAAAACCCGTATGTGGGTAGAGCATCACACAACCACACAATGAAAATACCAATAATTCGAAAACAAACCAAGAGAAATATATTCTCATACCTTAACAACCATGATCCGACGCTCAGTGCTTTGACATCCAAAGGCTCTGACTTTCAAATTAGCATGACAAGAGCTCACTCTAGCATGCGACCCTCCACTCTCCTCTCTCACATAATACAATTGTAATCAAGGGGGAAGGCCATTAACTCTTCAATCTCCTCTCCTTATATAGTTTTCTATCCACACTCACACACATTAGGCTTTTTGCTTTCAGCTTTTGGCTTTTGCTTTTCTACTGCTTTTCATTATTTTCGTTTTTTCTACTTTATGCCTGCTAGCAACTTGTTTGGATCATAACTTTGTCATTTGAACTCCGAATATAGAAATTTGGGTACTTGAAACGATTGGAAGACATCTGGTCGACAAGCCTAGCGAGCAAAATTACAAAAATCCATCAAAATTGAGCAAAAATTTTGATATTCGTAAATTGCATCATTTTTCTCCATCTTTTAACTTGGATGACTTATTCCCTTCCTTGGCCGATTGTTCTTGTAATTGCACACACTTTCACCACACATGTCCTCTTTTCCTTCAAGAAATACTCGCTGACAATATAAAACGTACGACCTTTTTCCTTTGATCCTTAAGTCTTCAAAATGAATATTCTTTGGATATGAACCTGTTTTTTATGCAATGTGCCCTAGTAGGAATATGCGTTTTTGAAATGAACTCCGTGCCCAATCATTCATGATTTGAAAAAATATGCAATGTTGGATCCATGATATGCAACCAATCAATCCATGCTCACACAAAAATAATGTATGCATTTGAAGAATTGTGCCGAGCCTATCTAGATGTGATCGTGCATCATGCAAAATGCAAACAAAATTCCTTGTTAATTTAAAATTCTTTATCCTCACCTCTCAACTCTCATAAAAAAGATATGATATACTCCACTCCACCCATCCAAAATCTCACAATCACTCAAGAAATGATGGTCCTCAAGATGTTGACCAGATAATAACAACCCATCTCACAATTGGTGGCATCCTTCACGACCCTCGAACTCTCCCAACCACCTTACCCTCTCAACCAGAGGTTCCTAACTTTGTGATGAACATCCCAAATGGTGCGTGCAAGAAACATGCGTGCTCAATGATAGGTGCTCTCTCATGTGCGCATGCATCTAAGATTTACTGCATATAGTTGCAGCGGACCTCATGCTGTGCTAGTGCTCAATGATGGTGCAAAATGTGCATAATCCCAACCCATGGCATGGAAGTATTTGATAAGAACATGAGATGACCCCCGAGTGCAGTGCATCAACAAGTGCAACGTGAAGTGCTCGTGAACCCATAATCCCCGTGATGTGCATAAGTCTCAACAAGAATACATACCTAGCTCCTCAATGTTCGGTAGCTAATAGTAAACTCCAACTTTATCCTGTTCAAAAAAATACCAAGCTTGACCAAGGCTATCAAGTTTTACACTCAACAAATCAAACAAAAAGACAGAAATAAATCTTAAGCTAGACAAAACACAATAAATCGAATTACAAAACAACAAAACAAACTGTTATGCAAACAACTAAATTAGCAAAAATCAAACCTAACTATAGTTAGACTAGGGTGTTTAGTTTTCAAAAAAATGCTTAACAGCAAATGTGGAATAGGAGCCGTACTTATGCAAGATAATCATCCCATAGCCTATTCTAGCTGTAAACTGAAACCATCCGAACTTAAATATTCTACATATGATAAAGAACTGTTAGCTATTGTACAAGCTTTAAGACAATGGAAACATTACTTAATGGGTTCTAAGTTTATGATTAAGACTGACCAACAAAGCATTAGACATCTCCTTAGTCAACCCCAAATATCTGACCGACATATCAAATGGGCAGCTTTTATTCAGAGTTTTCATCCCCTTATCCAATATCAACCAGGTAAAGAAAATGTAGTAGCCGATGCTTTAAGTAGAAGACCGACCATTCATAATATCTCTGTCATATCATTTGATTCTTTAACCTCTATGAAAGATACTTATCATCAAGACATTACTTTTCAAGCTGACTAGAATAAATTAGTTAGAAATAACTGGATTCCTATTGATTCACTGTCTTACAATGATGGGTTCATGTTTTATGAAAAGAGATTATGTGTTACAGTCCCATTTAGATCTTTTGTTTTGAATGAGATTCATTGTCCTCCATATCAAGGTCATAGAGGTATCATATCTACTTTGCGTACATTGACTGAAGATTTTTATTGGCCACATATGGACACTCATGTATCTAACTTTGTTTCTAAATGTTTGGTTTGTCAAAGAGTTAAGAGAAATTATGGTAAACAATATGGTTTACTTATGCCTTTATTTATTCTATCAAGACCATGGGAACAGATTTCTATGGACTTTATTACTGGTTTACCTAATACTAAAGCTAACCATGATATGATTTGGACTATTGTAGACAAGTTTAGTAAACAAGCATATTTCATTCCATGCAAGAAAACTTTAACAACATCTCAGGCAGCACAATTGTTTTTGAAAACTGTTTTCACTAATTATGGATTACCAAAAGTTATTATTTCTGATCGTGATTCTAGATTTTGTAATAACTTTTGGATTACTTTGTTTGCTAACCTAGGAACAAAGATTGATTTCTCATCTGCATTTCATCCTGAAACTAATGGTCAAACAGAAGCCACTAATAGTACTATTTTAGATCTTTTACGTGCTTACACTATTTCTAAACCACAGACATGGGATACACATTTTTATTTACTGCAGTTTGCATATAACAATACACCACACACAACTACAAAGAAAGCACCGTTTGAAGTGATTTATGGTTATAAATTGTCTACACCTGTTGCATCTTTATCAAATAGAATTCAGAGTGTTGATGATATTGCTAACATGCACGCTACTATTTTTGATGAGGTTAAAGACATGATTGCCAAAGCCCAACAATCATATACAAAACAAGCCAATAAGAAAAGACAGGCCATGAATTTCAAAGTTGATGACTATGTTTGGTTAATAATAGAAAAACATACATTACAAAGTGTGGATAAACACCCAATTGTGAAATTAGCACCTACATTCTATGGACCATTCAAGATCATTCACAGAATCAATGACAATGCATTTAAGTTAGAACTACCACCACATTGAAAAATTCACAATACCTTTCACATTAGTTTATTACGATCCTTTAGAGGCCAATTACATGTACACCCTGTTTATGAAAACCCACCTTTGCTAGATGAAGAGACTAAAATCCTTGAGCCTGAAGCTATCATAGATACTGATTTTATGACCACTGGAATTGGCCGTAGATATTCTAAATATTTGGTCAAGTTTAAAAACCATTCTGTTGAAGAGGCCCAATGAATGTACACTAGAGACTTAAATGCTTTCCCTACTCTGTTAGCTCCACATTGAGCTAATAGCAATTGACGACAATTGCTATCCCACCCTGGGGGCATGATGCCAGGAGGCATATTTCACGGTGGATTCTGTGATGTTTTACGGTGGATTCCGTAAACTTTGTTGATCGGGGCTCATACACAAAGTGGATTCTTTGTGCGAGAAGTTGATAGGGAGGACTATCATTTTTAGACATTTCATTAATTTAGTGTGTACATGGGTGATTCCATAGCGGGTGATTTTGCAGAATACATATTAAATTAATAAATGTTTATGAGTTTAGAGTGCGCACTCGTGATAAATTAAGGTTAGGATTGATTTCTAACCAGTTGATTTATTTATGTAGCTGAAGACTGCTAGGTATTCACTTTTGTCGGTTTAATTGTATTATTTTACTAACGATTGTGAATGCTTTTGTTGATGTGTAGAGATAGCAGCAGTGGCGGAGGAAAGCATTGGAGGATAGCGTGTATTCGAGTTATCACTTATATTTTGATGGGCGCATACCTTAGGCATGGTGTCTATATTTTGTCGCGCCTATTTATTAAGGCATTGGATATGTATTTATTATTTTGTATGTGCATGGGTGCACGATTATGATATTTGTATTTGGACATTGTATTGGGTATGCCTGACTCTTTGGGCACCCGCCCATTAGCTTTATTTCTATTTTGCACTAAAGCAAACTCAAAAGCCAAAAGCATGCTATTTTGTAATTTGGGCTATTATTTGAGCTTGAAGATGATTAATACATAAAAACATGCTTTGTGGAGCGCTCACACAAGGCATGGGGGGAGATTGCACCCAATTGGTCTCTTGTTCATGTCGTGCATGCTTTCTACCTTGAGTTTTGTGCAAAAAGTAGAGTTCTTTTGTTCTTGGGGACCTTGCGATGCTCACTATGTGAGCATACAGCATCCGATCTGTGCACCATTGAGCTCTACTTCTTCCTTCTTATTTTTACCTACATCTAAGTCATCTTCTATCTCTTCTTTCTTGGCCTCACCCTTCATCAAAGGCATCCCATGTGCCTTACAAGAGGGCATTGACCTGACCTCACCCTCAATCTCAATGGATGGAGGTGTTTCAAGATGAAAAGAATCAAGCTCATCCTCCCCCTTCTCAAACCTCATTTCTTGAGCTATAACTTGTGGTGCAAGAGTTCATCCTTTTGACATATCCATATATCTTTGTCTTCTTTCTTATATCCTAACTCCAACATAATACTTTCTACCTTTGAATATAGATTCATTCTCCATCCTTCTCCCTTCACATAATAATTCATCATTTCTTCCTCTTCTTGGACTTCTGCAGGTTGGCATTCTTTAGGATACGGTAGTCAGTATAGAGGTATTCTTCTTCTAGGTGGCAGTTGATGGAGAAAGATTCAAGGCAGTAGTATCCATCTCCTTGAGGAGGGTATTTGTTATAGAGGTATTGGTCTTCAAGGTAGCCTTCATGGTAGTAGTCTTCAGGGTAGTAGTGGAGGTAGCAGCAATCGGCTCCTTCTTATTGGGGAGGAGGTGTTCCAAGATCTAGGGTGCTGAGCTCATCCTTTCCCTTTTCTTCATCATCATCTTCATTTGACAAGAATTCTTCATATTTTTTCACATGTTTCTTCTTTTCTGGCTTGTTTTTTGGTCAACTTCACTCCATTTCTCAGCTCTTGGCTCTTTTGGCTCTCATTAAATATGGTTTAGCTTGCTCTGTGGCTTCTCCCGATCGAAAGGCAATCTCCCAATTTCACCTTAGTATGATTTCCTTTTATAGCCTTGTATCGAGGTCTCAAACCATCTTCAATTGTCATAGCCTCTCTCTCTATGTTTTCTCTACTTTCCTTTTACTTCTCCCTCTATATGTGTGTGTGTGTGTATGCATGTTCTCTCTCTCTATCCTTCTGACTCTGTATTTTCTCCTCTTTTCTTTATTTTTCTCTTTTCCTCTCTCTCTATCTATTTCTCTTTCTCTCTCTCCCCTCCCTATTTTTATTTCTCTCATTCCCTCCCTCCCTCCCCCTTCCACCTTCATCTGTGTGTGTGTGTGTATGTGTGTGTTCTCTCTCTCTCTATCTCTCCCTCTATTTTCTCTTTTTGTCTTCATTTTTCTCTCTCTTTATCCACTCTATATTTCTTTGACCCTCCCCCCTCTTCTCTTTTTTCCTTTCCTCTCTCTATTTTTCTCTTTGCATCCCTTCCCTTCTATATATATATATATATATATATATATATGCATATATATTCTCTCTCTCTCTATGAATCTCTTCATAAACAATAAGAAAGAGAGAAGAGAGAATGCACATACCTCAAAGCTTGAAGAAGAATCCTTTCATGCTTCTCTCCTTCTTCTTCTTCTTCTTCTCCTTCATGGGTTTCCTCCTTCTCATTTGCAATTGTCCCCTCTCTTTTTGTGGTGGATGGCAGTGGCAATGGCCTCTCTCTCTCTCAATATCCCTTGTTTTGATCCCTCTCCCTTCTTCTCTCTATACATCTCTTCATCAACAAAAAGAAAGAGAGAAGTAAAGAAAATAGAAAAACAAAGAGAGAAGAGAGGATGCACTTACCTCTGTCTCTCTCTTCCCCTCACTTATTCTCTCTTTTTCTCTCGCTCCTTTCCTTTCCACTCTCACTCAATGCATCTAGTTGCAAACACAATCAAAGATAAAAAATAAAAATATTTTTAAAAAAATATATTGAAAGTAATGTTTCCCCACCTCTCTTTATCTCTCTCTCCCCCTCTCCCTTTTCTTTTCTTTCTTTTCATTCTCTCTCATTCTCTCATTTTTTTCCTATTTCTCTCTCCCTTTCTCTTGCTCTCTATTTTTTTCTCTCTATCTCTCTTTCTCCCTCTCTCTTTCTCTTCTTTTCACTCTCCTTCCTCTCTTCACCTCACCCTTTTTTTCTACCTCCTCTTTCTCTCTTCCTTCCTTCTTTTCTCTCTATTTCTCTCCCCCTCTCTTTCTCTTTCTATTTCCCTTTCTTTCTTTCCTTGCTCTTTGTTACTCCCCCTCTCTCCCTCATTGTTTCTCTCACTCATCCTCCTCTCTCCCTTCCTTCATCTCTTATTTCTATCTTCCTCTTTTTGTTTCGTTCCTTTCTCCCCTTTCTCTCCCTCTTTCTCTCTTCCTCTCCCTTCCTTCTTCTCCGTCCCTCCCTCCCTCTCTTTCCATGCATCTCTTTGCAAAGAAAAACAAAAAATGAAAAGAAGAGAACACAAAAATAAGGCAAGAAGAGGCAATGTTCCCATCTCAAAGGCTTGAAGATGAAATCATTTGTGCCTCCTCTTCGCACCTTCCGTCCCTTCTCCCTTACATACTTCTCTTTCTTCTTTGTGTACAGTGTGGCGATGGTGGTGATGATGTAGATGAACTCCCCCCTCTCTCTTTTTCCTCTTCCTCTTCCTCTCCCTTTCAAAGCTTTAATCTTTGTCGCTTTTTCTCTCATTCTTTCTCACAAATATTTTCAGTAAATGTCACTCTCAGGGTTTCGAAACTTTTTTCTCATAGCGGTGATGCTATAAGCATCGCTATGTGTGTTGCTAAAAGCATCGCTATATGCATCACAAATAGCATTGCTAAAAGTGTCACTATTAATGTCACTCTAAGTGTTTCTTTATGTGTCACAAATAGAATTTGTAACACTAATAGCGACGTTTTAGCAACACCGTGATTTTGTATCACAAATGGCCATTGCTATTGTCCCATTCCCTTGAAGTGAACCTCTATATGTGTATAAAACACAGCTCTCCCAAATCCTTCATCTCAAACTTCAGCTTCAATAGCATTTTCACATGAAGGATATCTTCATCACTGTCACCTGTCATAATCAAATCATCAACATAAATGACAAGTAGCATAATATATTTCTCTCTTTTTCTCACATAAAGTGAGAAATTTGCCTTGGAAATCTGAAAGCCAATAGTGACAAGATACTGTCCTATCTTGTCAGACCATGCTCTAGGTGCTTGCTTCAAGCCATACAAGGCTTTCTTCAACCTGCAAACAAACTCAGGATGAACAACATGCACATAACCTGGTGGCTGCTCCATATAGACCTCTTCTTGCAAATCACCATGCAAGAAGGCATTCTTTACATCCATCTGATATAAAGACCATCCCTTTGATGCAGCCATAGCAATGATTGCTCTTACGGTTGCCATCCTTGCAACCGGACTGAATGTTTCTTCATAGTCAATGCCATATGTTTGTGCATACCCCTTGACTACTAATCTTGCCTTGTATCTGTTCACAGAACCATCTGCATTGTGCTTCACCTTATAAACCCACTTACAGCCAATTGCATTCTTACCTTTAGGCAAAGGTACTAACTCCCATGTAGCATTTGCTTCCAAGGCATCCATGGCTTTCTCCCATTTTTATTTTCCCATGGCTTGCTCAAAAGAAGTGGGTTTTGGTTCCTGTATCACTTTAACCATATATGCATAGTGAATGGCTATAAATCCATCATATTTCAGCCTATCCACAGGATACCTAGCTCTCATAGACCTGCGCAAAATAGGTTCACTCCCAAGTGCTCTCAAAACATCCCTGGTCTTCCTTACTCCAGGTGTAACAATAGAAGGAATACCCAACTCATCATCAATGCTCTGTTCTGAGCCACTGGATTCACCATCCACATAAGAGTGACCTGCATTCACATCAAACATGGGCTGATCAACCTTCTCTTTTCCTTTTCGTGATACCTGCATACCACTATCTGCATTGCTTTGAGAAGATTCTCATGATCTCAATCTGCCTATCCATGGCGAAGAATGTGAACCACTGCTAGAGGACGCTCTAGGTCCACTAATATTTTGTGACTGCTGCTGTGAATTCTGTGCAGCATTACCATTTTGTGCATCTACATCATCAATCACATTTACTGGTTTATACTAGCTACTCATCTCATAAAAAACAACATCTCTTCTCACTGTAAACTTACGAGTAGAAGGGTTATAGCATCTATACCCTTTTTGCTGCAGAGAGTAACCAATAAAGATGCACTTCTCAGCTTTTGGATCCAACTTGTATCTCAACTCATCTGGCACATGTACATAGGCAATGCAACCAAAAATTTTCAAATGAGAAATATCTGGTTTCCTACCAGTATACCTCTCCTCTGGAGTCATCCCATGTATTGCTGCAGTGGGAGTCCTGTTCATTATATAGACTACTGTAGCAACTACTTCAGCCCAGTAAAAATATGGCAAGTCTTTTTCGTTGAGCATGGCACGAGATACCTCTCCAATATGCATGTTTTTCCTTTCTGCAATTCCATTTTGTTGTGGGGTATGACTGCATGAATATTGCTGCTTTATGCCATGCTCCTGTAGCAGGAATCTTGCAAACTCATTTGAGAGGTACTCTCCCCCTCCATCTGACCTTAGGCATTTTATTTGCAGACTTGTTTCTTTTTCAGCCATAGCTTTAAGAGTTTTGAAATGCCCAAAAACTTCACTTTTCTTTTTCATAAAATACACCCAAACTTTTCTGCTATAGTCATCAATAAAAGTGACAAAATAATGACAGCCTCCAAGAGATGCAGCTTTAGTAGTCCACACATCAAGTGGATTAATTCCAATGGCTTCTTACTCTCTTGAACATGTCTAGGAAATGGTTTCCTTGCCTGTTTTCCAAATTGACAGGCTTCACATACCTTATGCATTTCTGCAACCTTGAATTTAGGCAATCCTGCAACAATATTTTGGGCCTGCATTGATTTAAGTCGCTGTACATTAACATGACCAATGCGTTTATGCCAGATATCAATATCTGCAACTACACTGGTCCCATGTGCAAACATTGCTCCACTCAATTCAGGCATGTCTGCATCCAACGTAAACATTCTGCCCTTCTTCTTTCCTTTTGCTATCAAGCGACCTTTATTTTTCATATCCTCAACAAAGCATCCATGAGGATTAAATCTGACCTGCAAGCCCTGCTCAACCATTTGACCAACAGAAACCAGATTCTTGGTGATATTGGGGACATGAAATACACCGGACAGGTATTTCTTTTTCCCATCCTGCATAGACAAAGGAATTTTTCCAATCTGCATAATAGGATGTGCAGTATCATCACCAGTCTCCACAAATCCTAGTTTTTTTATTTTCCTTGCATCCTCCATCCATTCTGCATGACCTATCATGTGGTTTGATGCACCTGAGTCAACATACCACACATCGTTGCTTTCTTCTGCACTTGTCACAGAATTGTTCATGTGATGCACCATAAACAAATGCTCATTTCTGTCATCACCTTGTCTACTAGAAGATGCATAATTTCCTTGTTGTAATTTCCCATTCATGATGTCATTCTGCTTTTTATAGCAGTCTTTAGCCATATGACCCATTTTACCACAGTAGTAGCATTCAACATTACTGTTTACATTTTGGCCTCTTTGCCATCCACCACGACCTCTTTGGCTCCCCCTGCCTCTAGAGTTACCACGTCCTCCTCCATAGGACTGGTTTTCTTGAGTTTGATGCATATTCTGATTTCTACCACGGCCTCCAAATCGGCCTCCTCTACCTCTACCTCTACCTCTTCCAGCATTTGAGTAGAAGACAGTTTCTTTTGAAGTTCCCCTTGAAGAAGATGCACCACCATTTTTTTGCTCCTCAGAAATTAGAAGAGCAATCAACTCCTCAAAATCAGAAAATCTTTCACGAACTGAAATGGATGTCCGAAACTGTGCATAATCCTTTCCTAGACCATTCAAGGTCACATAAACTAAATCATCATCTTCCACTGGCGACCCAATGGAAGCAAGTGCATTTGCAATCTTCTTCACCTTCATGTGGTAGTCATTGATCCTCATACTTTCTCTTTGCACATTATGCAACTCTTGCTTGAGCTATATTTTCCTGGCTTGCGTATTTGTGCTATACATTTTTGACAAAGTATCCCATGTCTCCTTTGGCGTACTTGCATCCTGAATATGCACAATCATAGAGTATGAAATACTGATAGACAACCAGTACATAACTTTCCTGGCTCTCTCATGCCATGCTTTGAATGCCTGCATTTGCTGTTGATTGGGAACATCAAGAATAAGTGGTTCTTCTTCATTTCCTACAACAAATTCCCAATATCCTTTTCCCATAAGGAAATTCGTCATTCTAAACTTCCATGCTTGGAAGTTGTTCTTGTCAAGCTTTTCAGTGACAATCTGTGAAAGAGAATCAGACGCCATTACAGAACATTGCAAAAAATTCTGTCACTGCAAAGAACACAGCTTCAGCCTCACAAGGGCAAATTTGTAAAACTGGCGAAAGTGGTATTTGACTACACAGTCACTTCTTAGTGTGACGATTTTGCATATACAAGAACTAAGGATGATTCTATAACTCCCAATGTCTCTGCACACGAGCATACGATGCAATATATGTGGTAACTTTTCACCGACCTGTAGAACAGTGGTCGCACAGCATAAAACATGGCTTTTTCCTGAGTGCGTGCAAGAAACTTCCGCCTCCAAAACAGGCCTCGAAATGGCCTCAAATAAAAAAAACAGGGTCGCCCAGGGCTAAAGCACTCTCGCGCAGCATATACTGCCCTCTTGCTTCATCGCGAAGGGTGTCTCAACCCGAGACAATGCACTCTTGCAATTTTCGGCTCTGCTGCCTGCAGAAATCTGCTCCCAAAACAGAAAATGAAAGCAACACTGCTCCTCTTACCAGAACACCGCGAGCTTGGCTTACTTTCTTGAGCTCCTTATCACGAACAAGGCTCTGATACCATGTCAAGATTGTGGGAGAGAAGGAAGGAGTCTCACTTGTAGCTTTCTTGCTTGCACAAAGGAGGAATACACACAAGGGTGGAGGCTGAAAATAGTTTTCCTCTTCTTAGTTGTGTAAGCCAAAAGAACTCTCTTACAAAGAAATATAAGAACCCTATATATGGGTCTCAAACCAAACTCAACTAACTAAGGTGGCATACTAACCGAGCCACGAACTAGAGTAGATAAGGATAGCTGTCATCTAGCTATTATTCATGGGCGGTGTACCAACCGCGTCTGCAAACAACTAACAAGTCGGTGACATAAATACACAACGGTCACCCTCGCATATCACGAGTGGAGCTCGATATCTCAACAGGAAAAAGGTGGATGCCGGGGGAGATAGTGGGACAAAAGAGAGGTGACCCTCCCTCACTATCGAAGATCGCGAAGGGGTGCAACCAACCGACCTAGGGGGAACTTTGCCCACCTCCCGGTGATTCGAAGCCCGTGTAGGGAGCCTGTCATGTCATTTTATCCCTCACACAGGTACAACGAGTGGAGAATTAAAGATTGAAGACTTTCCAAGGATTCAAGTACCTACAGCACCAAAACAGGGTAAAATAGGAAATTTACAGGTCACTTACAGGGTATTTACAGGTGGTTACAGGTACACCATTCATTGCTAAAGCACAAGTGCAGGTACTACAGGGTACCCACAGGTCCTATATACCCTTTTGCAGGGTTTGGTAGCCATTTGGGGTTACTATCTTGCATTACGGGGTCAAAACAGGGCACTTACAGGTCTAGACAGGGTGCAGGACTGGACAGTTCAGACTCTGAAATCCAGCTACATAATTTTCTGTCCTAAACCTGTTATAGCGTGCTATAGCTCATCTCAAAGAGGGCATTCTTAGCTTCAATTCGCATAAAAATTTTCTGAAATCGGAGTTTCCTAGCCAAAATTATAGTCGTTTTTTTGATAGGGGGTACTGCAGGACCGCACTAATATGGCAGGACATAAAGGCAAAAATAAGGTCCAGGAGGATTATGCTCAGCAAATCAGGGATTCCATGATGGATAGCACACTTCAAGAGAACCCTAAAGAGCTTAAACAACAAGTAGAGGTCAGTATACTCAATAATACTTTGTGTGCCCATAAACAAAGACATAGGGAACGACATGAGGCCATCTTGTCAAGAATGGAGCAGATGGTTCTATCTACTGATCAGACCAAGGCTTCTATTGACAAGTTGGTAGAATCCAACGCAACTCATGGCACAAATCTCTAAATTCATGCAGTCGCAAATGGCATCAAAAGAAGCTAACGTGAAGGCTTGTTCAAACAGTGGCCCTTCAATCCCACTTCAGCCATCTAACCAAAATGGTCTTGTAAATGGGATTATTGGAAGAAGAGGCATTCCAAATAGTCAGTATGAAGTAGGAAAATCTTCACCAAGGCATGATGACTATTTGGGCAGTTTGAATGGGGCTAATACTCAAGATTTTGGACTGCATACTCAAAATTCCAGGGAGACTTTACCAACAGGAAGATTACATAGTAATTCTCAGCCACCTGTTGGAAGATTTCAGTCTCAATTTGGAGGTTCTGTACTTGGTAATCCTGATCAACCAATTTTGGGACAGCAACCATTTCATGAAAGGGAGTTTAAGGACAAAATTGTTTTAGCCAAATTTAATGGCCAGTCATCTTCACCATCAGACTTAGAGGAATGGACCTCTAAGATGGAGTCCTACTTTGATATATACCCTAAAACTGATGATATGAAGATTCACTTTGCTTTCTTTCATCTAGAAGGATTTGCCCATACTTGGTGGAGGTATATCAAGAAAGAGAATATACTTGTAGAGAATTGGGAAGCTTTCAAGGCACTTATGGCTGAAGTCTTTGTTTCGCCTCTTGAGAAAGAGAATTTAGCACGGAGATGGTATGGTTTGGAACAAAGGAGCCTAAGTGTAAGAGAGTATACGAACCAATTCCTCAACTTGACCATGTATGGAGAAAGCATCAGGGATGAGGCTAAGCTTCACAAGTTTATGTATGGTTTGGAGCCATCATTGACAGTTGATGTTATGGCACAAAATCCTACTTCACTTTTCAAGGCTGTTGAGCTTGCGGAGCGCTATGGAAGAAAGTATAGGAAAGAATCTTCATTTCAGCCTAGTTATGGATAGCCAAGGACTGTTTTAAAGCAGGGACAAGTTGATAACATTTATGGCAGCAATCATGTGCCTAATGGGAGCTTACGGGTACCAACTTATCCTCCATTTAATGCTTCTAGGCCTCAAAGTAATTTCAGGACAGCAAACAGTCCAAAGGTTGAATTTAAACAGGGGGACAACAAGCCTAAGTCCATTTCAGCTAATACAAATCCCAAATCTATTCCCATGGATCTTTACAAGGAAAGGAAGGACAAGGGCTTATGTTTCAAGTGTGGAGAAAAGTATACACCTGATCATGCTTCAAAGTGTGTATACAAAAATGTCAAGCCAAAGCTTTAGAGTATGCTAGTTTTTGAGGACTTTGAAGATGACATAGATGAAGCTAATGCAGTGGCAATTAATGCTGAAAATGAAGATCTTGAGGAGGAAGTTGGACAGGAGTACTTTTATGATCCAGCCAACTCTTTTTCTTTTGATCCAGGTGGAAATGTTCCGTTTGACCATGGTGGATCTTGTGATGAGTCGCTTGCTGCCACTAATTGTTCTATCTCTATGGATGCTTGGACGGGATCTAAGAGCCCTAATACACTTTGTATGAAGGGAAGCATATGTGGAAAGCCAGTGTTCATCCTCATTGACAGTGGCAGTACTCACAGTTTTGTAAATAAGTCCATCATGGACAATTTAAATTGTGTTCCCATAGACTTACAGCAGCCCATTAGAGTACAAGTGGCTAATGGTGAAGAAGAAATCAGCACACAGATTTGCCCACAGGTTTCTTTGCAGTTGGCTGAGAATTTTGAAGCCAAAGTAAACCTGATCACTTTGGAAATGGGGCCCATAGATATTATACTAGGTTGTGATTGGTTGATGACATTAGGTAGGATCACTATGGATTTCTCACAGTTATATATGGAGTTTATCTCCAATGGACAGCTCATCCATTTACAGGGAATTCCTAGTAGATCTGATTTTCAGCTTATCACCATTCAACAACTCAAAAGAGAGTACAAGAAGCACTCACAAATATTTGTTTTGCATTTGAACAAAGAAACACAGGATTAGCCCAATAATTCAGCAAACCATCCAGCCTTGACAGCTCTTCTTGAGGAGTATAGAGATTTGTTTGAAGTACCTACTTCATTGCCTCCTAAGAGAGCGGTGGATCACCCCATTGATTTGGAGCTCAACTCAAAGACAATCAATAAGCCACCTTATAGATTATCAAAATGTGAACGAGAGGAAGTAGCCAAGCAAATCAAAGAGCTTCTTGAAATGGGATTTATTGAACCAAGTTCTTCACCTTATGCATCTCCAGTCCTGTTAGTCAAAAAGAAAGATGGATCTTTCAGAATGTGCATTGACTACAAGGATCTCAATAAGATAACAGTGAAGAACATGTATCCTATACCCAGGATTGATGATTTGCTTGATGAGCTTAAGGGGGCTCAATTCTTCACGAAGATTGATTTGAGATCAGGGTATCATCAGATTTGCATGCGAGAGGGTGATGAAGTCAAGACTGCTTTTAGGACTGATCGTGGGCTCTATCATTTCTTGGTGATGCCATTTGGGCTTACAAAAGCTCTAGCTACCTTTCAAATCCTGATGAATAAGATCTTGCAATCTTTCCTCTTTCAGTTTCTCTTGGTGTTGTTTGATGACATTTTGATCTATAGCAAGACTTTACAGGATCACTTGGCACATATGAGGAGGGTTTTTGATGTGTTGAGACATCATAAGCTTTTTGCTAAGGAGAAGAAGTGCTCTTTCATGTAGGCTGAAGTGGAATACTTGGAACATATAGTCAGTGAAAAAGGAATACAGGCTGATCCCAAGAAGGTGCAATGCATAAGAGATTGGCCAACGCCTACTACTATTACCTCTCTTAGAGGATTCCTTGGTCTATCTTCATTCTATCACCGATTTATAAAGCATTATGCGGCAATTGCAGCTCCTTTGACTGATAGGTTGAAGAAGGAGGCTTTCTTTTGGGATGCTCTTGCAGATAGCAGCTTCAACCAGTTAAAGGAACTCCTTACTTCTGCTCCTATCTTAGTATGCCCGGATTTCTCCAAAGAGTTTACTATACAATGTGATGCTAGTGGCCGTGGCATTGGGGTTGTTTTGCTTCAGGAGCGTGGAGTAATTGCATTTGAGAGCCGTAAGCTTACAGACAAAGAGATGAATATGAATGTTTATGACCAGGAGATATTGGCTATTCTGCATGCAATCAAGAAGTGGCACCATTACTTATATGGGAGCCGATTCATAGTACATAGTGATCAGCGAGTACTCAAGTATTTCCTTACTCAGTCAAATCTCACTCTAAAGCAACGTCGCTGGGTAGCTACATTACAGAATTATGAATTTGACATCACTCATACAAGGGGCAAAGATAAAATAGTGGCTGATTCTCGTTCTCGTATGTGGGCCTGCAAAGTATCAGCCATGACAGAATTACATAATGATTGGATTGAAGAACTACAAGAGGCCTATCTTTTAGATGAGGAATTTAGCCAAATCTTTTAGAAATTACAGCAAGGTCTTATGGAAGAAAACTCGCATTACCAGCTTAAAAATGGTCTTATTTGGTGGAAAGGCAAGATTGTTATTCCCTCTACTTCTTCTTTTAAGCGGAAAATTATGGAGGAGTTACATTCTTCGCCTTTAGCTGGACACTTGGGAGTTTTCAAGACTTATGACAGGATCAGCAAAAGCTTTTATTGGAAAGGAGTGTGGAAAGATATCAAGGACTTCGTTAGAAGTGTATGCCTTGTCAGCAAAATAAGGATAGCACCCATAAGCCAAGAGGTTTGTTACAACCATTGCCTATTCCTACGGGTAAATGGACTCATATTACTATGGACTTCATTACTGGCTTCCCTACTACTAAGAAGGGGTGGAATAGTATTTATGTGGTGGTTGATAGACTCACCAAAGCAGCTCATTTTATCCCAACAAAAATTCAGTTTACTGCTTCTCAAGTGGCCAACCAGTTTATGGAGCATATTTTTAGACTACATGGATTACCGCAGGTGATTGTCCATGATAGGGACTCAAAGTTTATGAGTAACTTTTGGCAGGCCGTATTTACATCTATGGGCACTAAATTGGCTCCATCTACGGCTTATCATCCCCAAAGTGATGGACAGACAGAGAGAGTTAATAAATGGTTGGAGACTTATCTTCGCCATTTTTGCTATGATATCCAAACCTCATGGGATTCTTGGTTACACCTAGCTGAGTTTGCTTACAACAATTCCACTCATCGAGCATAGGAGTTTCACCCTTTGAGGCTTTGTATGGTTACAAGGTGCCCTTACCCACAGTCATCTTTAATGAAAAGATCAATCCTCATGGGAAGGAGGAGTTGGAAAGAATGCAGACCCTTCTTCAGCAATGCAAGGTGAATCTAAGGAAGGCTGAAGATCAAAGGAAGATGTATGCTGATGAGAAGAGGAGGCCTTTAGAGTTCCAAGAAGGAGAGCTGGTTTTGTTGAAGGTGCCCAAATCCAAGTACTCTACGTTAAAAGATGGATCCAGTAATAAGCTTGCCCACAGGTTTTATGGCCCTTACAGGATCCTTAAGCGAATTGGAGATTTGGCATACAAACTAGAGCTTCCCTCTTCTACAAAGATTCATAATGTCTTCCATGTTAGTCAGCTTAAGTCCTATTATGGTGATCCAGTGGATATAGTTGATGAGCTGCCACCTATTGATGAAGATGGTCTTGTTCAGTACATCCTAGAGGCTGTTATAGGTTAGCGTGAAAAGAAGCTTCGATCACGTTCTATTGTGGAATATTTGATCAAATAGAGAGGTTTACCATTTGAAGAGGCTTCTTGGAGACCTGATTCTATATTGGATGAGTATCCATGCTTGAGGGAGACATTGGTGGTGGCTGAAGCCTATTGCTTATGGAGCTAGTAATGATGCAGACTAGTTCAGGACAGCACGCTGCTTTAGAATAGTTTTTATCGTACCTAATTTTCAGAATTAAGCTATCTATATGGGCTTAAAGAACTCTTCAAGAGCTTCATTTTGATATATGGTACATCTCATTTGGACACTTCTATTAAAAGTTATGGCAGATTTGGTCCATCAGGGACTGTTTATTCAGCAAGCTGTCTACTTTGTTCTGGGACTATTTGTTGAAGACTTTATGGCTCCATTTGCTTCTTAAGTATTTAAAATCATGTATATAGTTGGGGCTTACTTCCATTCTTCAAATTCAGCTCTTGTAGTGGTCATTTTTCATTCATTTTCCATTTGTAAAGCTGTAAAACAGAGTGGTACTCTATTCTATCCATCTTCTTTCTGTAAAATATTACACGGCGCAACGAATAGAATCTGAGAAAGAGATAGAGAGTACACAACAGATAAGAGGAGAATCAGTAAATTCTTTAACTCCAAACAACTGATACAAAGATGGCTCTGTCCACCCGTGTGCTTCCACTGTGTGAAGCTTAGATGGCGATCTAGACAGAAGATAGGTGAAGAGCTTAAGGCTAGCTGGAACAACAACTCTGACTGGGTGAAAGATGAGTGAGAGATGGCTACGAAGAGGTTTAGCTTTTATAGCCCGCGAAGGTCATTAGGTCGGCGTGCTAACCGACCTACCATATGAGCCTCCACTAGTCGGCCAGGAATATTCTAGGGAATATTCCCTTTACCATGGGGCTAGGGGCGCTGCTCCCGGACCCCCACCAAGGGGGCCAGGGGGGACCGTTGGCCCCCCTGGGACCCCCCAACCAGGGGCCGCTTCTGCGGCCCCCGGACCCCACAATAGGGGCCCCTTTTAACTCCCTTACACCACAACTCAATGCAATGTGCCTCGAGTTGCTACCAGCTTAACCACTCTGTCTAACCCAAAGATTAGACCCACAACAGTCACCTTTTTGCCATCCGGTCACATAGACCTCATCTGATATACAAGTCAGGACTCAACCAATGTCCGGGCTCACATTTGGCTTCTCCTCATAATGGGGGCCTTACAACTTTGAGCACCATGGATCATTGGTAGCACCTAATGAGGGTGGGGCATTGATCATATCTAACACTTTCTAGTTGTTTCTAGGTTTGTTTTTTAGGACAAAAAACTTTTGGGAAGGGATGGATTGTAAGAAGCTGGGAACAACAAATAAGTGTTAATAATATTGATATTATGCCATGTCACATTGACATTGGTATAAAAGGAGAGAAGATGTAATTTTTCACATCTTTTTGACACATTAATACAATTACAATATTTCTCTCCCTTCTTGCTCACAACTTGTATGGCTTTCCCTTCTTTCTTGTCTTTCTCTCTCTAAATCTAGTCTTTCCCTCTCCTCGTCACTCTTCTTCTCTCTCTTCCTGCAATATTTCTCTCTCCTCTGCAGTATTCTCTCTCCTCTTTCTCTCTCCCTAGTTCTCTCTCTGACATTATGCCTACAAACATGCTAGTAGATAAACCATTTCATATTATATAGATGTTGGATGAGAGGCTATGAGGGATATTCAAGGTGTGTAGGAGTAGAGTTGGAGCCAAAAGAGTGAGTATTAGGTACATTTTTGGTGCTGATAATGAGGCTAAGAAATGACTTTATTAGGTCTAATGGGATAGTAGTAGGAATTATGAAAAGGTTAGAGTCACTACCAATTGGAGAGGTGGAATGTAAATGACACTATTAGAATTCCAAAGAAGCTTATTACACTCTAGATACAACCTCACTGAGTATCAAAAAAGCCTTAGAAGGTGGTAACATTTAGTGCTTTTTAGACCTGGACCACCTTGTATGGCCTAAAGCCACAACTGCATCAGGAGGATCATGTGTACACGTATGCATTCAACTTAGCACATTTAGGAGCAATAATCATGGCTACCATATGTAATCACTATTTGAGCACTATTGCTATAGAATGGGGCATGTATATACTCATAAGTGACATAAGTGGATACTAACATCACTCTCGACAATCAATGCCTAAGTTGTAGAGTGAGAAATTATCACTACAAAGAGATCAAATATCAAGTATTGTCAAGATCAACTCAAAATATGTTGCTAAAGTAATTACAATACATCTATTGGAGATAGAAAATGGTGACAATATAGGACCATGGGATGACTAGTGTAAGATCATAAGCACAAGACAAATGTAAGATACAAGGCAATGGACATTCTACTGTTAGAGATAAGGACTGTGCACAATATAAGAGTGTCTCTCCTTGTAGAGAGTAACCAAGATGCTGGTCAAGAGAGACTAGTTGAAGGGACTCATGATAGGTCTAGCGTTGAAGCATGATAGCCCCTCACTCTTGAACTTTGAGACTATGCACGTGCTCACAACCCTAGAACAAATTTGCTTTCTTCCTTATATAGTCTGTTGCTTTAATATTCCCTCTGCCCATGTACTATGCCAGATAGTCTTCGTTACTCATGCACCCATTGACTCATCAATGCATCATTGGTGGCTCTTACCTTTAAATGTAGCTAATTGTTATTCCCTTTAACACCCTCACAATAAGGTAGTTCCTAGTCTACCTTGGAGACCTCTTTGAGTTAAGAGCTTACTCCATACTCAAGCCTCACACTTTGGCAATATAGATCTCACTCTTTCTCAATGTATTCCTATACACTATGCTGAAAGTTTTCCTTCATTATTAACACTATATGAGTATTAGGGTTAAAGGAGCATGTGCTTCCTATATCACTGTGTATTTACTTCACACAGGGTGATTGCATATCTATACCTTGTTGTATTTTAGCAAAACATTTTGCATATGATATCAAATTCAAGCATTCTATAGTTAGAAAAAAAGAAGTAAAGTAAGAGCTACAAATTTAGGTACTCATAGAGTTGATTCTATGTTTCATAAATAATATAATAGTTTATAGTAGACAATAAACAATAAATTTCATAATGCATATTTGATGCTTTAGGGATACTATTTTGGTACTCAGGTGGTATGGTTATGCTTTTGAGATGTGTTTAGATGATTTAAAGCTTGATTTGCTCCATTTTGTAGAGATTGATGGCTATTATAATAGTTTGGACAGTAAGCATACAATAGTAAACTTCATGCTTTGAATATTTATTATGTCTACATGGTATTTTGGATATGCTACATGTCTAAGGTGATGTCTAACATTGATGTATGAGCCAAGATATGGTTATGGAATGCTTTGGTACTTGGATTTCAGCTACATTTGATCTTGAGGAGGTCACTTTTCAAGACCAAAAATGGATGGACACTGCCTCTAAGGCTCTAACCAAGCCTCTATACTCAACTAAAACACCCCACGGCCTCACGACTAGGAGTGTATAGAGGATGCACTCTCTAATATAACTTATATACGTGTTTGTACCATTCATAGTCTAAGAAATCCATTCCCAACTCTAAGCACTTGCAGTTCCCAAACATAATGGTGCCTAGCACCTCGTAGTGTATACACAATGAGGAACACCCCTTGCCGAGGCCCCACTACAGCTCTCCTACACCTCAGGAGTTGGCCCCAAGATGGGCCATCTCCAGATATAAAGCATATAGGACACATAGTCCTCTCTTTATAAAAATCGTTCTAGGAGATAAAGTATAATCCTCACTAAATCAATCCCCAAAGAAATGAACATACTAAACCTATAGCTTGGGACTTCTCACACTCTCAACATGAGTCAACATTTATGAAACCAAGTGCTATGCAATCCAATAGCTAATACTCGTTTGATACCATGTATATGGGATGCAATGCAAAGGCGAATACCCACGAGTGCACAAACAATTTATTTAATTAAATAAGCAATGTGGATGTGCACAACCAATTCTTTTCATGATTTTCATACTACCAGTGTATTTGTTTTGTTGCATAGGGGACAACACCGAGCAAAATCTGCTACTAAAACAACTTTTAAAATAAATGCATCCTTTATCATTATGAAAATCCAATTTTAGCCTATATTTTGCACTTATGATCCCCTCCCCTCCCTACTGCTTAATGTTATGCTTTTGATGGTAGGTGTAGAGAATGATTTCATGTCATTTTCTTGTCTAAAAAACAATAAATCACATACTATAACATGGAAATGAGACTATGCTAAGGCTAAACCATATGCCTTAGGCCCAACATACATACACAAACACATTTATAAAAATTTTAAATTTTTTTGTGCATAAAATCTATTTTTTCCATATAAACTGTAGTTTTAATTTTTCTTGATTTATTTTAAATAAATTATTGTATTTTTATGATTTTTTTGAGTCAATAAATTAAGTCATACTCTATCTTGAAATTTAATTTTACCCCACACATCAACACAATTTGATTGCCCAAAATGAAAAAAACACAAACTTTCCTTTCAAAATATGCTATTCAAATTTTCAAAAAATTGATAACTCATGATTACGAGTACGGGCTTTAAATTTCACGACATACAATCCTCAAATATATTGTAACCAAGAATCAAATAAATTTCTAATACATATTAATGATACAATACTAAAACAAAAAAAACATTAATCACATTCGCACCAAACAAATACATGGCCCTCTTGGCCTAATGAGATAAAACATTTCTCTACATGAACGAAGGGCCCTCTTGGTCTAACAAGAATGAGTTATTTTAATTAATCAACTATATGGTTTTCTTGGCATATGCATTGCATCCATGTTAGACTAGCCAAAAAGCCACAAAATGCAAGGGCTAGCCTCATGCCACATATGCAAGCTAGCTCACTATAATATGATCATCAAAGTTTAATCTTAGACTCTTGTATATCCACCAGTCTAAACCTTTCCACTGATATAATGTCAATGTGGGCTATTTGTTCTTGGGTACTATTAGCTAAATGAATGATCTCATTGGGCTTGAGTATCTTATCATTCAAGTAGACAAGCCGTTTGAGCTTCCCAAGGACCCCTCCTATAGAGAGATCCACGGATTAAGGCTCATTCAAACCTTCTCTACTTGGATTATTGCATATGCCATTGTTACAACCCAAACTAGGTAGGGTTTCAATCCTAGACCCATCACCTAGGTGCATCCTAGAGTGGTGGATATTGTTAGATGTATCATTATGGCCTCTGATCTCATCCACTTGGGAATCGACCATGGTATATCCACCTAGAATTCTTGGCATCTCATCTAGCACACTAGCCACACTTTTAGAGATTTTGGGCCTCCAAAGCCATCTTCTTTTAATCATTGCATTGTTGATTGGATGCAACCACTCCTATTTTTATATTCTTTCATGATAATTGACCTATATTGGCTCACTTGCTACCTATCAATTTCTCTAAATCAAAGCCTTTTAGTAGATCCACCTCTAGGTTGATCTTTACCATTGTAAACCCTAGGTTTCCTATCACATTGGCTCCCAATAGTTGAGATAGTATCCACAGGTAGCATATATCAACTATGTTTTGGGGGGTCATCTCATTGACATGATTTTTTTTCAAACTTAGACCATTGAGGGGTTTCTTAACCACTCCACTTTCCCATTAGGTCTACATCGATTTCCATCTAGCTCATGGCTTTGAGACATAGGATTGGCTACACTAGGATGCCAAGCCTTGGAATCTATATAGTTAATTCCATGCTCCTTAGTATAGATGTCATTTGCACCTCTAGCATGGCTAACATTCACCAAATGTTGCCAATCCTTATGAATTTCAAGGGTGTGTAGAAGACTCTAATAGCTCTCCCAACACCTTTGAATATATCTCTCATAAACTTCTTCTTAAACCTTTACCTCCTTCAATGACTTAGGGTTTCTCATCCTAACTTAGAACTGCATGTTTATTTCCAAGCCACTGACAAAGAGTTCACCAAGTATATCTTTTGATAATTGATTGACTTTCCTTGGCCAAAGCTTCAAAATGTCATAAAAGGCTCTTGTGTACTCTTTGGAGGAGGTATATATTTCTTGGTGAAACTGTATAAGCTTTCCTAAGACCCGAGTCATGGGAACCTTCTTCTCATATTCATCTAAAAATATATTGCATAATTCCTCAAATGATTTGATTGACCCTCTTGGGAGGCTTCAATACCATTTCCTAGTCTCTCCCTTTAGGATACTTGAGATCACAAGCAATCAATGTAGATCATTGAACACACTTGCAAGGAAAGTTAGCCCATATTCTTTTAGTGTAGCATCAAATCCTCATCCAACATCCCATAAAACACTAGGAAATCCCTAGAAGGATGAGAGCATGTAGTCCTCTTCTTTTGGATCAGCACCTCAGGGAAGTTATTATATGTATATCCTCTACATCACGTGCATTCAAGACCTATTTATAAATATCCTTATCTGTGAATTTTTTCTAAATAAAACATAATTATTTTCTATTAAATATATAAATAACCCCTTTATATTACATCCTTCTATATGTAAAAAATTTATAAAAATGATATTTTAAAAATACCTTATTTTGAACCCACGTGATGCACACATATATTCATGAGTAACTTACCCGAGATTAGCACTAGGTCATTAAGTCTTTGTATTCCTGTTAACTTAATATCAGTGTGTCAGGTTCTCTAATCTCTTTCATTTCCACCTCTAATAGTGTGAAAAAGTCACTAGTTTCCTAGACCTCCATTTCTGCCAACTCACAAAGAGGTTTAGGGAGTCCAACACTATATAATAGGGAATCTACCCCATCATTGATTAGTGGTACTTTAGCAAGTCTATTCTCATCTACTACCACTTTGCTAAAACCTAGGACAAGTTCCAATAGAACCTTCCTTGCTAACAATGGTTTCCTACACACATAGGCATCATTCGATGCTTTATAGATCTTAGCAATTACACTATGCTACCCCACTATGCTAGGCACTAGCATTGGATGTATTCTCAGATCCTAGTTATATATTATTATGTGCATATCAATCATTGTCATTGTAGTCTTTTCATCTGAAAATTCATCATCATTAGTGGATCAAGTTTCGCTTTCCAATGTTTTCTCTAACTTCCATGGTAGATGACCAGTCACATGACCAGCCAAAGATTCCACTAAACCATTTAGGATCAATAGAGTATCTTTTGGATTATAAGGATTTTTTAGACTCATTATCATGCTAATGACAAAGGATTTAATCAACCCAAATTTAATATCCACAACTTCAAGGTGGCTCCGAATTAGAAACTTTAAAAAAATGGGTCACTTATAGCCAACATTCAAGAACCGCCACTTACTAGTAGCTCCCCGCAAATGCACCACCCTTTGGGACCCAAAATGGGTCCAACATTGGCTCTAAGGCTCTAATGATGCTTATATACTTAACAAAAACACCCAACAACATTGCAACTAGGAGCATACAGAGGATTCACTCTCTAATCTAACTTATACATGTGTTTGTACCATTCATAGTCCAATGAATCCCTTCACAATTCCAAGAAATTTGAGTTTTTAAACATAATGGTGCATAGCACCTCATAGCGTATACACAAGGAGCACCCCATGGCTAAGTCTCGTGGCTCTAGCTCTCCTACACCTCAAGGATTGGCCCCAATATGTGCCATCCAAACATAAAGCACATATGACACATAATTCTTTCTTTATAAAAATCTTCTAGAAGATGAAGTATAGTCCTAATTGAATCAATCCCTAAAGAAAGAAACTTACTAAACCTACAGCTTGGGACTTCTGATGCTCTCAACGTGGGTTAACATCTATGAAACCAAGTGCTATGGAATCAAAGAGATGATACTCGTTTGATACCATGTACATGAGATACAATGCAAAGGCGAATGCCCATGAATGCACAAATCAAATCAACAATATGATGTGCACAACCAAATCTTTTCATGATTTTCATACTACTAGCCAATTTACTTTGTTGTATAGGGAACATCATTAAGCATACTCATGCTATTGAACTCTTTAACTTTTAAAATAAGCGTTTCCTATATGTAAATACATCATCAAAATCAAATTTCAACCTATATTTAGCACTTATGATCCCCTTCCCTCCCTATCATTTAATGTTATGCTTGTAGTGGTAAGTGTAGAGAATGGTTTCATGTCATTTTATTACCTAAAAATCACTAAATCACATACTATAACATGAAAATGGGGCTAAGGTGAGGCTAAACCTCATGTCTTAGATCCACCGTATATCCACAAATACATTTATAACTTTTTGTATTTTTCTAAAGCATTATTATTTTTCCATATAAAATAAATTTTTTATTTGTTTTCAATAAATGATTATATTTATCTAATTTTTCTAATTCAAAAAAATAACTTATACTCTAATCCATCTTCAAGTTTAATTTTACTCCACATGAACATAATTTGATTACGCAAAATAACGAAAACATAAATTTTCCTTTAAAAATATGTTTCTTAGATTTTTGAAAATTAATAACTCATGATTATGAGTAGATGGTCTAAATTTTACAACACAGAGCCCTAAAACATATTGCAATCAAGCACCAAACAAATTTTTATTACATATGAACAAGAATTGCATCATAAATTGTCAAACGCTACAAGGATTTGAGCTTATAGTGACAGCGATTAGCGACGGCGGATAGTGGCGTCGCTATTTGCGTCACAAAAAATTTACGTCAGTAAATACCGACGCAAATAGCGACGGTCCACAGCGAAAAAAAACGGGCCGAAACCGAGCGCAACTTTATTTCACGTTTTCGTGTTTTGTGTTTTGAGAGCGAGAGCGAGGGAGAGAGCGACCGTCGTGAGAGAAGGAGAGGAAGAAGACTTGCCGCCGCCACCGCCGCTGCCGTTGTTCGCGAAGGAGAGGAGGAGCCTTCATCCCAAAGAGGAGCCGCCCCACACTCGCCATATCTCATCAGTGAGTCTCCCTCTCTCATTTTTTTGCTTGTTTAAGGTTTAAATCACTTTCTCTTTTGCTTGTTTAGGAGAGGAAATGAGAGAGAAAGAGAGGGAGAGGGAGAGAGAGGGAGAGAAAGAGAAGAGAGGGAGAGGGAGAGGAAGGGGGAGGAAAGGAGAGAGGGAGAGAAAGAGAAAGAGAGGGAGAGGGAGTGCATTCTCTCTCTCCCTCTCCCTTTTGCTTGTTTAAGGTTTAAATCACTTTCTCTTTTGCTTGTTTAGGAGAGGAAATGAGAGAGAAAGAGAGGGAGAGGGAAAGAGAGGGAGAGTGCATTCTCTCTCTCCCTCTCCCTTTTGCTTGTTTAAGGTTTAAATCACTTTCTCTTTTGCTTGTTTAGGAGAGGAAATGAGAGAGAAAGAGAGGGAGAGAGAGAGGGAGAGAAAGAGAAAGAGAGGGAGAGGGAGAGGGAGAGGGAGAGGGAGGGAGAGTGCATTCTCTCTCTCCCTCTCCCTTTTGCTTTTGGAGAGTGTTAGGATATATTGTGAGAGGGAGAGGAAATGAGAGAGAAAAAGAGGGAAAGGGAGAGGGAGGGAGAGAAAGAGAGAGAGAGGGAGAAAGAGAAAGAGAAAGAGAGGGAGTGGGAGAGGGAGAGGGAGGGGGAGGAAATGAGAGAGGGAGAGAAAGAGAAAGAGAGGGAGAGGGAGAGGGAGGGAGAGTGCATTTTCTCTCTCCCTCTCCCTTTTGCTATTGGAGAGTGTTAGGATATATTGTGAGAGGGAGAGGAAATGAGAGAGAAAGAGAGGGAGAGGGAGAGAGAGGGAGAGAAAGAGAAAGAGATGTATACTCAAATGGATAGCTTTATGGAGATGTATGTCTACTCAAATGGATAGCTTTTGTCTACTCAAGATGTAGTCCACCTCTGTGTGTATATATTGGAACAATAACATATCCATGATTATGATAATGGTATTCACTTTGCTTTTTTTATGGGTACCATTACATCGACTCCTTAAGAGGGCTAAAAATTAGTCATACACTTTATAAAGTCTAATTAGGATATTTAAGATGCACGATAATAGACTTATCGATAATGGTATGCAATGTGCTTTGCCATGGGCCACATACATTGGTGACTCTTTAAGATGGCTTAAAATTGGTCATATCCTTCATAATGTCCAAGTAGGGGATCTAATTGTGATATGCATAATTCCTTGTTTTTGTATTAACTTTATAGGCATAACAAATTAGTAATCATGCCAACTAGTCAACGGAAGGACTAAAAGAAAATGATACCCCAACTAATGATCATTATGGTACTTCATAAAAATGAACCCAAAAGTATTGCTATAGAAGAAGAATCCCTTAAATTGAGCATAGGATATTTTCTTCAAATGTTATGACTATGAGTAGAATTGATTGGAATAAATTTTATAACTATAGTTGATAACTCCCAAAGGTCACGAACCATGAAGAAGATGGTATATCAAGGACACGCCGCTTTCTTGCCGGAGGATCATGAACTCAGGGAAGGTTTCCTTGGACGACCTCCAACACGTATGAATGCCGCAAGCTGGTACGAGCTGAAAATGGTCCACGCGGAATCACATCCAAATGAAATGCGACGGTTCTCAGTTTTCTACGAGTTGCCATATTGGACCCATTTACAGGTCAACCACTTGTTGGATCCCATGCATATTTTCAAGAATGTGGGTAGCTTGCTATGGGACCACATCACAGGAAAGAGAGACACTATAGGGGCACGAATGGATTTGAAGGAGGTAGGTAAGATGGAGGCGCTTTGGCCGCAGTCGAGTGCTGATGGTCGTGTGTAGGTTCCTCGCGCTCCTTGGGTTTTGTCCACTAAAGAAGAGCGCATTGTGAAGCAAGTAATCAAGTCTATCCGCACTCCGACGGGTATGATGCGTTCTCTTAGGTCCACATTTTTTAAAAGACGACCAATTTTCGGGGCTAAAATCCCATGATTGGCATAAGATATGTTAGGTTTGTGTTACGAATGGATTGTAATTAGCGTGGTCATTTTGCAATTTGGAAAGTGGCCATTATTCATAATGCTTTCTCATTTGTGGCAGTTTGTCCTACCGATCGCGATCGCAGGATGCCTTACTCCAAAAATTCGCGGGGCCATTTACAAGTTGTCGACTTTGGTGCAATGGATCTCACAGAAAGAGATTAAGATGTCCTCTATTGAATCTGTGAGGCGGGGAGTAGTGGAGACGGTTTGTCTCTTTGAGAAATACCTACCCACTAGCATGCTCATGATACAAATCCACCTTCTTGTGTATCTTATGGACGAAGTGGAGATTGCTGGACTTATCCATACGCGATGGATGTTCTTCTTGGAGCACTTCATGAAAACCCTGAAAGGCTTTATGCGACAACGAGCTCGGCCAAAAGGTAGCATGGCCGAAGGTCGGTTGGTGTTAGAGAAGTTAGTGCATATTTCACAATGGCTACCAACGGTGGAACTAAACAATGAAATGCTATGGATGCTGAAGGACGATGATAGACTGACTAGAGATGTGGTGGTTGGAAATGGAGTAGAAAAAAGAATAGATGCCTCAATGGAACAGAAGGTGAATCGCTTTTGTATGTTGCACCATGCCTCCATGGAGATGTGGCTCGCCAAGTACCAGATTGCAAGGCAAGATCGAGAGGAAGCGCGAGCTGAATTCTGACATAGTACGCGTCATCGACCGATTCGATATCCTGAAGGCATGGAGGAGATGCCGTGGTTTATGTTAACACAATGGTTGCATGGAGCCTTGACCGCAGCATCCAGCGAAGGGATAGAGGTCTCAATGGAGGAGTGGGAATTCTCGAGGGAATGTAGTCCAAAGGTGATGAGGGGTTTAGAATCTGTCGTATCTAAATTTTATATGCGACATCTAATTTGAGTGTTTCAATGTAAAGTACAAAATATATAGTGCAGCGTGGTCGCGCGGACGGCTTTTTCGCGTGGAGCGTATTGACAAAATGAGCTCCACAATGGACTGTGGTGTCATGGCAAGGTTCGAGCAAGAGAGCCAGCGATGAGCAATGGATCCAAACACGGTTGTGGATGAGATAGAGTATTTTGGAAACTTGCAAAGTATTATTATGGTGGTTTACCATAGCTTCTCCATGTTACTATTCGATGTGCAGTGGTTCAAAGTGGTACTTGGAGGAGCTGGAGCAACAGTTCGACGAGGTCCATCTGGATTTCTCGAAATAGATTCCGAAAAAAAATGGACGGATTTGCGCGACACCTTTGTGTTGCCGGCCCATTGTAAACAAGTGCATGGAGTCATTTGCTTGCTAATTGAATTATGACATGGTTTATATCACAATGGTTAATCACTCTCTTGTACGTGTTTGTGAATAGGTAATATTCTATCAAAACCCCTGACAACCTCGATGGTAGTATGTTATACCTTCAACTCCCCGAAGTGCGAGAGTATATGATCAAAGCGATGTTCCGAGCATAGATGAAGATAATATGCAAATAGAGGGGTCGATATTGGAAGGGGTGAAGGCCGTCGAAAGCTTGGAGCTAGCATCGACTAACAATGATGGAAATACACGAGTCCAAGAATTTTTTGAGAATGAGGCGGACTCATTCTTTTGTGGTGACATGTCTATCGACCTTCCAGTGTATGCGGAGTTGTGTCAAGAGATTAACATGGGACCATAGGATACTTCATACTTGGAGCATCCACTTACTCAATTCATTGACCAATCTCTTATAAAGGTTCATAAGATATGCATTTTAAGACAGATTTTTTTAAAATGATTTATATTACTGTGCTTTGTATGATTTAAATTGATTATTCTAACATCATTTTTTATCTGTGCAGGTGACATTTTCAGGATGAGTCGAGGGATAAGTGATGAGAAGTTGCAGGACATCTTCGCACGCATGTCTCCAGACCAGCTCACGAGATTCAGAGAGATGGAAGAATAGGAGATATCTCGTTCTTTGTCAGGGTGCTCTACTAGATCTGCTTCAGCATGATCGGATGCTTCGGCTTCAAGTAGACGATCTCGATGCTCACGACTTGGGCCAGAGGGAGGGAGTGCATCAGGATCAAGGGGATGCTGCTATGGAGACACGGATGTGGTGTCTCCGTCTTTTCATTCAGTTGGAGCTGCGTCACCTCCAGGATTTGTCACACATGTGGGGACATCTACTCCAGTTACTCCGGCTTTTGCGCAGCCGTCAGCAGGTGGCACCCAAAGGGGCTTTGGGTGCCACTCTGAGAGAGATTACCCCCGTTAGTACACCGGATGTAGAGGGGTCTCCTGGATATGCCCAAGAGCGTGGACGCAGATGGGAGAGGACCCATCTTAGGCAGACTCCTAGGGGTTATGGATATTTGGTCGATAGTAGGTTCGGAGCCATCATCATGAATGATGAGGGGAGGAGGGTGATGGCTCGCATGAGAGAGTTGTGCCAACAAGTTTTTTGGCACAACGTCGTGGATCATTGGAAGAACATACCGGAGGGGAGAAAGGACTACATAGTAGCATCCTTGCACGAGAAGTTTTCGGTGCCAGCCGCAGTAGATAGATTCTCTATGGGCTGGATGATGGATTGCATGCGTGCATTCATGTCACATAGACGATCCGATGCACGCAAAGCAATCAAGAGTGGGGCTGCAAAGCCCGAGTGGTTAGATACACATGATTGGTGCCGACTGAGGGAGGAGGCTACAGATTCTCCAGGACGTTGGAGTCAGCAGCGCGAGGCGGCGAGGGCAGACTCGAGGTCGGAGTGGTCCATCATCTTGGGAGTGGCGGCCACATGACATATTTGGAGAACTTTGTAAGTTTTTCTTTTGTTTTGCTTGTTTGTTTTTTTGAAATATTCTTTGTACTGACAATTATGTTTCTAACAGTTAGCATTTTGTTTTCTTTGCAGTACTCCATTACAAATGGCAATCCGATAGGCGTTGAGACTTGATATACAGAGAGGCACGGTCTGAATGCATTGATCGACCGATTGTATAGACGTGGCGGCCTTGTAAGTCACTCATCTTTCTTGTCCATAGTTACCTTGAGATATTTGAATACATTATTGTATGGTGGATTGATGTGTTGTTTCTTTTTTTGCAGAGTCCGTTCGATGCTCCTTTGTGGCGGGATGAACTTTTGGGGGACGAGGATTTGTAGCTTGCCCTTGGATCCTTGGAGCTCACATACCTTTATTTTTTAGTCGCCTGATCTATGAAGACATTTTCTATGTGTTAGTGATATCCTGTCATGATTGTACCAATAGCTTTTTATGCAATCATGTATTTATTTCATGTATCAGTTTTATGATTTCAGTATACATTCTTTTTGTTTGCAAGTGTTTTGTATACAATAGTACAAAAACTATTTTGTATGACTCTCATATAGCACATAGTGCTATATGTGGCAGGGGAGCTTTCTGCCCTACCACAAATTTTTTTATATCCCTGTTACCATCACTATTAGGTCACAAATTTAATACTTGCGTCGCTATTTCCATCGCTATGTGCGTCACAAATTTACTGCTCGCATCGCTATTGCCGTGGCTATTGGCATCGCAAACGCGACGCTGATGGCGACGATGATAGCGATGTTTCTATGGCGTCGCAAACCATGAAGAAGATGGTATATCAAGGACACACTGCTTTCTTGCAGAGGATCATGAAATCATGGAAGGTTTTCTTGGATGACCTCCAGCATGTATGAATGTCCAAAGCTGGTACAAGATGAAAATGGTCCACATGGAGTCACATCCAAATGGAATGAGATGGTTCTCAGTTTTCTACGAGTTTTTGTATTAGATCCACTTACAGATCAACCACTTTTTGAATCCCATGCATATTTTCAAGAACGTGGGCAGCTTACTATGGGACCACATCACAGGAAAGAGAGACACTATAGGGGCACGAATGGATTTGAAGAAGGTAGGCAAGATGGAGGCGCTTTGGTCGCAGTCGAGTGTTGATGGTCACTTGCAGCTACCTCGCGCTCCTTGGGTTTTGTCTACTAAAGAAGAGTGCATTGTGAAGCAAATAGTCAAGTCTACCTGCACTCCGACGACGGGTATGATGCGTTCTCTCAGGTCCGCGTTTTCTAAAGATGACCAATTATTAGGGCTTTTGTACCATGAATGGATTCTAAGTGGCCTATGTATTTTGCTATTTGGAGTGTAGTCGTTGTTCATAATCCTTCCTCATTTGTGGCAGTTTGTACTACCGATCACGATCACAGGATGCCTTACTCTAGAAATACGTGGAGCGATTTACAAGTTGTCAACTTTAGTGCAATGGATCTCACAGAAGGAGATTAAGGCATCCTCTATTGAATCCGCAAGATGGGGAGTAGTGGAGACGATCTATCTCTTTGAGAAATACTTGCCTACCAACATGCTCATGATACAAATCCACCTTTTTGTGCATCTTATAGATGAAGTGGAGATTACTGGACCTGTCCATACGCGATGGATGTTCTTCTTGGAGTGCTTCATGAAAACCCTGAAAGGCTTTGTGCGACAATGAGCTCAGCTTGAAGGTAGCATGGCTAAAGGTTGGTTGGTTGGTTTCTAAGGCGTTAGTGCATATTTCACAATGGCTACCAATGGTGGATTCAAATAATAGTATGCTATGGTCACTGAAGGACGATGATAGACAGACCAGAGATGTGGTGGTTGGAAATGGAGTAGAAAAAAAAATGGATGTTGCAATGGAGGAGAAAGTGAATCTCTTTTGTATGTTGCACCATGCCTCCATGGAGACGTGGCTCGCTAGGTACTAGGAAGCCAGGAAAGATCGAGACGAAGTGTGATCTGAATTTTGAGATAGTATGCACCATTAACCGATTTGATATCTCGAGGGCATGGAGGAGATGTTGCAGTTTATGTCAACACGATGGTTGCATGGAGCTTTGACCACAGCATCTCGCGAAGGGGTGGAGGTCTCAACCTAGGAGTGGGACTTCTCAAGGGGATGTAGTCCAAAGGTGATGACGTGTTTAGGGTTTGTCATATCTATATTTTATATGCAACAACTAATTGAGTATTTCAATGTACAGTACAAAATATATAGTGCAGCATGGTCACATAGATGGCATTTTCGCATAGAGCATATTGACAAAATGCGCTCCATAACAGATTATGGTATCATGGCAAAGTTCGAGCAAGAGAGCCCATGAAGAGCAACGGATCTAAACATTGTTATAGATGAGATGGAGTATTTTGAAAACTTGCAAAGTATTATCATGGCGGATTACTGTGGCTTCCCCATGATCCTATTCGATGTGCAATGGTTCAAAGTTGTACTTGAAGGAGCTAGAGCAACAGTTTGAAGAGGTCCATCTGGATTTCTCGAAATAGATTCTGAAAAAAATGGATGGATTTGCGTGACACCTTTGTGTTGCCGGCCCATTGTGAAGAGGTGCATGAACTCATGTTTTTTTTAATTTTATTACAAAATGGTACATGTCACAAAAGTTAAATCTCTCTTGTTCGTGATTTTGAACATGTAATTTTCTATCCAAACCCCCGACAACCTTGATGGTGGTATGTTATACCTTTAGCTCCCTGAAGTGTGAGAGTATTGATCAAAGGGATGTTTCAAGAGTAGATGAGGACAGTATGCAAATAGAGGAGTTGATATTGCAAGGGGTGGAGGCCACCGAAAGCTTGGAGCATATAAAGGAGCCAGAATTGGGTAACAATGATGGAAATACAAGAGTCCAATAATTCTTTGAGAATGAGGTGGACTCATCCTTTTGTGATGACATGTCTATGGACCTTCCAGTGTATGCGAAGTTGTGTCAGGAGATTGACATGGGACCATAGGATACTTCATACTTTGAGCATCCACCTACTCAATTTGTTGACAAATTGCTTATAAGGGTACATAAGATATTCATTTTTTAAAGATTTATATTACCATGCTTTGTATGATTTATATTGATTATGCTAACATTAAATTTTTTCTGTGCAGGTGACCTTTGTGGATATTTAGATCAGCACAGTGAGTTGATGGATGAGCAACGAGGAGCTATAGGAGATCTTCACGTGTATGTCTCCAAATCACATGGATGGATTCAGAGATATGGCATACCAAGAGCTGTCTCACACACCATTAGGCCATTCTATTAGATCCACTTAGGTGCACTCTAATGCTTCAGTTTCCAGCAGACGAGGTCGATGCTCCACACTTGGGCTAGATGGAGGGAGTGAATTTGGGGGATGCTACGGAGACATGGATGCAGTGAGCCTACGGTCGGCTTAGGATACATGTGCTACTCCTCGGTCTCGTGGCAGTTTGAGAGAGCATGGATCAGGTGGTTGTTGTGGAGGTATCGACGCAGTATCTCCGTCTCATCGTTCTTCTAGAGTTGTGTCACCTATGGGATTTGTCACACCTATGGGGACGTCTACTCCAATCACTCCAAATTTTTCTCTGCAAGTGGCACTCCTATGGGTTCTACTTCGAGAGATACTACCCTCGTAGCTACACCAAATGTACATGGGTCTCCTGGATATTCCTAGGAGCATGGTCATAAGTTGGAGAGGACACATCTTAGGCATATCCCAGAGGGGTATGGATACCTTGTAGATGATAGGACAGGAGCCATCATCATGAATGATGAGGGTGATGGCTCATATGAGAGAGCTGTGCCAACAAGTTTTTCGGCACAATGTCTTGGATTATTTGAAGAACATACCGAAGGGGAGCAAGGACTACATAATAGCATCCTTGCATGATGATTTTTTGGTACCTGCGATAGTAGATAGGTTTTTAATAGGCTGGATGATGGAGTGCATGTATGCGTACATGTCACACAGACAATCGGATGCACATAAGACACTTAAGAGTGGAGCCTTAAAGCCCGAGTGGCTAGACGCGGACAACTGGTGACGACTCAAGAAGGAGGCTACAAATTCTCTAGGATGTTGGAGACAGCAGTGTGAGGTGGCAAGGGCACAACTGGAGGCAGGAGTGGTCCATCATCTTGGGAGTGGTGGCCACTAGACATATCTGAAGGACTTTGTAAGTTTTTCTTTTGTTATGCTTGCTTATTTTTTTGCAATATCCCTTGTACTAAAAATTTTGTTTCTAACTATTGTATTTTGTTTTATTTGTAGCACTCCATTATAAACCGCAATCCCACTGGCCTAGAGACTCGATATGCAGAGAGACACGGTCTCATTGCATTGATCAACGGATTGTATGGACATGATGGCCCTGTAAGTCACTCATCTTTCTTGTTCGTAGTTCTAAATTTAATTAAAATGCATTATTGTATGGTGGACTGATGTGTAGTTATTTCTTTTTTTTCAAAGTCCATTCAATGCTCCTTTGTGCCGAGATGACATTTCGGATGGCAAGGATCTATAGCTCGCTCTTGGATCCATGAAGCTCACATACTCTTCTGTTTTGGTCATATGATTTGTGTAGGCATTTTCTATGTAGTATTAGTATCTTGACATGATTGTATCGTCGCTTTCATTACACAATCATGTATTTATTTCATGTATCAATGCTATGATTCAAGTACATTTTGCCTTTATTTACACGAGCATTGTACACATTACTGAAACTCTTTTGTATAGTCCAAATAAAGCACATAGTGCTATTTGTGGTAGGGCAGCTTACTACCCTGCCACAATTTTTTTTTTTCCCTATAACCGTCGCTATTAGCGTTGCAAATTTATTGCACGCGTCGCTATTAGCGTCGCAACATGCATCGCAAAGCATCGTTATCTATGTCGGTACCGATGCAAATAGCGATGCTGATAATGACACTGATACCAATTGTTCTATGGCATTGCTTATACCGACGTTTTTTGCGATGATGAGGGAAAATTTATTTATGAACATTTTCGTCGCTTTAAACGTCGATATAAGGCTTGTATCTTATAGTGTCTACTTATGCATCCGACTCTAGGCATTTAATCTCTGACCTCACTTGGCATGTTTTATTAGCCAATTTAGATGGGGTCTTTGAGATGACATCAAGGACCCCTTACTCATTATACATGAGGCAAAAACACTCAATGATTATATCATGCAAGCCATCTAGTGTGATGATAGATTTTTTGAGAGGAAGTAAGAAAAGTGAGAATAATTAAAGTCTCACCAATGAAACTCGGACCCAATCATAAAAGAAACCAAGCGTGAACTCATGCAAATAGATAATACCAAAATCCCGCCCTTGACCCCACACAAAAAGCAATGACAAAGTAGAATCATTTATGCCTATATTGTGGAAACCCTAGACACATCACCCTAAATTGCCCAAATAAGAGGGGCAACAATCCCAAGAGTTGGTACAACCATCCTCAGTAGGAGAATGAGGATGTTCAGTAGTAAATGAGACTATACAATGGGACCTTGATATAAGAAAGGGTCTCTTGATCCAAACCACATCCATGGAAAATTTCCTTGTCATAGTCCAGATGATCCTGTGGAGAAAGACCCTTTCCCTCAAACCCCTAGTCGACTTTGGGGCCTCGGCATGTTTCACTAATGATGGCTTTGTGAATCTATTCTAGATTCCATATTCCAAAAGAACAATCTTGCACTAGCTGAAGTCATGGATGGAAAGCCTCTAGCATTTGGAAATATTAGCAAGGAAATCTAACCACTCATGGTAACTCTTGGAAATCAAAAATCTCATGTATGCTTTAATATCATATCTAGTTCCACAAATCTAGTCATCCTTGGGATGGCTTGGCTAAAGAAACATAACCCAAAAATTGATTAGGTTAAGTAAAAGATTACACATTGTGAAAATCAAGGAAAGTATGTATATCTAGGAGCCAAACCTTTATGCACATAGTAAGGCAAGAACTGACCTAAATGATATATTACATACGAGCTTAAGAATCTAGAAAAAATGAGTCAATTTGAAAAAAAGAATATATATCTCTTGCTCAATCATAGACCATATGATTGTGCTATAGAACTCCATGAGGGGCCTCAACCACCTTTTAGACCCATCTACAAGCTATCCCCTGATGAGCTAGCTGAACTATGTAAGAAAATTTACGAGAACTTAACCAAGGGGTTCATTAGGCACTCAAAGTCTCCTAGTAGAGTTCCAATTTTGTTCATGAAGAAGAAAGATGGGTTTAACTGTATGTGGATTATTGAGGACTCAACACGATAACAGTCAAGGATCGATACCAAAGATCTTGGAATGCCTAGGAAAAGCCAAGATATTGACAAAGATTGATTTATGAGGGGTTTATAATCTTCTATGGATCAAAGAAGGAGATGACTAGAAGACAACCTTTTGCACAACGTATGGTTACTTCGAGTATGTTGTTATTTCATTTGGTCTCACCAATGCTCCTATAGTATTTCAATATATGATAAATGATATATTTTGAGAGCATCTAGATTATTTTGAAGTTATATACTTGGATAATATCTTGAAATTCTCAAAATAACCAAAGGAACATGAACACCATGTAAAATTAGTTTTGGAAAAGATCAGACAAAAAGGCCTATATGCAAAACTTGAGAAGTTTTTTTTTCCATTAGATATAAGTGGAATTCTTGGGGTATGTCTTCTAGAGAGGAATCTTCATGAACCCCAAGAAGATCGAGACTATTCTTGAATAACAGACACCCATATGTGTCCATGATGTCCAATGTTTCCTTGGCTTTGTCAACTTCTATAGGATATCTATCGAGGATTACTCAAAGATAGTCACACCACTTACCAGACTCATAGGAAACTCAAAGTTCTCATGGACCCTAGAAGTTGAGAAGGCCTTCTAGACCATGAAGACCACTTTCACCACTACCCCAATCCTAGTCCACCTAGATCCTATCAAGCCTTTTTTTTAAAAGACTAATGCATCATTCTATGCCTTAGGAGCCATCTTGTCCTAGCATGGATATGATGGTCATATGCATCTAGTGGCATTCCACTCAATAAAGTTCTCCCCTAAAGAGATAAACTATGAGAACCATGAAAAAGAACTCCTTGCCATTGTAGAGGCCTCTTTGATATTTAGTGTCATCATCTAGAGAGTACATCCAATAAAGTTATCTTCTATACTAATCACCAAAATCAAGAATATTTTATGACAATCCGCATCCTTAATTGAAGACAATCCCATTGTACTAACTTCTTATCTAGGTTTGACTTTGTCATCACCTATCATCCAAGATGCCAATAATGCCAGTCATAGGCTTTATCAAGAAGATTCTACCTAGCACCTAAGAAGGGAGAAGACTCTTTTGATCAACAACAATTAATACTACTCAAGCCAAAGCACCTCTAGCTAGTACCCATCTCTAATTGTCACAAAGGCGACCCTACCTTGATCCAATTAATCCATGAAGCCTTGTCGCATGATGATTTGGCCAACAATGTCAAGAGAAAAACTCAGGAGGGAAAAGAAAATGATGTTTATGAGTTTTAGGAAACTCATGGATTGTTATACTATAAGGATCTACTTTACATCCCTCTAGGAAAGTCGAGACTCTAAGTACTCCAACAATGCCATGAAACCCTAATTCCAGGACACTTTAGAGTTAATAAGACCTTAGAGCTTATTTCAAGAGATTTTTTGTTGCCCCAGATGTGAAAAGATGTTAAGGAATATATAAAATAACAAAAATGGCACATGTCATCCCTACCACTAAGACCATCACATGCACAGTTATCGCTAGACTCTTCTTCATATAAATTTTGAGATTATATGGACTCCTAGGATGACATCATCAGTGATCGAGGTCCCCAAATTATATCTATTCTTTTGAGGAGCCTTTGCAACCTCCTTGGAGTCCAAGTTAAGTTATCCATAGGCAATCATCTACAAACTGATGGTCAAATAGAATGGGTAAATCAAGTCTTGGAACAATATCCCCACTATACCATCAACTACCATCAAAATGATTGGTTTGATCTTTTACCCTTTGTAGAGTTTGCTTACAATAATAGTATCCATGCATCTACCAAGAAAACTCATTCCTTTGCAAATTATGGCCAGCATATAATGATAGATGTACATCTCTCCAATCAAGTAAAGAACCCCACCGCTTGAGATAAAGCTCAACATTAGATATACACCAAGAACACAAGTAACAAATCCAAAAGGCTTAGAATCAATAAAAGCACTATGCGGACTAGTATCATCTCCAATATACAACATACAAAGTTAGTGATAATGCATGGTTGCTTAGGTATAACATCCAAACAACAAGACCCTCCACCAAGCTAGACCACAAGAGATTTGGGACCTTCACTATATCATAGCCTAGACCAACCTAGTTGCTTATCAATTCTAACTCCCCAACACCATGAAGATCCACCTAGTCTTCTATGTTTCCTTACTAAAAACACTTCTCTATATCACCTCAGAGCTAGACATTGGTCATCATAGCAATCTGCATTATGAGTTTTCACTATCGTTGTCCACATCTTTGCCTCAGACTGTCGTACTCCTATCGTCCAATCTACAGTCCACGATCTGCATGCTAGTTATGGGGCTTTGGAAGCTCTAGATGTAAGTTTTCTCCAATGCAGAGATCTCTTGAAATGATGGCTTCTATGAGCTACTACATTAGAAAAATCAGACCCTTGTCTGACATTCTTCTCTCATTTTCTTACTCATGCCTACTAAACCTAAATTTCCATGCATCAAATCAAGGAGAGGAAGACTTAGATTTGAAAGATCTTCAAGGATTTTGAAAGTTTGAAGACTCAAGGAAGAAGCTACAGACATAGTGTCAATTGACACTCACCTAGTGCTTCTTGGAACTGGTGCTCAACTCTTCTACTACTGAAATTTGAGAATTTTGGTGTTGATTTGCTATTGCTCCAGCCATCCAACATGGGAAAAGACTCTTCAACTGCTCGCTTCAAAGGAGTCGGGTTATAGATGTGGCAGACCCGCATGAAGCTCATCCTAATGAAGAAGGGTATTTGGGCCATCACCAATGGACAAGAGAAGAAGCCCCGGGATGTTGCCATAGCAACTAGTTGGCAAAAGGTTGATGACAAAGCACATGCCATTATCAAACTGGAGCTAGACGACAGCTACGTCCACCATGTGGATAACTGTGATACTTCATAGGATACATGGAAGAGACTTGATACCTTGTTTGGTGCTTAGTCTAAGTCATCAAAGTATGGTCTCTTGATTGGATTTTTAAGGCTTGACATGAAGTCTAGCACATCACTTGACACACATCTAAATTACATGGAAGGAATTCTAACCCAACTTGCAGGAATCAACATTAAAATCGAAGAAGATGTTTGCATTGGTGTTCTACTTAAAAGGTTGCCTCCTGAATATAATAATGTATCAAAAACTTTAATCAATATGCCAAACCGTAAGCTTCTTGATATCCATGCATCATTGTTAAAAGAGAAAAAGAAGTTAAAAACTAAGGAGGAACCAAGCACCTCTAGAGAAGAACAAGCATTATATGTTGGTAATACATACAAAGGCAACAAGGATCAGCTCTTCTGTGACTTCTGCAAAAGGACTAGACACACTGAGAAGTTTTTCCATGCTAGAAAGAGGTCCCAAAATACCTATCTAGTTGCTGTTAAAGAAGAAGAAGAAAATGGAGTAAAAGAAAAAGAAGAAGAAGACCACTAGGAGAAGGACAAACCTCATTAGTCCTCCTATTCAGATTGACTCTTTTAGCCTTGTATTGCCTAGCCCCAATGCTTCAGATATAAACTTATAATCTCCTCATGTAGCCTTGTACTATAGCCTATGTACAATTTTTGTGGCCCCTGCTATAGCCTTTGAATGTTCATCATGTTTTTGGTGCCCACACTTAGCCTTTTTTGCGATAGCCTCTAGTGTTTTGCCATGTCTATGGTGTGCCCACACTTTGTAGGTGTTGCTTTTACTAAAGCCTCTACACACTTTGTACTTCTAGTTGTGATTGAGGAGGGGTGTTGAGATGTTTGCAATCACGTCTACTTCAGTCTCTTTGTAAGGGGCAGTGAGGGCTTAGGACTAGAATCCCATATACACAGCCGGAGAAGTGCTACCATTCAGTTTTCTATAAACCATTGTACTTGCACTCTTTTCTAATGTAATGATAGTACTCTTTTCTTTCCATTAAAGTGTCTATGTCATTGTCCATACACAAGATTGTGTTTATGAGTCCAAGTCTCAATCTTGGAACCTAATTCACTTGTGTGACAGTTGGTCTTGTCAGTGTCTATGTCTTCATGAGTTTGGTCTTCATCTTTCAACATCCACTTCCTAGTGGATACATGTCCTACGTAATCAGAGTTAATATATCCCACAATTCCTATATCATAGCCACCATAATAGATAGGCTACCATTATGAGCCTTCTTAACACCATATTAGAAATTTTGAAAATTTTGAAGTCCCAATTTCAAATAAGTGATAAATATTTGACCACGTGGCTAAATCTTGATCCATATTTGAAAGTGTGATTTGGGAAGGTAAATTATATAGTATTTAGGGTAGACTCCACCTTTAAAAAAGACAATAAGATTTAACCATGTGGTCAGATAATAAAGTATTGGGGGTTCCCAAAGTGCATGGAAATTCTCGAATTCCTTAATATAGTTTTTCTTTGTGTATAAATACGGATCCATATCATTGCAGGAATAAAAGTATCAAACTTGTGGTACCATTCTCTAGGTGCCTACCTCAAGGGGTTCATTATATATATATATATATATATATCCTCTATATAAGATGTGTTCATGGCCTATTTAAAAATATCCTAATCTTTGAATATTTCTTGAATAAAACACAACCCTTTTTTATTCAATCTGTATGTAATCCCTTTATATGACACCCTTCTATATGTAAAAAATATATTAAAATATTATTTTAAAAACCCCTTGTTGTGAACTCACATTGTTGGGTGAAAATGAGCAACCAAGGACATGATACTGAATGGGGTCAAGTGGAGTAACACATATAAATATCATTTTTTCAGTTTTTCTAATACTTGCTTGTAGCAGGAGTCAGGTTGATAGATGGAAATCCCAAGTGGTATCAGGCATGTTTGACATGTGGTTGTGATATTTTAGTTTTGAGGCATGCACCTCATGCAAGAATAGATGTCCTCATACAAGACATGTGTTCTCACTTCCAATTTTTAGTTCCATCTAGCAACTAAGGGGAAGCAAGGGGCAGCTTGGTAAAAAAAGAAGGGGAAAAAGTAAAAACGTAAGGAGTTTTTCAAGAAAAAGAGAGGGATAGGGATTCTACACAAGACAATCATCATGAGAGAGGGAGGGAGAGAAGAATGTTGCAGCCTGAATAGAAGGGAGAAATCTGAAGCTCAGAAGAAGGAGAACAAGTTTTTAGAAGAAAGAAGACATGAAGTTGGAGTTATCGCAGCTGTGGAACATGATGGCACGACTATTGAAGTCAATAGGCTGATGTGAGTTCTCAGTTTTCAGATGATGGTAATAAGAGTCTTCCTTTTACCTTGTTTTCTTCTATTGCTGCATGGGACAGAGAGTATGCGGATCTATTTTGATGTATGGATATGAGTGAGAGACAGTAGAGGGTTGTTCTTCATCGTGTTGAGAGTGACGTATGTTAGTTGTTTACGTGTGGTTTCCCATAAGCAGAGAAGAATGGCAGTAAAAGATCTCTACAATGTGAAACTAGGTATGTGGCAGAGAATATGTATTATTGGCAGGTATTGAATGCATGGACTTAAGTTAGTGGAAATTCAAAAGGATTTCCAGCCAAGAAAATGATGAATTAGAGATCATAACATTCAAAGCTCTGTAACTGTAATATTCCCACCCATGAATATTGACGTCCCGCACACGACGTAATCCTTGTGCAAAGGTTATCTCTTGCATTGAAATTATTGGCAGTGTAATGTGTGACCCGCACGCGAGAAATGGGGTCCTCCGCATTGGTAAATCAAAACCGAAAGTTCAAAACCGCAAGTCTCACAAAAACACCCTCTTGGGAGGGGCAATTTTGAATATTCAAGGCAAATTTTTTTACTTTAATCCCTTTTCCCCAGCCGATGCATGGCTGGAGAAGAGGGAGTGTGGGGGGATGGCCCATGGATGAGTCATGGCCTGCATGGGAGGGGGGGAACCCATGCACTGGCCACGTGTGTGGAGGCTTTCTCTTCCCTCCCCCCCTTGCCTATATGAACTCCCGTTAGGGAGAGAGGAGAGGAAGAAAGGGACGGTGCTGTGAGAGGGAGGAGGGGACGCTGCTGCCCGTCGTTGGGGAAAGGAGGGAGTCCAGGGTGCCGTCGCCGCCGTGCAGGAAGCCGCCAGCCGCCACAGTCCGCCGCCACGGTCCGCCAGGCCGCCACAGCCCGCCTTCACCTCGCCTTGATCACGGCCTCCTTCCCAATCATTGGGACCCCCTTCACGTCGTCGCTGCAGGCCTAGAAGCTTCTAAGGATTAAGGCCATAGGCCTTGATCCTATGCGACTTCTCGGTTTTTGAATCCGGTTAGGGAAATTCCTATTCCCAAGCGAGGAGAAGATATCGAGCTCCTAGCTGTCTCGAAAAGCGAAAGTAAAGGAGTCCGTAACCACGACTACAATGGCTCCCAAGAAGTTGCAAGGCGCGGCTGCGGGAGGTTCATCTCCAAGCATTCAAGTGGATATCTCCCCGAGCCCACAAGTCCAGGTTTTTTCGAGTTGATTCTCACACAAAGAAATGTTTAGGCACGCTTAATTCCATAAGGGAGAATGCATTTTACGCTTATTTTTAATGCATGTGGCAGCGTTAAAAATACATTTGATAAATTATCTCTTTAAACATTAGACAAGGTTGATGCATGTCATGAAATTGAAACAGTTGCATTTCCAGAGTTGTCCGCCTTAGAAGACTAGCTGCATGTTGCTATTTTGGAACATTATCAAAGTAATAAGTCTAAACATATAGGGCAAAGAAATGAAATTGATAAGTGCATTTGGTTACTAGACATGGTGGGAATAAGCGTGTGCCGCATTGTAGGCAACATCTTCCTTGTAATGATTCATAAGGAAAAGTTAACACCCATAAGATATTATCCGAAAAGAAATAGAAGAGTACGAAAATGATCTTATGGACTTGCAAGTAGCATGTAACATGGAATAAGTTAACACTAGCTTTAGTTTGGTATGAACTTCATTAACTACATTGTAGCTAGGGGAAAGTTGCGTGTTGCATAGTCATCATGCAGAAATTCCATTCATCAGGAGCCGTATTTAGGAAAGGTCGCATGGTTTATCAAAGCATGAGATTCTAAAGTGTAGACAACAAGGTTGTAGGCATGGTTATTTGATGTAAGTCCTAGTAGGTCCTAGGAAAGTTAGTACTCAGATTATCATGCATTTTTTGTAAAATATTACACGGCGCAGCGAACAGAATCTGAGAAAGAGATAGAGAGTACACAACAGATAAGAGGAGAATCAGTAAAATTCTTTAACTCCAAACAACTGATACAAAGATGGCTCTGTCCACCCGTGCGCTTCCAATGAATGAAGCTTAGATGGCGATCTAGACAGAAGATAGGTGAAGAGCTTAAGGCTAGCTGGAACAACAACTCTGACTGGGTGAAAGATGAGTGTGAGATGGCTGCGAAGGGGTTTAGCTTTTATAGCCCGCGAAGGTCGTTAGGTCGGCCTGCTGACCGACCTACCATATGAGCCTCCACTAGTCGGCCAGGGAATATTCCAGGGAATAGGGGCCCCTTTTAACTCCCTTACCACGCAACTCAATGCAATGTGCCTCGAGTTGCTACCAGCTTAACCACTCCGTCTAACCCAAAGATTAGACCCACAACAGTCACCTTTTTGCCATCCGGTCACATAGACCTCATCTGATATACAAGTCAGGACTCAACCAATGTCCGGGCTCACATTTGGCTTCTCCTCATAATGGGGGCCTTACAACTTTGAGCACCATGGATCATTGGTAGCACCTAATGAGGGTGGGGCATTGATCATATCTAACACCCCCCCTCAATGTCCACCCATAGGTGAACTATCTCCTCGGCCCAATGCCGAGTCTCTGAAGATGAACTTGAAGCAGATCCTTCGTAAGTGCTTTGGTGAAGATATCTGCTCCATTCTCCTCTGTTGGACAGTAGACCAATTCCACTATCCCATCCTCCATCAAATCACGCACATAGTGATACTGGATCTCTATATGTTTGGTGCGTGCATGAAACACTGGATTTTTGGCAATGGCGATGCAACTCTGATTGTCACATCTCAACACAGTTGGTTCTTCATCCTGCACTCCCATATGCCATAGAATCCTTCTCAACCATACGGCCTCACATGCAGCAAAACAAGCTGCCTTGTACTCTGCTTCGGTAGAAGACAATGCCACTGTTGGTTGCTTCTTACTAATCCAAGAGAAAATTCCTGAACCCAAAGAGAAACAATAACCAGAAACTGACTTCCTGGAATCAATGTCTCCTGCCCAATCTGAGTCACAGTTCCCCACAAGAGAAGTTCCGAAACTGTATGTGATACCATAGTCAAGAGTTTTCTTCAAGTATCTGAGCACCCGCATCCCAGCCTTCCAATGACTCTCATGAGGTTTGTTTGAGAACCTGCTCAAAACACCAACAGCAAAACTGATATCTGGTCTGGTGTTACACAAGTAGATTAGACTGCCGACCAACCTCCTATACCTCCCAATGTCTGCTAGTGCTGATGTATCCTCAACGGATAACTTTACATTCACCTCCATAGGTGTAGCTATCTCCTTGCACTCGGTCATGCCAAATGCCTTCAAGATCTCCCATGCATACTTCTTCTGAGAGATGAAGATCTTTCCTGGCTCTTGCCAGACTTCAATCCCCAAACAATAGTGCAGCAAGCCCAAGTCTGTCATTTCAAACTCAAAACTCAAAGCCTTTCGAGTTTGGTTGATCATATCTTCATAGTCACCTGTAATAAGAAGGTCGTCCACATATAGGACAATCACTACAGACTTTTTACCATCCCTGTAAACATACAAGTTAGCATCTGAGGCACATCTTTTGAAGTTTAGGTTTAAAAAGAACCTATCTATCCGCTGGTACCATGCTCTGGGGGCTTGTTTCAGCCCATACAATGCCTTCTTCAGTTTACACACTTTGTTCTCAGAATGGGGGGCCTCAAACCCTGGTGGCTGAGCCACGTACACCTCCTCCTTGAGGTCACCATTTAAGAACGCTGACTTAACATCCATTTGGTACACTGGCCACTTCTTGTGGGCAGCCACTGCAAGTACCGTGCGAATAGTGGTCATTCTGGCAGTTGGGGCAAATGACTCTTGAAAATCAAACCCTTCAACTTGTGAAAATCCTTGGGCAACCAGTCTAGCTTTGTACTTTTCTAAGGTACCATCAGCCTTGTACTTTACCTTCCAGATCCACTTGGTGCCAATAATCTTCCGCTTTGCTGGCCGATCCACTAGCTCCCAAGTGTCATTCTTCATTATGCTGTCATACTCCGCCTGCATAGCAGCCTTCCATGATGGATCTGCAAGTGCTTCTTCTAAGTCAGTTGGCTCCTTTACTTCTCTCATAATCTCAACCATCAAGGCCATGTTGACTATGTGAGCAGAAGCCCTCCTTTGCTCCTCTATTCTCTGAGACCTCCTTGGTCCGTCTGCCTTCTCCTCAACAGATGCAGGCATAGGATTATTGTGGTCATAGAGTTGCTTCACCCAGCGCGGCAATGGCTTTTCCGGTGGGGTGATGTCAGGTTGGTGAACTTTTTCCTCATCATCTGAAGATGATGCTTCCTCCTCCTTAAGGATAGGGATAGCTCTCGGGACAGGTTCATAGTGGACTACTTCTTCGCTTGATGATAAAGTGGAAGACCTTGCCTTCTCCTCCTCCACTGTATGCGGCTCCTCCTTGAACACCACATCACGGCTCGCGATGATCTTCTTTGCCTCTTGGTCATATAACTTGTAAGCCTTCTGCTCATCACTATAACCCAAGAAGATACATTTTCTGCTTTTTGGTTGTAACTTGTTTCTCTTCTCATCTGGAACATGTGCATAACATTCACATCCAAAAATTCTGAAATGTGAAACAGATGGTTTCTTACCAGTGTAAGCCTCATGAGGTGTTTTTCCCTTGAGAGCCTTTGTGTAGCTTCGATTTAGAATGTAGACTGCAGTATTAACAGCTTCAGCCCAAAAATGGTTAGGCAATCCCTTGCCCTTTAGCATGCATCTTGCCATCTCCACAATGGTACGATTCCTGCGTTCCACAACACCATTCTGCTGAGGTGTGTGAGGCGTCGTCAATTGACGCTTGATCCCTTTGCTCTTGCAAAAGCCTTCAAACTCCTTTGAGTTGAACTCACCACCACCATCTGTTCTAAATTTCTTCACACTTTTCCCTGTTTCATTCTCAACAAGTATTAGCCATTCTTTAAACTTACCAAAAGCTTGAGCCTTATCACGAAGGAAGTACACCCACATCTTCCTACTGTAGTCGTCGACAATCAACATAAAATAAGAAGATCCCCCCAAGGCCTGTGTAGGCATCTTACCACACAAGTCAGCATGCACCAACTCTAGAGGAGCATGTGCTCTATTCTTGCTTTCTTGTGGAAATGCCTTTCTCTGTTGCTTGCCCATCATACAAGCTTCACATGGTTCCTTCAATTCAGTTATTGTAGGTAGGTGAGCAACCATACCTTGCTTTTGCATCTCCTTCAATACTGCAAATCCGATGTGTCCAAACCTTTCATGCCAAAGCTTACTTGTGCCCACTCCAGCGGTGGCTGTAAGAGCACTTAGCTCATACAGGTTGTTCCTCCTTTCTCCTTTGCCAACAATTGTGCCAGCACTATCAATAATTTCTGCACCTGTCTTCTTGAACCTTACTTCATGACCAAGATCAGTTATGGCAGCAACTGATAAGAGATTTCTTCTGATTTCGGGAACATACAACACATTTGAAAGCTTTTTGACTTCACCATTTGCAGCAACAAAAGAAATAGTACCTGTGCCCGCAGCAGGGCATTTAGCATCATTTCCAACCGTCACAGTGATGGATTCTTGTAGAGGCTGCATAGAACTGTATAGACCTTTCTTGTTGGTCATGTGACGGGAGGCCCCACTATCCAACACCCAAGAGTCAGTGGTAGATTCTTCTTGCGCCGAGGAGCACACTTCCTCAATGGTCGCCATGAATAATTCCAACTCTGCTTCAGCCGTATTGGCTGTCTCTTTCCCTTTACTTTTAAGGGTACCATTCTTTTCATCTGCCTTCTTGACACGACAATCTGCAATTGCATGTCCTTTCTTCTTACAGTAGAAGCACTCTCCTTGAAACTTCTTCTTGCCGCCCTTCTTCTTTTTGTCACCATCATTTTTGGTGGAGGAAACACCTTTGCCTTTTGCATTGGCAGAGAATGCAGCATCTCCATTGTTGCTTCCTTCTCGGGCTTTCAGCCTCAACTCCTCCTCCATTAATAATGCACAAAACTCCTCAAAAGTCAAAGCTTGAGGTCTCACCTGAGTATTAAGGGCAGTTACTAGTCCATCAAACTTTTGTGGACAAATCCGAAGACACCTCCGAGCTAGCTCTTCGCTAGTCTTTTGTATCCCAGCGCCAGCCATCTGGTCGCGCAGATTCTTAATCCGAGTGATGAATGCTTCAACCGTCTCTCCTTCAGCAAACTTCTCCGCTGCTAGTTGATTCTCCAAGTTTTGAATCCTTGTTTGGTTTCGTGTTTCATACTGACTCCTTAGTACATTCCAAGCCTCTGACGCTTTGGTTGTATGCTGAATCAGAGTCAAAACACTGTCAGAACAGCTTGTAACTAAGGCACACAATGCATCTGCATTCCTTCGTTTCCAAGCTCGTAGAAGATCTGCATTCGGAGGAATCATCACACTAGGATTTGATGGGTCGGGGGTAGGCTGTGGTTCTGCGTCAGTCCCCAGCACAGTCTCCAGAAGCTCATAAGAATCAAGGATAGTCGTAATTTTGAACTTCCACAAGGTGTAGTTTGTACCATCTAACTTGCCTTCGCTGAAGGTTGGTGGACGAATCCTCAGTGTTTGAATAGCCGGTACAGCAGCACCACCTCCTGCACCGCTTCCTGATGCGCCAGAACTGCTTCCCGGAGTCGACATCGTTTCTCTTTGCTGTTGAAGCCTTTGCCTCTTGCACTCTCTCCGATCTCTAGAGCCCCCTGGGCTCTGATACCATGTAAAATATTACACGGCGCAGCGAACAGAATCTGAGAAAGAGATAGAGAGTACACAACAGATAAGAGGAGAATCAGTAAAATTCTTTAACTCCAAACAGCTGATACAAAGATGGCTCTGTCCACCCGTGCGCTTCCAACGAATGAAGCTTAGATGGCGATCTAGACAGAAGATAGGTGAAGAGCTTAAGGCTAGCTGGAACAACAACTCTGACTGGGTGAAAGATGAGTGTGAGATGGCTGCGAAGGGGTTTAGCTTTTATAGCCCGCGAAGGTCGTTAGGTCGGCCTGCTGACCGACCTACCATATGAGCCTCCACTAGTCGGCCAGGGAATATTCCAGGGAATATTCCCTTTACCAAGGAAAGATAGAGTTATTGTGAACCATGTGATGCGTAGAAGCAATGAATCACATGTTTACATGTATTGCGGTAGTTGCAACTATTTTTCCTCCTTTAGATCTACTTCATTATCTCTAGGAAGGATTCATCCTTGTCGCGAGACAAGCATAGTGAATTACCCAAATCACCTAGTCACAAAGGATTCACATGGGTATGGTTCAGTCAATACGATAGATACCCCAAACATTAACTAGGGATTAGCACGTTAAGGATTCGGCCAAGTTTTCCCATTGTCGCTAAGTCGAAACCTTCAAACCCAATAGTCCTAACCATATTCCCAAAAATGTTGAGCTAATTGGATGCTCATGTAAACAATAATCCAGGATTCCTACCTTAAGGACCAAGCGTTCAAAATGATGAAACTCGAATTGAGTTGGATCCCTAGGACTAAACGTTGTCGATTTAGTGAAATTAGGGATGGGATGGGTAAAAAGACACCCTAAATCCTCCTTCTCGTCTGAAGTTAATTCCGTGACCTGAATACGCCATTCATTAGGCGAAATGATGGAGGCGACACTTGTGCAGTAAATTGCAACGTCACTTAGCCTTGCGGGTTGATCGTAAGAAGTTTTGCCATTCCGTGGATTAAGGTTGGCAGGTTCTTGCGCGAGTTTAACTTGCAAGGGAAAAGGGTAGTCATCCTCTTGCTCTATCCTCATTAGGGAAAATTTGCCAAGTTAAGGGGGAGCTAGGTATTTGCTTGGACGCAAATGATTAGTCAATAAACTAAAGCGACATGGTCGCCGGAATCTACCATTAACAAAACCTAAAAGTATTGACAGGGTATGACCCTAACCCAAAGACGATAGGAATCTTGCCATGTTGCAATTGATTCCGGATCGAATGCGGGATGCATTCGGAGGGAAGGAGTCACTCCTTAACAGTTTGCCAGCTAAACGTCCACGGGAATTGATTGTGCTTGTAACAATTTAGAAAGCACTGTTTGCATTGTTTGTTCAAGGAACTAAAGGATGAAAGATATATAAATGCTTCAGGTTGAAGGCCTGAAGGGAGTGGCAGCTCAGTTACCCCTGACTGCCTGCTTGACCCTAACCAAGGGGGTTGTTGACCGCGCCGGGAACGTGGACCGAACCCGCCGTGTGAGGTCTTTCCGTTGAGCTCTACTTGGAGCGGGAGGACGCTTGGGTGCCAGGGGAGGCTCTGGCCGTAAATCTCTTGCCTTCCGGGTCCTGCACAAGAGGCTAACGTGACTCGGGATTGGATCTCGAGGCCCGCATACTAGTCTACGGGCAGAAGCTTGGATTAGTGATCCCTAGCGGATTACTGGATAGCCTTCGGGCGGATTATGAACAAGCCTACGGGCGGAACTCCTTGTATTTCAAAGATAAAAGGATAAAATGATAATAAAGAAGTTGTTTGACATTGTTTTCTTTATGTCCTGTGATAAGATTACGTGAAGGAACCAGTGCTTAACAGGATTAATCAAGGAAGCTGTTTGTTATATGTCGAAATAATGTGGTAGGTAATTACATAACTAAAACAAACCGAGGAAAGTGCGGAGGATGGACCATGGGTCCATCCTATGGATGGGTGGTCCCGGTTAGCCGGGAACTTTTCTCAAAATCTTCGACGAACAGAGGGATGATCATCATCGCCGAAACAAAAACAAGAACGATGACTTAGAATTACCTATTACCCGATTCACGCTGTTTTAGGGGAACAGAATGGGACTATGCCTTATGGTAGAGAGGTCGAGCCTTGCATCCCTCTCATTTCCCATTCTCCTTGAACCAAGTGCAGCATGAATCCGCTTCGGACGTGGCGTTTCTGCGTAAAGTAGTTTGCTCGGGTCTGACACTAGTTGCTGCTAGTTAACGACCAAATAGGAAAAACCTTAATTCCGGTCGATCCTAGGTGGGAAACGACCAGGACACTTCCGCTACGTGGCAGACGCGGGGAGACCTAGATTGCAAAACCCGTAACATTCCATGGGAGTGCCGGGTGGAGTTCTCTAGACAGTCTTTCCGATGGACTGCCAAGACGTGTCCTAGAGGATTCTAGTGGACACGTTACAGTTGGTATCAGAGCCGACCAACAACGGAATTATTTACATGAGATTTCATTAAAAATGAAGTAAAGAAATTGTTGCTGTCCAAACATTTCCTCATCTTCAATACTGTCTTGCAGAATTACGAAGTGTGGAACAAGTTTTTGGTGTTCCGGATCATGTTTATGACTGCAATGCATTCTCCGCATTATAGGCAGAGAATTGAAATGATGAACATCCTGGAGCAGATTTATAATCCATCACCTTTATATATAGAACGAAGATGGACTGGGTCTTCAGGAATCTACTACATAGCTGCCCACCGGTTCGCTTATTTACAAACCAACCTAAAGAGGATCAAGTGGTTGGAAGATTTGAAAATCGTGAAGCTGTTCATTTTTGTGGAAGCTCACGTAAATTCGACTTTGCATATTCGAGGTCGGAGGGTTGAATTGAACTCATATGTATATGAGGAAGTAACCCGTGTAATCCCAGCTGACAGGATTAAGGTATTGGGCCGCCATGGGAAGTATGGATTCCAGCGGAAAGGATATCCTGAGCTTCCGATGAGTTATCGATTCCTAAAGATTCATGACCCAAAACCCTACTATTACACAGTTCCTGTAGACAAATCCAATACAATGTTGTTCTCCCCAAACTAAATGTAATGATTGGATTATCATCACATGAGATGTTGTATGAGGCTACGTCCATGTAAATATAAATAAGGACTTCTTTTATCAATATCCGATTGTGTATCAGGGTTGTTGCAAAAAGTTAAGTAGCTTCATGATTTATGAGATAGCTAAACTAAAGATAAGCTAATGTCAATTATCATACAATAATGTTAAGAAAACTTTTATCCAGGCACAACCCCAGGAACAGGGTCCAAATTCACCCCCTACATCAAGTACTACTGTGATCCAGGAGAAGAAGTTCCTCCTCAAACAGATAAAGCCACCCGAGTTTGACGGGAGAGGCAGATTCGTCCAGTCGGATGCTGAGATTTGGATTGAATCTATGGAGGACTACTTCGAAGCAGCTGGTACTGCACCTACCAATCAGGCCATGCTCGCCAAATTAAAACTCACCGGTGAAGCCAGACTTTGGTGGAAACAATGGTGCAGGGATCAAGGGATTTCAGAGGGGTCCGTTACCTGGGAGAAGTTAAAGCAAGCCGTGCAAGGCAGATATTTGCCACCTGCATATCGTACACAGAAAATGAATGAGTTCTATGAGCTAAAACAGTTAGGACTCACCCTTGACGCATACTACTCTAAGTTTGTCTCACTGTTAAAGTATGCGCCACAAATGGACACGACACAGCAGGTGTCCAAATTTTGTGCAGGCTTAAATCCACCTGTAAATACCCGTCTCGAATCTATGCGTCCATCAGATCTTCAGGATGCACTCATTCGAGCGGCACCTATAATTCAGGAAGTGCAAGCTAAACCAAGGGGTATTAAAAATTGGTCTTATAGCGACCCGAACGGAGGAGCATTCAGACCCCAAGTTAAGAGAGTTCAAGGCCACAATCAGGGACAAAGGAAGAAAGCAAGGACAAATAACGTCAACAACTTTGTTCCTACTCACAGTAATGGCCGAAACCTCCGATGTTTCCACTGCAATGAACTCGGTCACTTCAAAAGGCAATGTCCCAAGCTTAGCGAAGGACTCCGTCAAGGTGCAGGCCGCGGTCAGGGAGCCGCCACCCGTGGAAGAGGAAGAGCTGCCTGCATTATCAATAGGCAAAGATGTGATGCAGAAGAAGGGGAAGATCCGACTATGGAAGCGGAATTCGAAAGAGCGACGGTCCATGCCGCTTTACACAAGAAGGGGCCGAATCGCCAGTTCTCGGTGATTCAAACACCGTCGGACTATCAAGGTAAAGGTTTCAAAACCTTGATTGATTGTGGCAGTACACATTCCTTTATCTCACGAGCGTGTGCTAAGAGATTAGGAATAGCCACCGTAGAAGCACCTACCCTACTTGTGGAATTGGCAAACGGTCGTGAGGTAACTTGTACCAGGCAAACTGCTAAGGAGGAGTTCTATCTGGGAGGAAAGAAAACCTCAGTCAAATTCAGAGTCATGAACTTAGGTATCCATGAGTGCCTACTCGGGATGGATTGGCTTAAGCCTAATGACGCTCACATCCACTGTGGAAAGGGTCAAGTTTCCTTTCGAAACTCTGAAAGAGAGTTTGTTACAACTCAAGGTGAGGCAGGAGTACCAAGGATCCAGTTAGCCAAAGTATCGCGGATCATAAAAGGGGTTAGGAAAGGATTACCTGTTTACTTGATCAAACTCAACAAGTTAGATCAAAAGCAAGAGTCTCATGAGGGACCCTCTTGGCTAAAAGAATACGCTGACGTATTCCCTGAGGAATTAACTGAACTTCCACCTCCAAGAGAAGTTGATCATGAAATAAGGCTAATACCTGGAGCTGCGCCAATCGCAAAGAGACCTTATAGAATGTCTATTCCGGAAGCTATTGAGTTAAAAGAACAACTCAAGCAACTGTTAGAACAGGGTTACATCCGGCCCAGCAACTCACCATGGGGAGCTCCAGTTCTATTCCAGAAAAAGAAAGATGGGACACTTCGACTATGTATTGATTACCGTGGGTTGAATCAATCAACAGTCAAGAATAAGTATCCTATTCCTAGAATAGATGAGCTTCTCGATCGCCTTCAAGGTGCAAAGATCTTCTCCAAAATTGGTCAGGTTACTATCAAATCAGGATCAAGGATGAAGATATTCCAAAAACGGCCTTCAATACAAGATATAGGCACTTTGAATTCTTGGTTATGTCATTCAGGCTTACAAATGCACCTGCCACCTTCAATAGATTAATGCAGTATATTTTTAGACCATATCTTGATGACTTCGTGCTTGTCTTCTTCGATGATACTTTAGTCTATTCTAAACAGGAAGAAGATCATGAATCTCAACTTCGGATTGTCCTTGAGACGATGAGGTCTCATAAGCTGTATGCAAAAATGAAGAAGTGTGCATTCTTCAAACGTCAGATTGAATATCTAGGATTCATAGTATCATCAGAAGGAATATCAGTAGATCCAGCCAAAGTCAGAGATGTGCTTGAATGGCCAGTACCAGTATCCGTCAAAGAAATACGCAGTTTTCTTGGCTTGACGGGATGGTATAGGGTCTTTATCAAAAACTATGCTTTGATTGCAGCACCTCTTACCGACTTACTAAAGAAGCAGACTTCTATTACATGGTCAACTCCCGAGCAAAATAGCTTCGACCAATTGAAGCAATGTTTGGTATCAGCACCTATTCTGAAACTTCCCGACCTCAATAAGGAGTTCGAGGTAGTAACTGATGCCAGCATTTTTGCCTTGGGGTGTGTACTCATGCAGGAAGGTCATCCCGTAGCATATTCTTCAAGGAAATTGAAGAGTCATGAAAAGAATTATGCCACGCATGATCTGGAGTTATTAGCTGTCATCCATGCTCTAAAGCTTTGGAGACACTACCTGTTGGGTAACAAGTTTACTCTAGTAATAGATCATAAGAGTCTCAAATGGATTTTTACCCAGAACGAGCTCAACATGAGGCAACGTCGATGGATCGAAGTATTGGAGGAGTATGATTTTGAAATCAAGTATCGACCAGGGAAAGAGAATGTAGTTGCCGATGCACTCAGTCGCAAGGCATTCCTAAACTCCCTAATCTTGCAGAATCCATCAACGGCCAGATCTCTGGCTACAAAGGTATCTATGCCAAGCAACCCTATACTCGAACTAGCTAGAGAGGAGGCATGCCATGATTTGGCCTACCAAACCATGATAAAAGAAATAGCTACCAAAGAGCAGAATTTGAAGTCACAAGCTAAGTATCGGGAATTTCCACTGATAATGGACTTGTCTATTACAGAACAAGGTTATGTATACCAACAAGCCAGTCACTTAAGCAAAAGATATTATGGGAAGCTCATGATTCCCCTTTCGCAGGACATCCTGGCTATGCAAAAACTCTTAATGCAATTAGGAAGAGCTATCATTGGGAGAGGCTCAAAGGTGACGTTCTCAAATATGTCACTGAATGTTTGTCTTGCCAACGTATCAAGGCTGAACATGTCATGATGCCAGGGAAATTGCAACCACTTGACATTCCCCAAATGAAATGGGAATTCATCAGTATGGATTTTGTGGTGGGCTTACCCCAGGTCCAAGGAGGATACAACTCCATTATGGTTGTAGTTGACATGCTTACTAAGGTTGCACACCTGATTCCAGTAAAGACAAACTATAAAGCCTCCGACATTGCTAGAGTGTTTATCAAAGAAATATTCAAGTTACATGGGTTACCTAGAAGGATCGTTAGCGATCGAGACTCTCTCTTCACTTCACACTTCTCGAGAGCTATCTTTGAAGCTATTGGAACTCAACTCTGTTTTAGCACTGCCTACCATCCCCAAACAGATGGCCAAACAGAGCGAGTAAATCAAATCATTGAGGATATGCTTAGGGCTTACTGCTGTCGAGAGCCGAAGAGATGGATTCAGTACTTGCCGTTAGTAGAATTTGCCTACAATGCCTCTTACCAGCAGAGCATTCAAATGACCCCTTTTCAGGCATTGTATGGTCATGATTGTCGAAGTCCCCTAAATTTTTCTGATCCTACCCTAAGGGTGGAAGCTTCAAGACAAATGTTGGAGGACATGGATGACCAAATAAGGTCAATAAGACAAGACATACAAGCAGCCAAAGATAGACAAAAGGCATATGCGGATTTGAAACACCAAGAGAGGGTCTTCGGAGAAGGAGACATGGTTTTCATTCGGGTACGCCCAAAAAGGAGTTCTCTATCTCTAGGTGAATGCAAGAAGCTAAGTCCAAGGTATTGTGGTCCGTATAAAATCCTCAAATGCCTGGGACCCAATGCTTATAAATTGCAACTTCCAGATAACCTAAAAGTTCACAATGTATTCCATATTAGTCTCTTAAAAAAATATGTACCCAACCCAAATCATGTACTTGATGACCAACAAATTGTGATGCCTAGTCAAGGAGTCCTTGAACTAAGACCGGAAAAGATTTTAGATGTCAGGGAGAGACAATTGAGATCTAGAACATTGAAAGAATGCCTCGTCCAGTGGAAAGATTATCCCGAAGAGGATGCTACCTGGATGGATGAAAACTCTCTCAATCTTCAATATCCCCAGTTTATCTCGAGATGAGGACATCTCGATTCTTCTAAGGGGGAGAGAATGTAATATTCCCACCCGTGAATATTGACGTCCCGCACACGATGTAAACCTTGTGCAAAGGTTATCTCTTGCATTGAAATTATTGGCAGTGTAATGTGTGACCCGCACGCGAGAAATGGGGTCCTCCGCATTGGTAAATCAAAACCGAAAGTTCAAAACCGCAAGTCTCACAAAAACACCCTCTTGGGAGGGGCAAATTTGAATATTCAAGGCAAATTTTTTTACTTTAATCCCTTTTCCCCAGCCGATGCATGGCTAGAGAAGAGGGAGTGTGGGGGGATGGCCCATGGATGAGTCGTGGCCTGCATGGGAGGGGGGGAACCCATGCACTGGCCACGTGTGTGGAGGCTTTCTCTTCCCTCCCCCCCTTGCCTATATGAACTCCCGTTAGGGAGAGAGGAGAGGAAGAAAGGGACGGTGCTATGAGAGGGAGGAGGGGAAGCTGCTGCCCGCCGTTGGGGAAAGGAGGGAGTCCAGGGTGCCGTCGCCGCCGTGCAGGAAGCCGCCAGCCACCACAGTCCGCCGCCACGGTCCGCCAGGCCGCCACAGCCCGCCTTCACCTCGCCTTGATCACGGCCTCCTTCCCAATCATTGGGACCCCCTTCACGTCGTCGCTGCAGGCCCAGAAGCTTCTAAGGATTAAGGCCATAGGCCTTGATCCTATGCGACTTCTCGGTTTTTGAATCCGGTTAGGGAAATTCCTATTCCCAAGCGAGGAAAAGATATCGAGCTCCTAGCCGTCTCAAAAAGCGAAAGTAAAGGAGTCCGTAACCACGACTACAATGGCTCCCAAGAAGTTGCAAGGAGCGGCTGCGGGAGGTTCATCTCCAAGCATTCAAGTGGATATCTCCCTGAGCCCACAAGTCCAGGTTTTTTCGAGTTGATTCTCACACAAAGAAATGTTTAGGCACGCTTAATTCCATAAGGGAGAATGCATTTTACGCTTATTTTTAATGCATGTGGCAGCGTTAAAAATACATTTGATAAATTATCTCTTTAAACATTAGACAAGGTTGATGCATGTCATGAAATTGAAACAGTTGCATTTCGAGAGTTGTCCGCCTTAGAAGACTAGCTGCATGTTGCTATTTTGGAACATTATCAAAGTAATGAGTCTAAACATATAGGGCAAAGAAATGAAATTGATAAGTGCATTTGGTTACTAGACATGGTGGGAATAAGCGTGTGCCGCATTGTAGGCAACATCTTCCTTGTAATGATTCATAAGGAAAAGTTAACACCCATAAGATATTATCCGAAAAGAAATAGAAGAGTACGAAAATGATCTTATGGACTTGCAAGTAGCATGTAACATGGAATAAGTTAACACTAGCTTTAGTTTGGTATGAACTTCATTAACTACATTGTAGCTAGGGGAAAGTTGCGTGTTACATAGTCATCATGCAGAAATTCCATTCATCAGGAGCCGTATTTAGGAAAGGTCGCATGGTTTATCAAAGCATGAGATTCTAAAGTGTAGACAACAAGGTTGTAGGCATGGTTATTTGATGTAAGTCCTAGTAGGTCCTAGGAAAGTTAGTACTCAGATTATCATGCATTTTTCCTATACCAAGGAAAGATAGAGTTATTGTGAACCATGTGATGCGTAGAAGCAATGAATCACATGTTTACATGTATTGCGGTAGTTGCAACTATTTTTCCTCCTTTAGATCTACTTCATTATCTCTAGGAAGGATTCATCCTTGTCGCGAGACAAGCATAGTGAATTACCCAAATCACCTAGTCACAAAGGATTCACATGGGTATGGTTCAGTCAATACGATAGATACCCCAAACATTAACTAGGGATTAGCACGTTAAGGATTCGGCCAAGTTTTCCCATTGTCGCTAAGTCGAAACCTTCAAACCCAATAGTCCTAACCATATTCCCAAAAATGTTGAGCTAATTGGATGCTCATGTAAACAATAATCTAGGATTCCTACCTTAAGGACCAAGCGTTCAAAATGATGAAACTCGAATTGAGTTGGATCCCTAGGACTAAACGTTGTCGATTTAGTGAAATTAAGGATGGGATGGGTAAAAAGACACCCTAAATCCTCCTTCTCGTCTGAAGTTAATTCCGTGACCTGAATACGCCATTCATTAGGCGAAATGATGGAGGCGACACTTGTGCAGTAAATTGCAACGTCACTTAGCCTTGCGGGTTGATCGTAAGAAGTTTTGCCATTCCGTGGATTAAGGTTGGCAGGTTCTTGCGCGAGTTTAACTTGCAAGGGAAAAGGGTAGTCATCCTCTTGCTCTATCCTCATTAGGGAAAATTTGCCAAGTTAAGGGGGAGCTAGGTATTTGCTTGGACGCAAATGATTAGTCAATAAACTAAAGCGACATGGTCGCCGGAATCTACCATTAACAAAACCTAAAAGTATTGACAGGGTATGACCCTAACCCAAAGACGATAGGAATCTTGCCATGTTGCAATTGATTCCGGATCGAATGCGGGATGCATTCGGAGGGAAGGAGTCACTCCTTAACAGTTTGCCAGCTAAACGTCCACGGGAATTGATTGTGCTTGTAACAATTTAGAAAGCACTGTTTGCATTGTTTGTTCAAGGAACTAAAGGATGAAAGATATATAAATGCTTCAGGTTGAAGGCTTGAAGGGAGTGGCAGCTCAGTTACCCCCGACTGCCTGCCTGACCCTAACCAAGGGGGTTGTTGACCGCGCCGGGAACGTGGACCGAACCCGCCGTGTGAGGTCTTTCCGTTGAGCTCTACTTGGAGCAGGAGGACGCTTGGGTGCCAGGGGGGGCTCTGGCCGTAAATCCCTCGCCTTCCGGGTCCTGCACAAGAGGCTAACGTGACTCGGGATTGGATCTCAAGGCCCGCATACTAGTCTACGGGCAGAAGCTTGGATTAGTGATCCCTAGCGGATTACTGGATAGCCTTCGGGCGGATTATGAACAAGCCTACGGGCGGAACTCCTTGTATTTCAAAGATAAAAGGATAAAATGATAATAAAGAAGTTGTTTGACATTGTTTTCTTTATGTCCTGTGATAAGATTACGTGAAGGAACTAGTGCTTAACAGGATTAATCAAGGAAGCTGTTTGTTATATGTCGAATTAATGTGGTAGGTAATTATATAACTAAAACAAACCGAGGAAAGTGCGGAGGATGGACCATGGGTCCGTCCTATGGATGGGTGGTCCCGGTTAGCCGGGAACTTTTCTCAAAATCTTCGACGAACAGAGGGATGATCATCATCGCCGAAACAAAAACAAGAACGATGACTTAGAATTACCTATTACCCGATTCACACTGTTTTAGGGGAACGGAATGGGACTATGCCTTATGGCAGAGAGGTCGAGCCTTGCATCCCTCTCGTTTCCCATTCTCCTTGAACCAAGTGCAGCATGAATCCGCTTCGGACCTGGCGTTTCTGCGTAAAGTAGTTTGCTCGGGTCTGACGCTAGTTGCTGCTAGTTAACGACCAAATAGGAAAAACCTTAATTCCGGTCGATCCTAGGTGGGAAACGGCCAGGACACTTCCGCTACGTGGCAGACGCGGGGAGACCTAGATTGCAAAACCCGTAACATTCCATGGGAGTGCCGGGTGGAGTTCTCTAGACAGTCTTTCCGATGGACTGCCAAGACGTGTCCTAGAGGATTCTAGTGGACACGTTACAGTAACTCTTCATCAATGCAAGATATTCTAAAATGTATCTACTGTTATGCTGAAATCATAATCTCAAATCAAAGAAAGTGTCTTCCCATTTGCATGTTTGGGCTTCTTGAAATAGAGAAGTTATGTGTTTGTTGTATAGATTAGTAGTATATTTAGGACTACAGGCTGTGTAGAGCTATTTCAAGACGGCAGATCAGTGAATTTGGCTCTAAGTTATTTTGGAGAGTTTTGGATTAGAAAAATAGCTACAACTTTCCTTTTTGATGCTTGGCAATTGGAGATTTGGTTAGAAAGTTATGAATTGTTCTGTGTAGTGCTCTATAAGGCAATTTTAGTGCTCTATGAGGAAACAGGTGGACTTAGTAACATCTACACCACCAAAATGGTTTTCCATGAAAGTTTTCATGATTACCCATTGCTATATCATTGTAAACACCGCTTTTGTTGCAATAATGGAATGTCTACAAAAGTGAAATGCTTATAGCTGTTGAATTGGCATGAAAATTCGTTGTATAAAGCTTTGGTTACTTGCGTTTTTGGTTTGTATTTATGTGTGCTCTGAGAAAAGAAGAACATAAAGGGTCTACAATTGATTTTGCACTACTTGAAGCAACCGCCCTTTGTGGGGAAATTGTTGCATGGTGTTTCCATTCATAAAAAATAGGAGTTGTGTGAATCTAAAAGCTTATGTTGTGAGAGTCTCAACCCATGGTTGTTTCCACATCAAAATCTCTCTAAAAATGGTAAATTTTGAGCTTGAAGGTTTAAATTGTTTAAGTATTTTTTGATCATGTGTTCATTGGTGTTGTTTCATGGGTTTTGTTGAGGGGAGATCCTTGGGTTATTAGAGGCAGACTACCCAATTCACCTACCATAGATTGGTGCCCCTCCACTGAGGATCTCCCATATTGAAGATCTCTTGTTGATCTTATCAGTTTGGAAGTGTAGGGTTTGAAAACCAACCTATACACAAACTCAAGCATGGAAGCTTTTGGATATGAACCCTTCTTTGGTACTAAAAATGAGGATTCTAATTAGTTGGTCAAGAGATTGGAGTGAATGGCTTACCAAGATCGAAGGGCACACTGATGCAGATAATCTTTGAATGATTAGCATGCTGCTTGAAGGTTCTGCAAGATTACGGTGGAACTCACTAAATGAAGAGACAAGGGCAAATTGGAATGAAGTAAAAAATGAGTCTAGGTTTGCAGCTAAGAAAACTCCTAAGAGTTTATGGAAATCTTTGAAAAGGATGTTTCAAGGGGAAAATGAGGAAGTGTCTAAATTTGCTATGAGATTTGAAGCAAAATGGATAGAAATTGCACAAAGTATGGAGCAACCTCAGATGATGTTCTTGAAAAAGGACACGTTTGTTTCATTGCTCGGGTCTAGAATTAGAGAAAATATTCTGATCAAAGACCCTGATACATATGAAGATGCAATCAAAATAGCTAAAGAAAAGCAAAGGAAAATACAATTAAGGTCGGATCAATCAAGAAGTTGACATAGTTGTAGGAAATGCAGAACAACAAGCTATGAATCTTCATGGAGCATTTGAAAGAGTGGAGAATGGGACTCAACAAGGACATATGAAACCTGATGATGATGTGATTAATAAACTATAGGAACAGTTGGCAAATCTAAATTTGAATATGAGCCTATTGCGGCAAGGCAGCCTCAAATGCAACCTAGATTTAGAGGACCTCGAAGAAATAGATATGAAAACTTTGAATGCTTTAATTGTAGGGAGAGAGATCATATTGCTCCTTATTGCCATTTGCCAAGAAGAACAGGAGGGAAGATGTATCCATGCCACAATGGAATGCTAGGCAAGATGCTAGACCTCAACAGGAACAAAGGCCACTTGAACCAACTAGGCAACAATTAGAAATAAGACCTGATGAAGGCACATCAAGTATAAATTTGATTGAAACCTGCATGTCTGATGATGGGGAAAATGCAGATGTTTTAGCTAACAAGAGAGCCAAAGAGAGGAATACTAAAACTAAAACTCAAAGGGCAACAAGGATTAAAAAGGGAAAACAAGTTGTAGACCTGATCCACAAACCAGCAAGAAAGCTAGAAAACGAAGGAAGATTCAAATGGGGGACTTTTATTTGGGAATCAATCAAGTTCCTTACAACTTTCTTGAGGATTTGAAAGGTAAGAAAGCTAATGTTACATATGGTCAGCTACTGCAAATGAACTCATCTCTGAGGAGGCAATGGCATGGTTTGGTTAGCATCAGGAAAGGAAAAACTAAAACTAGGCATGTTGGAGTGGTATACCTATTAGGGGTGAAAGACATTATACCTGTGATATGGATGCATGGATACACAGAAGGAAAATTGATCAAGTTTATGTTGATGGTGGTGCACAAGTTTGTGTAATCACTAAAGAAGCAAAGTTGCACATGCATCTTAAAATGACAGGGAAGTCACTATTTAAGGTTAAAATGGCAAACAGCTCAAAAGTGAAATGTTTGGGAGTCATTGAGAACTTGGAAGTCAACATTGGAGGCCAAAGAGCATGTTTGAATTTCCATGTTATGCCTGCAAAACTTGGGGCATATCCTCTCATTTTGGTACAACCATGGTTGATTAGTATGAGGTCCAGACAAGACCTCATACTAATCATGGTTGATTAGTATGAGGTCCAGACAAGACCTCATACTAATCATGGTTGATTAGTATAGAGGTCAATTAGGACTCTATACTAATCTCATTTTGGTACAACCATGGTTGATTAGTTTAGAGGTTAATTAGAACTCTATCTAAAGAAGCTAGCTCATAAGAGGGCGCTCTTTGACATGAAAATAGGGTCTACCATTCAAAATGGACATGAAAGTGGTGCTAGAGGTGATGAAAGTAGTGATTTAGAAAATTTTAGCCTTGATGAGGAAGATAGAGAATTGGAAGCTAGCCTACTCTCTAGGGATGTTGACCTCTTCAGGTTTTCAATCCAGGGTTCAAAAAGAGAGGAAAAAGTTGTAAGTATTGCTACAAGAAGTACAAACCTCATGTAGAAAACATGTGATCACCAATCTAAAATGAATGTTGGATTGCCCAAGCTTATTAATATGCTAAGAAATGACTTGAATAATGATGAAAGAGATAAATATGCATCCATTTTTTAAAAATATCCGCAATTGCTACAGAATATCACCAATTGAGGGGTACTAGCAACATTGTGTACCATATGAAATTGAAAGAAGGGTATAAACCAGTGGCTTAAAAACTTAGGAGACTCACTACAATTGAGAAAAATGTACTTAAAGCTGAAATTCAGAAGTTGTTTGATGCAAGATTTATGTATCCTCTCGATGATGCAGAGTGGGTGTCTCCTATTGTAATCAGGCCAAAGAAGAATGGAAGGTGGAGAGTATGTGTTGATTTCAAGCCTCTTACTGCAATGACTAAGAGGGACTACTATCCTCTTCCATTTCAGGATGAGATATTGGATCAAGTGGCTGGTCATGAATTTTACATTGTGTGTGTGATGGATACTCTGGATATTTTTAGATTAGAATAGCAGAAGAAGATCGAAAGAAAACAATGTTCATTACCCCATAGGGATGCTTTTGCTATAACGTAATGCCTTTTGGTCTAATGAATGCATACGCTAGCTTTTCAAGATGGGTTAGTTGGATATTTTCCCCTTTCATTGGGAAATCTTTACGGGTGTTTATGGACAAATTTTGTGTGTACAACTCAAGGGCATTACACTCTCCAAAACTGAATGAAGTTTTCTATAGACTTGATGAGGATGGCGGTAAGCTGAACCCTGTTAATATAAAATAGCAATTCTTGGGTCATGAATGGTCTACTAATGGTATTTCACCTAAGCCTAGTAAAGTTGAGGCTTTACTTCATATGGATTCTCCAAAAATAGTAAAAAAACTGATGATCTTTGTTCAAAAGTCAAGATCATTCCATATGCCAGCTAAATATGTATATCCTTTACTGAAAGCAATTCAAAAGGATCCTTTAGTTTGGATGCAAGTTGAAGAGAATGCATTCTTACAGATTAAAGAAAAGTAAAGCACGTTACCAGTTCTTATGCCTCCAAATTGGGATGAACCTTTCTTCATTAGCATCAATGTTGGGAAAAATGCAGTGGGAGTCGTATTAATGCCAAAGGGAAAGGGGATGTCTTATATGAGGCATGTGTTTTATATAAGCACATCCATTGAAGCAATTGAAAAATCTTGGATGGAAGAAGAATTGTTGGTATGGGGGCTGGTATATGCAGTTAAAAGATGGAAAACATACTTGATTCAAAAACCATTTGTAGTACTTACTAGTTCTTAGTTACTTCCATAGGTTTTGCAATCTATTGAAAATGCTCCAAGAGTTAGCAAGTGGCTGCTGGTTCTGCAAGAATTTGAATTTACATGTTTGAAGGAGGATACTGTAAGAGCTATCTTAGTTGATATTTTGATGTATAAAGAGCCTGTTGAAAGTGTATTAGCTATAAGAGGGAAGCTAGTTCCGCATCCGCAAATTCATGAGGAGATGAAGGATAAAGATGGTACCTTGTGTTTTAATGGTAGTTATTATAGAAGAGTGCTAAAAAAAGGAGGACTGGGCTTTGTCATTATGGACCCTAAAGATTGAGAAGTCTTTTCTGGAAGTCAAGAAAGTAAAGAGATACAAAGTAACAATGAAGCTGAATATGTGAGTTTACATGTTGGCCTGAAACAGTGTATTCAGCTGGGATACAAGAAGATAGTTGCAAAAGGAGATGTTATGTTGGTGGTCAGACATGTTCAAAATGTTTGGAAATCCAATAAATATATTTTTAAAGGCTAGATGTTTAAGATAAAAGGTCTCTTGAGGCAGCTGCATAAATTTGAAATTTGGCATATTGGTAATAGGGAGAATGACCATAGAGCTCATTAATTGGCAGAAGATGCTCTTTTTTAGTATGTTGCTACCATGAGGGTGGATAATCCTAGATATGAGGGCAGAAAAAGCCTTCACCTGATTGAAGAGTTTCTAAAAAATGGGGAGTTAAAGTCATTGGTGACTGATAAATCCAAAAGGTATGCCATTGTTAGAAAGGCTAGGGCATATGTGCTCATAAATGATCAGTTGTACATGATGGGTATTGAGAAGGGTGTTGGATAGTTTCGAGGTTCCTACTTGTTTATCTTCCTATCACAAGGAAGCATGTGGTGGTCATTTTGGTTTTGAGCTTACCAAAAGGAAAATTCTACTAGCAGGACTTACTTGGCATAGTTTGAGCATTGATGTTGCTCATTGATATAAAAGTTGTCATGCTTGTCGATCATATGCAAAAAGGGTACTAATTCAAGAACCTACTAAAGCCATTGTTGCCTATGGACTGTTTGAGAAATGGGGTTTGGAATTCATTGGACCTTTGCTTGGTACAAAAATAGGAAAGTCTTACATCATTACTATAGTTGATAATATGACCAAATGTCATGAAGCTAAGGCTACAAGGAATTTCAAGAAAGAGGATGTAACTCAGTTTTTCATGGAGGACATATGTTGTAGATTTGGAATACCAGTAGTAGTGATAGATCAAGGTCCTGGCTTTAGAAATAAACTATTGAGAGAATTAACAAGGAAGCTAGACTTGAAACATAGATTTGCTACTTCTTATTACCCTCAGTGCAACGGACCAGTGGAAGCATTCAATGGAATGTTACAGAAGATTCTCTTTAAGCTAGTGGAAGATCATCCTAAAGATTGGGACAATTATCTACATCAAGCTTTGTGGGCTTGTAGAGCAATGTAGAACGCAAGTACAGGATTCACCCCTTGTCAGTTTAGTATATGGTCAAGATGCTTTATTACCTATGGATGTCATGTTCCCTACGATGGAGTATGTAATAAAGCATCACTTAGATCAAATAGAATTCCTAGTTGACAGAGGATTGAACTTGCATACCCTACAATTGGATAGGCAACAAGCAATGGGTTGTTGTGAAAAATAGATTTTGAAGGGAAGGGAATGGTTCAATACACAGTTGAAGAAGAAGAATCTTGTAGAGGGAATGTTGGTTATGAGATATGACAGTAGCTTGGACTCCACTTTTCAAAAAAAGTTTCGATTTAGATGGAAAGGACCTTTCCTCATCAAGCAAAAGTTTTGAAGCTCAATGATCCAAGACTTGGTTAAAATGTTATAAGTTGTTTTGTAAGTGCTCTATGAGGCAGATTTTTAGGAAAAGGAGTTCATCTTTGTCAGATGTTTTCGAAGCTTTTAATAAAGGTTTGTTCACACTTTGTGTTCCAAACTAGGGGATGGCTAATCATGTTGGGTGAAAATGAGCGACCACGGACATGATACTGCGTGGGGTCAAGTGGGGTAACACATGTAAATATCATTTTTGTGTTTTTCTAATACTTACCTGTAGCTCAAATCGGGTTAATAGATGGAAATCCCAAGTGGTATTAGGCATGTTCCACATGTGGTTGTGATATTTCAGTTTTGAGACACGCGCCTCATGTAGGAAGAGATGTCCTCATACAAAAGATGTTTTCTCGCTTTCAATTTTGAGTCCTCGAGTGGAATTTTATGTTGCAAGGGACATGTTTGCCATCTAGCAACTAAGGGGAAGCAAGGGGAAACTTGGTAAAATAGGGGAAAATGTAAAAACATGAGGAGTTTCTTGAGAAAAAAAGAGAGGGAGAGGGATTCTACATAAGACAATTAGTGAGAGAGAGAGAGAGGGAGAGAAGAATCTTGCAACCTGAAGAGAAGGGAGAAATTTGAAGCTCAAAAGAAGAAGAATAAGTTTTTAGAAGAAAGAGGACGTGAAGCTGAAGTTATTAAAACCGTGGAGCATGATGGCACAGTTGTTGAAGTCAATGGGTTGATACGAGTTCTCAATTTTCAAAAGATAGTAATGAGAGTCTTCTTTTTGTCTTGTTTTTTTCTACTGCTGAGTGGGGCAGAGAGTATGCAGATCATTTCCAATGTATGGATCTGAGTGAGAGACAGCAGAGGGCTGTTTTTCGTCGTGTTGAGAGTGATGTATGTTAGTTGTTTACGTGAGGTTTCCCGTCAATAGAGAAGAATGGAAGTAAAAGATCTCTATAATGTGAAACCGAGTATGTGGCAAGAATATGTATTATGGGCAGGTGTTGAATACACAGACTTAAGTTAGTGAAAATTTGAAAGGATTTGTAGCTAGGAAAGTGATCAATTAGAGATCACAATGTTCTAAGCTCTGTAACTCTTCAACAATGTAAGATATGTTGAAATGTATGTGTTGGTATGCTGAAATGATAATATAAAAGTAAAAAAAGTGTCTTCCTGTTTGCAAGTTTGGGCTTCTTGGAATAGAAAAGTTAGTGTTTGTTGGAGCAACATCATAGGACTACAAGCTGTGCATAGTTGTTTCAGGATAGTAGATCAAAGAATTTGGCTCTAAGTTGTTCTAAAAAGTTTTAGATTGGAAAGAGAGCTTCAACTTTTGTTTTTGAAGCTTGGCAATTCAAGATTTGATTAGAAAGTTATGAACTATTCTGTGTAGTGCTTTATGACGAAATTTCTGTGCTCTGAGGAAACAGGTGGATTCAACAACATCTACACCACCAACTTAGTTTTCCATGAAAGTTATCATGATTATCCCTTGCTATATCAGTGTAAACTCTATTTTGTTGCAGTAATGGAATGTCTACAATAGTGAAATGCTTATAGCAGTTGAATTGGCATGAAAATTTGTCATATAAAGCTTTGGTTACTTGTGTTTTTTGTTTGTATTTATGTATACTCTGAGAAAAGAAGAACATAAAGAGTCTACAACTGATTTTTCCCTACTTGAAGCAACCACACTTTGTGGTGCAGTTGCTGCATGGGGTTGCCATCCCTAAAAAATAGGAGTTGTGTGAATCTGAAAGTTTGTGTTATCAGAGTCTCAGCCATGGTTTTTTTCGCATTAGATTCTTTCTAAAAATGGTAAATTTTGAGCTTGAATATTTAATTTTTTTAAGTGTTGAGTTGAAGTCTCAATGAGGAGTGAGTGATCAGAAATATTTGGTCATGTGTTCAGTGGTGTTGTTTCGTGGGTTCTAGGAATTGTAACAACATTTGCAACATCTTCATTTAAAGATAACTGTTGAGGGGAGATCCTTGGTCTTTATCCTGTGTGGTGTTTTCATGGGGGTTGTTAGAGGGTGACTACCCAATTCACCTACCAATGTTATACATACATATATTCATGAGTGATTGTCTCAAGGTGTCCGCTTAAGGCCATAAAGACTCAGTCTCAATTTGCACACTAGTTTTCCCTACAATGTTTTACAAAGCCCTTAGGTTGCTCCATGTAAATCTCATCATGCAAGTCCCCATAAAGAAAAGTTGTCTTGGCATCCATACAATAAAGATCCAAGTCAAGCTGAGCAACCAAAGCTAGTACCATGCATAAGGTAGTCATCTTCACAATAGGAGAAAATAATTTATTACATTCCATACTATGTTCTTGCTTGAATCCCTTAGCAACCAATCTGGTCCTGTATCTCATCTTGGAATTTCTAGGGGTACTTTTCAGCTTGTATGCCAACTTGCGTGGCAAAGAATGCTTTCCATAAAGCAAAGGAACTAAATCCCACGTATGATTTTTATGCAGTGAGTCATGTTGGGGATAAAGGTGCCTCTGCCTAGTCGCTCGTATATTACTACCTTGACATTACCTACCACTACACACTGCAGGTAGCGAGCGCCTGTCACCGTCACTTTATTCTTTGTTCTTTTTTATGAGTTATGCAAGCCCACCCTCATCTTTTCTTTCATTGAATAGGTGAATTACAATGTGGTTGAGGAAGCATAGAGTGCTTGGTAGCTTTGGGATCAAATTAAAAACCTCTATGACAAGAAAAATCCAACAAGTCAGATGTATTAACTAAAGCAGCTTATGTACTTGCACATGAAGGAGAATATGGCAATGTCTGCTCATTTGGGCCAGTTCCATGCTATTCTTAATAGCTTGACTTTGTGGAGTATTACCTTCAATGATGAGGTTACTCCATTGTTTTTTCTTGGGACTCTGAGTGAGTCATGGGATGTATTCCACACTGCCTTATGTGCTCTTGCTACTATTTTGAACTTGCCTGATGTAGAGAATGCTCTTTTGCATGAAGAGATCAACCATAAGAACTTGGATGCCTCTCATGTGTCGCATGCTTTGACTGTTAGAGGTAGAGATGGTAATGGAAAGAATGACCGTGGGTATCGACGTGGCAAAGACTCGCAAAATCCTAAACCTGAGTCATGTGGTAAGTTGTGAAGCATGTCGCATGGAAGAAATAGTAGTGTGGCATGTCATCATTGTAGCAATAGGGCTCACATACGCCCACAGTGTCATGAGTTGCACAATGAGAAGCGCAAAGAGAAGGGGAAAGACAAAGTACAGGAAGGAAATGGATGAGATAAATGTCATATAGACACGCATGAGTGAGCCCGTGGCATTGGTACATTCGGATGTCTGTGGGCCCATGCCCTATCAATCTATGGGTGGTGCAAAGTATTTTATGACATTTATTGACTATTCTTCACGTAAATTCTGGGATTACCCACTAATCTTAAGTCAAATTTCTTGGTTGTGTTTCAGAGATGGCTTGCATTGGTTGAAAACCAGACTAGGCATTGAAATGCCTTTGGACAGACAATGGGAAAGAATATGTGGCACATGCCTTTGAGCAACTATCTCACGAAAGGGGTATTAAGCATTAGTTGACCTCCACCTATATCCCACCCTAGAATGGTTTGGCTGAGCAGACGAATAGAACCATCCAGGAGTGTATAAGTAGTATGCTTAGCCATGTAGGCCTACCACAAAGCTTTTGGGCTAAGGCAGTTAGTACATCCGTGCATATCATCAATAGATCACCTTCTAGTGGTTTAGATTTTCAAGTTGCAGAGGCGGTATGGACTAGGAAACCTCCATCTTATGAACATCTACGTGTCTTTGGATGTGAGGAATTCTACCATGTGCCCAAGGAAAAGCAGACTAAGTTGGATCCTAAGAGTGTCAAATGCATTTTCCTTGGTGCTATGGAGATGTATGCAAGATGGGCTACCACCTCTGGGATCCCCAAGCGTGGAAAGTCATTCGCAACCATGATGTAGTATTCCATGAAGACAAGGTGCACAGGTAGCTTGAGAAGGTGGTAGAGATACATAGGGTTATATTCTAGGAGGAGCCATGTGCTCCTTCACCACAACCAGTTGAACAACCTGCAGCAATAGTTGGTGCACATGGCCAAGGTGTTAGACAAAATGCTAGACACACAATAGAGCCTACAATGAGATGGTGTACTAGAGCTAGATGTCCACATGATTGATTTGAGTCCTGGATGCATTATGTCTTGGTTATAGATGCAATAGAGCCTCTCACCTATGATGAGGCTATGTGCAAGGGTGATAGTCACTCCTCGAAGAGGGCTATGCAATCTGAGATGGACTCCTTGCATAAGAATATGACTTGGGATTTGGTTGCATTGCCTAGCGGCAAGAAGGCTTTGCCATGCAAATGGGTGTACAAGCTGAAATGTATCCCTGGGCACCCCAAGCTGGCTTATAAGGAAAAACTTCTTGCTAAGGGTTTTAACCAGAAGCATGGAGTTAACTTTGATGGTCTTTTCTCCTATGGTCAAGATGACCACCTTATGCTTGGTTTTGACCTTAGTCGCCCAGCTTGACTTGAAGCAAGCATCTAGGGAGTGGTATCATAATTTTGATGCCTTTATGCAATCACAGGGCTACAGTAGGAGTGCTATTGATCCATGTCTTTACTCAAAGAAAGCCCATGATGGCTCATTGCTTATTTTGGTACTTTATGTGGATGATATGCTAATAGCAAGGAGAGCTTATGATGAGTTGGATTCTCTTAAATCTCAGTTGAAGAAGAGCTTTGAGATGAAGGATTTGGGACTCACATTCTTGGTATGTGCATTAAGCACAACATGCATCAGGGACTACTCTACCTCTCATAGAGGGAGTATATTCATAAGTGTTTCTGCATGCAGGATGTCAAGCCTATTGGCTGTCCATTACCTTCTTATATGAAAGTCCCACAGACTAATTTTTTGCCACAGACAAATGAGCAAAGGGCCAAGATGGCCAAGATCCCTTATGCATCAACCATGGGTAGTTTGATGTATACCATGATAGCCACTCCTCTAGATATTACCTTTGCAGTTGGTGTTGTGGCACGCGGTATGGCTACACCTGGCAAGAAACATTGAGATGCCATGAAGGGTATCATGAGATACCTGAAAGGCACATCAGATATGTGTATTTTCTATGGTAGCCATGATACAAGAGTTGTGCAGTATATAGACTCAGATTATGCAGGACATGAAGATAGTAGGAAGTCCACTTTTGGCTATGTATTCACCTATGCTGGAGGTGCTGTCTCTTGGATGTCCAGGGTTCAAAAGTGTACGACTCTCTCTACCACTGAGACCGAGTATTTGCAACCGGTGAGGCTTGCAAGGAGGCCATATGATTGGGCTGTTTGGTTCAAGACCTTGGGATTAATACTATACCTACGTTGCATTCGAATTCTATGAGTGTTATTCAACTAGTCAAGAATCTGGTTTTCTATGCAAAGATGAAACAGACTGAGGTGACGTATCACTTCATATGTGGAGTTGTGGAGGACAAGTCTGTTGACCTTTTCAAGATCTCCACTAATGAAAATCTCGGAGATCTGCTCACGAAAAGCCTACTACTGAGCACTTTGCCTTCCTTAGGAGATTTATGGGCTTTGGATGATGAGATGACATTTTTTCTCATCCTGTTGTACATGTGTACAATGTACTATCTTTTCTTTTTCTTTCACTCCTCATTAGGGCAGATTCGCCTTTAAGTGGGAGGTTGTTAGGGGTAAAGGTACCTCTGCCTAGCTGCCCGTGTATTACTACACTAATAGTACCCGCCACTACACATTACAGGTGACGGGCGCCTGTCGCCATCACTTTATTCTTTATTCTTTTAGTGAAAGTTTGAATAAAGGAAGGCCCGGTCACAGATTGTGAGTATTGGAGCTCCCATTTGGTCTCTTCTCTTTCTTGCTCTTGCTCTCTAGCCATAGCTCTTCCAAGCAAGCTTTAATCCTTCTCACCTTTCAAGTCATACTCTCACTGTATGGCCCTCTTCCAAGAGTAAACATCACCTTTTTGCATGGCCTCATCATAAGAAGAGGCTCAAGAGCATCGCTCAACATAACATAATCCATAGAGGGCTCAAACCACACATGTTGTTGTCTATCTCTAGTAGACTGCCTCAAGATAGGCTGTGGGGCCTATACATCATGTGGAGAATTAGAGAAATTGGCCATTGGGGCATTAGTTGTTATGAGAGGTTGTCCAACTAGATGCACAATAACAAGAGGCTCCTCCTGAAATATCACCTTGCGTACCTCAATGACATGCTCAGGCTGATAATGCATTTTCTCCTAATAGAAAATATCATGGATACGGATAACCTTTCAAGCCTATGGATTCCATAGGCAATAGCCCATCTCACTAGCATCCCCATAACCAAGAAATATGTATTTCCTAAACATAGGATACATCTTATTGTGCTTGTCTCCTTGGGTGCATGAAAAAAAGACTCACAACAAAATATATGCAAATGAGCATACGAGGGAGGTTTTCCAGAACATACCTCCTCTGCAATCGGATAGTCAAGGCTAACCTATTTATCGTGTACAACAGCAATAGTAACTATCACAGCTCGAAGATGTTGTGGTAAGCCTAGTTGTCTAAGTATATTGCAAACTCACTCTTGAATTGTCATATTCATGCACTTAGCCATACCATTCTGGGGTGATATACGGGGCAATCAACTAGCACTTAATACCCCTCTCATCACAAAACTTCTCAAAGGCTTTAGACATGCATGAAGGTACGAGAAGCATCGACATTCTTTTGGTTAACCTCTTCAGTCAAGTGTGCACTCTCTAAAAGCTGCAACTATAACCCATTAGTAGGTATGTTGGCACACATAGTGATATGAAAGGTATTCCATGATTCATGCATTATAACTAAGAGAAACAAGGGAAGAAGAGTTCCCTTTAATCCCATCCCCCACAAAGACAAATGACTGATAATGGAATGAAACCCATTGAATCGAGCTATCATAGAAGTGTCTCCTTCATGTGAAGGTCTATGAGTTACTTCAGCCACCACCAATACATCTAAGAAAACGAGATTGTATTTGTCATAGACATTGCCAATCTTTTTGTATAATTTCCATACGAACTACCCATGACAGACAATATTATAGAACACCTACTTAGAGAGAGGTAATATGATGGGGGACTTATATAGCTAATCCAACTCAGTCCAATCCTTTGCATCAATAAGTTTGGGATTAACACCCTTATGTTTCAAAGAACACTATATTGGGGAATATGGGAATTTCCCATAAGTTTGGGACATGTGGTCAAATCTTTGAATATGTCATAACTTGAACACCATAAGTCCAAATTTAGTGTAATATTTATGTTGAAAAATATTACGAGCCGCCTGAGTCTCATGCAATGACAATTCTGACATTGAAGATATGAACGGCGCGATCTTTATGTTGTACACAACATGACCCTCCACTGGCAAAAATCGAGACTAAGGTTTAATAAAAACTTGCATATCTACATGTGAACCTCCTCTTGGGAGGAGGTCAAAAGGATAATTGATTGATTTATGGCAAATTTTTTTAATTAACCCTTCTTTCCCCCCACCGGAAGGCTATGCTAGAGGAGAGGGAGTAGGCGGGGATGACTAAGCGCTAGTGCTGGAGGTTGTGGGGGGATCAGGCCATGCATCAGGCTGCGTGGGGGGGGGGGGGGGGGAGGTCCCCCTCTTCTTTGCAATGATTCATTAAAGAAGATTGCTAACAACTGTAGGAATTTGCAAGGCATGAAAATGATTCTAGGGTTGCATGAAGTAGGTTAAACTCTAGAAAATTGGCATAAATTTCATTCAAACTACATTGTAACTAGGAAAGGTTACGTACGAATATTTCATTTAGAAATGAAGTTAGGGGAAGGCTGCATGGTTCGTTTTAAAATAAAACCCTAAAAGCTTAGTGGCATAAATCATGAATGCATGTCCTAGTAAGATCAATAGGAATTGTGTCATAACTTAACATGTGCTTGGAGCTTAGCCAGAAAAGCTAGAGTATGTAAATCTAATCATACATAGCCAATGAATCGCGTGTTTACGACAATGGTATCAAAATGCAACCAGTTTTTCCCCTCTTTGATCAAGACAATATCTTGATGAATAGATAGGTACATTGTTTTACCCTAAACACCTAAACCACAAAGGAATCTCTTAGGAATGGTTAAATTGATGCAACATATCCCAAGTGCTAACTAGGGTGTAGCACGTTGAGGATGTGACCTAGACGCACTTATTGCTAAGATGAAATTCTCATACCCTAAAGACCTACCCACGTTCACGGAATGTAGAGAGAATAGGACATACTTGCAAGAAACTATTTAGGGTTTCTACCCTAAGGATCGCTCGCTAAAAAGATGAAACTCGGTTTGAATTGGAACCCTGGGACCACCGACAATGTCGACCTAATGCAATCAGGAACAGATTGGATATGAAGACACCCTAACTCTGTTTCCTATCTAATCATGATTCCGTGATTAGAAGACATCGTTCAATGGGTGAAATAGTCCCATGGATTAGATGCAACACTTGTGCAACAAGTTGCAGAGTTGCATGATCTTGTGGTTTGATCACAAGAGAATGGACAATTCCTCGGAATGAGATTGGTAGATTCTTGCGCAAGTTTATCTTGCAAGAGGATGAGTAGGTGCCTGATATAGTACCTTTCTTGGAAAAAGTGACCAAGATAAGGGGATTAGATATTTGCTTGGAAGCAAAGGACCAATCAATAATTGGGAGCAACATATTTTCTGTTAATAGAACTTAAGGTATTGGTTAAGTTGGGTTAATAGGGTATGGCCCTAACCCAAGGACATAAGGGTTAGCAAACAAACCCTTGGGGATCTTGCCAAGTCGCAATTGATCCTGGATCGAGTGCTGGATGCATTCGGAGAGAAGGATTCACTCCTTAGCAGTTGGCAAAAATATCTAACGCTTCAGGTTGAAGGCCTGAAGGGAGAGGTAGCCTCAGTTACCCCCGAATGTGTGCCTGACCCTAACCAAGGGGGTTGTTAACCACACAAGGTAGGTGGACCAAACCCGCCGCGAGAGGTCTCTCCGTTGAGCGCTACTTGGAGCAGGAGGATGCTTGGGTGCTAGGGGGGCTCTGGTCGTAAATCCCTTGCTTTCCGGGCCCTGCACAAGAGGCCAACGCAACTTGGGATTGAATCTCGAGGCCCGCATGCTAGTTTACGGGCACAATCTTGGATAAGTAATCCCTGTGGATTGTTGGATAGCCTTCGGGTGGATTATGGATAAGCCTATAGGCTGGACTTTATAAATGTATTTAAAACATAAATATGATAACCTGTTGAAAAGGAACTTGTTTGACACTGCTTTTCTATGTCAAGTGCTATGATTATGTGAAGGAACCGGTGCCTAACACGCTAATTAAGGAAGCTGCTTGATGCATATCCAACTAAATGTGATAGGTAATTAGACAACTAAAACAACTTGAGGAAAGTGCGATGGATGTTGCCATGGGTCCATCCTACAGATGGGTGGTCCCAGTTGGTCGGGAACTTTTCTCAAGCTTAATGGACAACAAGAATATCATTTCAAAAGAAATGAATAGCAAGGGCGCTGACCTAGAGTCTAAGTTATAATAATCCCGGTTTACGCTGTTTTAGGGGAACGGAATGGGACTATGCCTTATGGCAGAGAGGTCGAGCCTTGCATCCCTCTCGTTTCCCATTCTCCTTGAACCAAGTGCAGCGTGAATCCGCTTCGGCCCTGGTGTTTCTGCATAAAGTAGTTCACTCGGGGTTCAATGCTAGTTGTCGTTTAGAAAATGACCGATAGGAAAAACCCTGATTCAGGTCGGTCCTAAGTGGAAACGGCCAGAATACTTCCGCTACATGGCAGACACAGAAAGTCGTGGATCACAAACCCCATAACATTCCATGGGAGTGTCGGGCAGAGCTTTCTAGATCTTCTTTCCGATGGACTGCTAAAGCCTTCGGGCGGATTATGGATAAGCCTACGGAATGGACTTTATAAATGTATTTCAAAGATAAATATGATAACCTGTTGAAAAGGAACTTGTTTGACACTACTTTTCTATGTCAAGTGCTATGATTACATGAAGGAATCGGTGCCCACGGGGCTAATTAAGGAAGCTGCTTGATGCATGTCCAACTAAATGTTATAGGTAATTAGACAACTAAACAACTTGAGGAAAGTGCGGTGGATGTGGCCATGGGTTCGTCCTACGGATGGGTGGTCCCGGTTAGCCGGGAACATTTCTCAATCTTAATGGACAGCAAGAAGATCGTTTTAAAGGAAATGAATAGCAAGGGCGCTAACCTAGATTCTAAGTTATAATAATCCCAATTTACGTTGTTTTAGGGGAACCGAATGGGACTATTCCTTATGGTAAAGAGGTCGAGCCTTGCATCCCTCTGGTTTCCCATTCTCCTTGAACCAATTGGAGTGTGAATCCCCTTCAGCCGTGGCATTTCTACGTAAAGTAGTTCGCGCAGGATTAGACGCTAGTTGCCGTTTAGGAAATGGCAAGTAGGGAAAACCCTGATTCAAGTCGGCCCTAAGTGGGAACGGCCAGAATACTTCCACTACGTGGTAGACGTAGAAAGTCCTAGATCGCAAACCCCGTAACATTCCATGGGAGTGCCGGGCTGAGCTTTCTAGATCTCCTTTCCGATGGACTGCTAAGACGTGTCCCGAAAAGGACAGGTGGACACGTTATAGTTGGTATCAGAGCGAACCAACGAAGGATTTGTTTTTAAGAAATCTTAATAAGAAGTAAAGCAAATGTTGTTGTTCAGAACATTTCCTTACTTCGATGCTGTCTTGTAGAATTATGAAGCATGGAATAGGTTCTTAGTGTTCCGAGTCATGTTTATGACCGCGATGCATTCCTTGGATTATCGACAAAGGGTTGATATGATGAACATCCTAGATCGTATTTATAATCCATCGCCTTTTTACGTGAAATGAAGATGGACGGGTGACTCAGGAATCTACTACATAGCTGCCCACTAGTTTGCATACCTTCAAATCAACCTAAAGAGGATCAAGTGGTTGGAAGACCTGAAGATCATGAAGCTGTTCATTTTTGTGGAAGCTCATGTAAACTCAACTTTACATATTCGAGCTCGGAGGGTTGAACTGAACTCATATGTATATGAAGAAGTGACCCATGTAATCCCCACCGACAGGATCAAGGTGTTGGGGCGCTATGAGAAGAATGGGTTCCAAAGGAGAGGATACCCTAATCTTCCAATGACTTATCGATTCTTGAAGATCCATGATCCGAAACCATACTATTATCCAGTTCCCGTAGATAAATGTAATACAACATTATTCTCCCCAAACTAAATGTAACAGTTGCTCTATCATCTCAGGAAATGTTGTACTCCAAAACGGGCTAGACCCATATAAATGTAATAAGACTTCTTTTTATCAATGTCTGTTTTGTCCATGAGAATTGATAAAAATTTTAGTGTCTAGGATTCTTGGTTGATAGCTGAATTGGGTATGAAATATAAATCATAACGATTAGTGAGTTATAATGTTAAGAATCCTTTATCCAGGCAAAACCCCAGGTACAGATTCCCAGTATGCCTCCTACATCAAGTACTGCCGTAATCCAAGAGAAAAAGCTTCTTCTCAAGCAGATTTAGCCGCCTGAATTTGACGGGAAAGGTAGGACTGTCCAAGCAGATGCTGAGATTTGGATAGAGTTTATGAAGGATTACTTTGAAGCAGCTGGTACTGCACCCGCCAACCAAGCTATGCTCACCAAGCTGAAGCTCACTAGCGAAGCCAGGCTTTGGTGAAAGCAATGGTGTAGAGATCAAGGGATCGCGGAAGGATCCCTTACCTGGGAAAAACTGAAGAAATCCGTGCAAGGAAGATACTTACCACCTACGTATCGCAAGCAGAAAATGAATGAGTTCTATGAGCTAAAACAACTAGGACTCACTCTTGATGCATATTACTCTAAATTCATCTCACTTCTTAAGTATGTGCCACAGATGGACATGACACAGCAGGTGTCAAAATTTTGTGTTGGTTTAAATCCAGCAATCAATACGCGTCTCAAATCTATGCGCCTATCAGATCTTCAGGACACACACATTCGAGCTGCATCTATAATTTAGGAGGTGCAGGCTAGGCCAAGAAGTAACAAAACTTGGTCTTATAATGACCCAAACAGAGGAGTAAATAGATCTCAATAAGGAGTTCGAGGTAGTAACTGATGCTAGCACGCTTGCCTTAGGATGTGTGCTCATGTAGGAAGGTCAACCTGTAGCACACTCTTCAAGGAAACTGAAGAGCCATGAGAAGAATTATACTACCCATTATCTAGAACTGTTAGCTGCCATCCATGCTTTAAAGCTTTGGAGCAATTACCTGTTGGGTAACAAGTTTACTCTAGTGACTGATCATAAAAGTCTCAAGTGGATCTTTACCCAGAACGAGCTCAATATGAGGCAACGTCGGTGGATTGAAGTGCTGGAGGAGTATGATTTTGAAATCAGGTACCGACTGGGGAAAGGAGAATGTAGTTGCCGATGCACTGAGTCGCAAGGCATTCCTTAATTCTCTAATCTTGCAAAATCCATCAACAGTTAGATCTCTAGCCACAAAGGTGTCCATGCCAAACAACCCAATACTTGAGCTAGCTAGAGAAGAAGCATGCCATGATCGAGCCTATCAAAAGATGCTAGGGGAGATCCCTATCAAGGACCAGGACCAAAAGCTACAAGCTAAGTATTATGAATTCTCTATCAATAGTGGACTTGTCTACTATAGAATAAGATTGTGCATACCGGCAAGCCAGTCACTTAAGCAGAAGATATTGTGGGAAGCTCATGATTCCCCTTTCTTAAGACATCTTGGCTATGCTAAGACTCTCAATGCAGTTAGGAAGAGCTACCATTGGGAGAGGCTTAAAGGTGACGTTCTCAAATATGTCACTAAGTGTTTGTCTTGTCAACGTATCAAAGCCGAACATGTCAAAATGCTAGGGAAGTTACAATCACTTGACATTCCCCACATGAAATGGGAATTCATCAGTATGGACTTTGTCATTGGCCTACCCCAAGTTTAGGCACGATACAACTCCATCATGGTTGTGGTTGACATGCTTACTAAGGTTGCACACCTTATTCCAGTAAAGACAAACTATAAAGCCTCAGACATTGCAAGATTGTTTATCAAGGAGATATTCAAGCTACATGGGCTACCCAGGAGAATCATTAGTGATCGTGATTCTCTCTTCACATCACATTTCTGGAGAGCTATCTTTGAAGCCATTGGGACTCAACTCTGTTTTAGTACAGCTTACCATCCCTAAACTGATGGCCAAACGGAGCGAGTCAATCAAGTCATCAAGGATATACTAAGGGCACACTACTGTCGTGAACCAAGAAGGTGGATTCAATACTTGCCTTTGGTTGAATTTGCCTACAATGCTTCTTACTAACAAAGCATTCAGATGACCTCTTTTTCAAGCATTGTATGGTCATGACTGTTGAAGTCCCCTAAACTTCTCAAATCCAACCTTGAGGGTTGAAGCTTCAAGGCAGATGTTGGAAGAGATGGATGACCAAGTAAAGTTAATAAGACAAGACATCCAAGCCGCCAAGGATAGACAGAAGGCATACGCGGATTTGAAGCATCAAGATAGAATCTTCGAGGAAGGAGACATGGTCTTCATTCGCGTACACCCAAAGAAGACTTCCCTATCCTTAGGAGACTGCAAGAAACTAAGTCTAAGATATTATGGACCATATAAGATCCTCAAGTGCCTAGGACCTAATGCTTATAAACTGCAACTCCTTGAGAACCTAAAGTTTCATAATGTATTCCATATCAGCCTATTGAAGAAGTATGTACCTAATCCTAGCCATGTACTTGATGACCAACAAGTTATAATGCCTAGTCAAGGAGTCCTTGAGCTACGGCCTAACAGGATCTTAGATGTTAGGGAGAGACAATTGAGATCCTAAAACCTTGAGAGAATGCCTCATCCAGTGGAAAGATTATCCCGAGGAGGATGCCACTTGGATGGATATTGAAAGCACTCTCAACCATCAATATCCCCAGTTTATCTCGACATGAGGACATCTCAATTCCTCCAAAGGGGAGAGAATGTAATATTTCTGCAAAAAAATATTACGAGCTGCGTGAGTCTCATGCAATGACAATTCTGGCATTGAAGATACGAATGGTGCGATCTTTATGATGTACACAACATGACCTTCCACTGGCAAAAATCGAGACTAAGGATTAATAAAAACCCGCATATCTACATGTGAACCTCCTCTTGGGAGGAGGTCAAAAGGATAATTGATAGATTTATGGCAATTTTTTTAAATTAACCCTTCTTTCCCCCCAGCCGAAGGATGTGCTGGAGGAGAGGGAGTAGGCGGGGATGACTAAGCGCTAGTGCTAGAGGTTGTGGGGGGATCAGGCCATGCATCGGGAGACATGGGGGGGGGGGGGGAGAGGGAAGGTTCGCCTCCCTTGACCAATAAAAATCTCCTGTGGGGGGGAGTAGGAAAAAAGGGAGGGTGTGAGAAAGAGAAGACTGCACCAGCTGCTGCCAATTAGGGGAGTCGTGAGGCTGGGCCGTGAGGAGGAGCCACCGTAGAAGTTCCGTGCTGTTGCCGCCTGTAGCGTGACGCTACCAGCTACCAAATCGGCTGCCTTCATCCCTTCGTCCACGTGGTCTTCTTCACGTTCCCCCAAAAGCTTCCTGGAAGCTTCTTGGAAGCTTCTAAGGGGGGGACTCTCTAGGCCCCATTTTCTATTGGCCCTTCTCAAGTGGACTTTTATCCCCCCCTCCCCCCCCCCTCCCTCCCCTGGCATTTAAGCACCATTTTCCCCCTTACATCCCCCATAAAGCTCACACTAGCCGGGTTTCTAAGCCCCATTCCATAGCATTTCCACAAAGCCTTTTAATCCCTCGGGTTTACTTTTAAAACCCTTTCCACACAAGTCTTTTAAATCCATTATATCCCTTTTCGTGAAGGCCCTATTATATCCGAGATTTCCAAGTCCCCTTTCCCTTACATTCCCCAAAAGCCATTTTGTCGATTGTAAAGTCCTTTCCGTGGACTCACGTAAGCGCATTGTAACCAGGATTTAAAGCCTTTCCCATTACACCCATCACAAGCCCAAACTCTTTGCCGGGTTTAAGGGCTTTCCCATTGAACCCTCCTAAAGATAACTTCTCTTTCCTCCAAGCTACGAGGAGGAAGCCTATAAGGTCTTCCAAAGCCCAATTCCATAAGACGATACATTGGTCAAGGAAGCTGAATCTCAAAGGTAATTGCACGTGAGAGGGAGACGGGCCAAGATCATAAGTTTGCGGCCAAGGTGAAAAGGTTGAATTCTCGATGGCCCCTAAAAAGGCACAAGGCGCAACCGCAGGAGCATCATCTCCTAACATTCATGTGGACATTTCACCAAATCCACAAGTCCAAGTTTTCTTCCTATTTTTGATTTACGTCGTAATATTGCAATTATACATGGTTAATTCACAAAAGTAAGATGCACTTTTACGATTAAAAGTCATTGGCTATATTAGGGGAAATAACTCACAATTGAAGAATCGGTCATTTGTATTTCTCAAAGAAACGAACGAAAGAAGAACATAAGACGTCTATGCATTCTTAGCAAGTTGTTCTTATGAATTTCAAAGTAATGAATTAAATCAACTAATGATCATCTTTGCAAAGTCGAAATTATTGTAGTACACTTCGATTATGCATGAAAGATTAAATCGCATGTCCCATTATTAGACATATCTTTCTTCGCAATGATTCATTAATGAAGATTGCTAACAACCGTAGGAATTTGCAAGGCATGGAAATGATTCTAGGGCTGCATGAAGTAGGTTAAACTCTAGACAATTGGCATAAATTTCATTCAAACTACGTTGTAACTAGGAAAGGTTGCGTACGAATATTTCATTTAGAAATGAAGTTAGGGAAAGGCTGCATGGTTCGTTTTAAAATAAAACCCTAAAAGCTTAGTGGCATAAATCATGAATGCATGTCCTAGTAAGATCAATAGGAATTGTGTCATACCTTAACATGTGCTTGGAGCTTAGCCAGAAAAGCTACGGTATGTAAATCTAATCATACATAGACAATGAATCGCGTGCTTACGACAATGGTATCAAAATGCAACCAGTTTTTTCCCTCTTTAATCAAGACAATATCTTCATGAATAGACAGGTACATTATTTTACCCTAAACACCTAAATCACAAAGGAACCGCTTAGGAATGGTTAAATGGATGCAACATATCCCAAGTTCTAACTAGGGTTTAGCACGTTGAGGACGTGACCTAGATGCACTTATTGCCAAGATGAAACTCTCATACCCTAAAGACCTGCCCACATTCACGGAATGTAGGGAGAATAGGAGATACTTACAAGAAACTATCTAGGGTTTCTACCCTAAGGATCACTCGCTAAAAAGATGAAACTCGGTTTGAATTGGAACCCTGGGACCGACAATGTCGGCCTAATGCAATCAAGAATAGATTGGATATGAAGACACCCTAACTCTCTTTCCTATCTAATCATGATTCCGTGATTAGAAGACATCGTTCAATGGGTGAAATAGTCCCATGGATTAGATGCAACACTTGTGAAACAAGTTGCAGAGTTGCATGATCTTGTGGTTTGATCACAAGAGAATGGACAATTCCTCAAAATGAGATTGGCAGATTCTTGCGCAAGTTTATCTTGCAAGAGGATGAGTAGGTACCTGATATAGCACCTTTCTTGGAAAAAGTGACCAAGATAAGGGGATTAGATATTTTCTTGGAAGCAAAGGAACAATCAATAATTGGGAGCAATATATTTTCTGTTAATAGAACTTAAGATATTGGTTAAGTTGGGTTAATAGGGTACGGCCCTAACCCAAGGACATAAGGGTTAACAAACAAACCCTTGGGGATCTTGCCAAGGCGCAATTGATCTCGGATTGAGTGCCAAATGCATTTAGAGAGAAGGATTCACTCCTTAGTAGTTGGCTAAATTAACGACCACTGGAAATGATTGTGCTTGTAACGGTTTAGAGAGCACTGTTTGCTTTGTTTGCTCAATGAATTGAAGGATGAAAAGATATCTAATGCTTCAGGTTGAAGGCCTGAAGGGAGAGGCAGCCTCAGTTACCCCCGACAGTCTGCCGGACCCTAACCAAGGGGGTTGTTAACCGCACCGGGTAGGTGGACCGAACCCGCCGCGAGAGGTCTCTTCGTTGAGCGCTACTTGGAGCAGGAGGACGCTTGGGTGCCAGGGGTGGCTCTGGCCGTAAATCCCTTGCCTTTTGGGTCCTGCACAAGAGGCCAACATAACTCAGGATTGGATCTTGAGGCCCGCATACTAGTTTATGGGCAAAATCTTGGATTAGTAATCCCTGTGGATTGCTGGATAGCCTTCTGGCAGATTATGTATAAGCCTACGGGCTGGACTTTATAAATGTATTTCAAAGATAAATATGATAACATGTTGAAAAGGAACTTGTTTGACACTGCTTTTCTATGTCAAGTGCTATGATTACGTGAAGGAACCGATGCCTAATGGGCTAATTAAGAAAGCTGCTTGTCCAACTAAATGTGATAGATAATTAGACAAGTAAAAAAACCTTGAGGAAAGTGTGGTGGATGTGGCCATGGATCCGTCCTACGGATGGGTGGTCCCGGTTGGCCGTGAACTTTTCTCAATCTTAATGGACAGCAAGAATATCGTTTCAAAGGAAATGAATAGCAAGGGCGTTGACCTAGAGTCTAAGTTATAATAATCTTGGTTTACGTTGTTTTAGGGGAATAGAATGGGACTATGCCTTATGGCAGAGAGGTCGAGCCTTGCATCCCTCTCGTTTTCCATTCTCCTTGAACCAAGTGCAACGTGAATCCGCTTCGTCCCTGGCATTTCTGCGTAAAGTAGTTCGCTCGGGGTTCGACGCTAGTTGCCGTTTCGGAAATGACGAGTAGGGAAAACCCTGATTCAGGCCAATCCTAAGTGGGAACAGCCAGAATACTTCCGCTACATGGCAAACGCAGAATGTCCTGGATTGCAAATCCCGTAACATTTGTGTCCCGAAGAGGACAGTTGGACACATTACATCTAGTGCTCTATAGCTCAATAGATTCCATTTTTCAAGTGCTTTCCAATGATATGTCACACCATATGGTTTTGATAAACTAATGGACATGTTATCCGGGTGCCACCTTTTTAGTATTTTAAAAATGAGAATTGGGAGATTCCCAAATTCACTAATATTGTGTTAAAGACCTAATCTACATTTTTTTGCACTAAAATTTGTCAGATTTGGGCCTTCCAATAGCTATAGTTCGTGCCATCTAACTTGTCAATATTAAAGATAGCACTATCACTCAAGCCAGCAGCCGTAATGAAGATAAACAAGTGTACAAAATATCAAAGCACATTGATGTAATTATTGCAAAAATATCCCTAAAACTATTGCCAAATCAAGTTGAAAAATGAGGGGTACTAACCAAGTGATGAACTCTCACTACAAGGATTTAAACGTATAGCGATGGCGGGTAGTGATGCAGGTAGTGGCGTCACTATTTGCATCGCATTTGTGATGCAAATAGCGACGTCCCACAGGGAAAAAAAATAGGCCGAAACCCGAGCGCGGGCTCATTTCGCGCATTTTCGTCGAACGTTTCAAGAGGGAGAGCGAGAGAGAGAGAGAGCAACCGTCTTGCATAGGGTGAAAGAGGGAGAGGAAGAAGGCTTGCCGCCGCCACCGCCATTTGTGAAGGAAAGGAGGAGCCTTCATTGCGAAGAGGAGCCACTTAATCCTCGCCATATCTCATCGGTGAGTCCATTCTCTCCTTCTTTTGCTTGTTTATGGTTTAATTCTCTCCTTCTTTTGCTTGTTTAGGAGAGGAAATGAGAGAGAAAGAGAGGGAGAGGGAGAGGAAGGGAGAGAAAGAGAAAGAGAGAGGGAGAGAAAGAGAATGAGAATGAGAAGGAGAAGGAGAAGGAGAAGGAGAAAGAGAAAGAGAGGGAGGGGGAGGGGGAGGAAATGAGAGAGGGAGAGAAAGAGAAAAAGAGGGAGAGTGAGAGGGATGGGGAGGAAATGAGAGAGGGAGAGGGAGGGAGAGTGCATTCTCTCTCTCCCTCTCCCTTTTGCTTTTATAATTTGTGTATATATATTGAGAGAGGGAGAGGAAATGAGAGAGAAAGAGAGGGAGAGGGGGAGGGAGGGAGAGGGAGAGGGAGGGGGATTAAATGAGAGAACGAGAGAGAGGGAGGGAGAGAGAAAGAGATAGGGAGAGAAAGAGAAAGAGAAAGAGAATGTAATATTTCCGCGTACCGTACCGTAAATATTAACCTTGCGTACGCCGTGTAAACCCTGTGCAAAGGGTATCTCTCGCATTTAAATTATTGACCGCGTAATGTGTGAGCCGCACGAGGAAAATAGAATCCTCTGCAAGTAGTAAATTGAACCGGAGGATAAAAACCGCTAACCGCACGGAAACACCCTCTTGGGAGGGGCAATTTAATTAATTAAAGGCAACTTTTTTTTTATCCCTTTCCCCCAGCCGATGCACGGCTGGAGGAAAGGGAGTGTGTGGGGGGGGATGGGAAAGAGGAGTTTGCATGGGAAGATCCCCCACGTGGGGGAGACCCCTTCCCCACCCCCACTGGCTATAAAAACACCCCCTTGATGGGGGGGGTGGCTTAAGGAAGAGAGGGGAGAGGACTGTGTGTGGGAGAGAGGAGAGGGAAGTCGTATGTGGAGAGGAGAGCCGCCGATCGCTGCCGTGTCGGTGGACGCCAGCCGCCGTGTTGCGCCCCTCCAGCCTGCCGTGCTGATGCCCGCCTGCGACGCCACCAGCTGCCACGGTCCGCCGTGCTGCTGCCGCCATCGAACGCAGCTGTCGCCAGCCCCGCCGACCATTCTGCCGCCTGTCCACCGTCCAGATTCGAGCCGCCGACACGTCGTCCACGACACCTCCTTTCCCCACGTGGAGTTGAAGAAAAAGAAGCTCCTTTGGAAGCTTCTTAGAAGCTTCCATAGGGGGGGCCTCCCTAAACCCCTTTCCCACGACCCAAAATCTCCTATCCTTTGCCACCCATTTCAAGGCATTTTTCCACCCCTTGGCCCAAAAAGGCCTTTCCCACCGCATATTCCCCGAAGATCCCTTAAAGATCGGGATTTCCAAGGAAGGAGACGGTGAGGCCACAAAGACCTCGCAAAAGCCTTTGACGAGACTTGGACAAAGACATTGTTCCGCAAGCCGTCCAAATACCGCGCCGAATCGAGCTCGTGGGAATTCCGAAGCTTTGTTGCAAGGTCTATTCCGAAGAGGAAACCATCCGCATACGAACACAAAAGCAACTCGTAAGTCGAATTTACGACTACGATGGCTCCTAAAAGATCCCAGGAGGCAACCGCGGGAGGTTCGACTCCAAACGTGCAAGTGGACATCACCCCGACACCACAAGTCCAGGTTCTTCCGTGTTAAATTCCGCATAAGAAATGATTAGGCGCGCTTAGGAAGGGAAATTCAAGTTACGTTTAAATTAAAAGCATTGAAAGAAATGCATCTTTTTGAGCATTATGAAAGATTGAACGGTTAGGGAATTAGATGCATGTAGATGGTATTTTTAAAGGTAAGAATCTAATCCTAAGCAAGAAGACGAAGTTTATATGTGCATTAGTTGCCATCCTAGATATGATGAATTAAGCGTATATGCACATTATGATTTCATAGGGAAAGTCTAGCACCATAAGGTTTCATTCGGAAAGAACTAATAGGGTACTAAAGTGAACGTATGACTTGCAACATAGTTATAAGATGGAATAGAATAACACTAGTTTCGCTTGTGTTTCACCAACGAATTCGTGGCTAGGAGAATGTTAGAAATTGCGTAGTCGTCATGAGAAAAAGGTCAATCATTAAGAGCAGTAATTAGGTGTAAAAGCATAGGATGAAAAAGGATAAACAACAAGGTTGTAGGTACGACTATTGATGTAAGACCTAGTAGGAGGTCCTAGGAAAAGTTAGTAACCAAATTAGCATGCACCAAGGAAAGATTGTATGACTCGCCAATGCATAAGTTCGAGAGCATAGACTACAAAGTAGTAGGCTAGATTAATTAGGAAAGTTAGCGTACATATTAGTAAGTAATTTACCTCACCAAGAAAACGGCAATCAATCGCTTGTTTACGCGAATTCGATTCCGTAGATTTGGTTTATCACCCTAGAAGGATCATCCTTGTCACAAACAGGCATAAATGAATTGGCTAAGTAATATGAATCACAAGGAATCGTATAACATAGGAATCCTAAGAGATAACTAGGATTTAGTACAAGGATAACTCGATATCGCTTAGGACAAAAACTGTGAACCTAAGGATCATGATGGAACTCCGACGGAGTTGCATATTCTAGTATCATGACCCAAACCTAATAGTAATGACTTGAAGGATACCCCAAAAATCCTGTTACTCGGATAGGGTTAAAAACCCGCAGTCGGAACACTAAGGAAGGGATAGGAGGATTCCATTAAATAGATGCAATACTTGCGCACAAGCCGCAACATTGTATAGTCTTGGAATTTGTCCGCAAAGAGTATTGTCATCTCTCGAAATGAGGTTGACAATTTATTGAAGGGAGTTAAATTATTGAGGATGAGTAATCATCCTGTTAACCCACTTTCCTTGGAAAAGTAATTGCCAAGGGAAAGGAAGATTAGGCGTTGCCTTGAAGCAAATGACCGACAATAAACTAAGGCGACATGGTCGCTGGATCCTGCCACAACAAACCTAATGTATTGGAAGGGTATGGCCCTGACCCTAAGAATGATAGGAATCTTGCCAAGTTGCAATTGATTCTGGATCGAATGCGGGTTGCATTCGGAGGAAAAGGAGTTACTCCTTGACAGTTTGCCAGCCGAAAGGCCATTGGAATTTGATTGTGTTTGTAAAAGTTAGAAAGGACTGTTTGCATTGTTTGCTCAATGAACTAAAGGATGAAAATATATCTAAAGCTTCAGGTTGGTGCCTGAGAGGCAGCTTCAGTTACCCCCGACTGCCTGCCTGACCCTAACCAAGGGGGTTGTGAACCGCGCCAGGAACGTGGACCGAACCCGCCGTGAGAGGTCTCTCCGTTGAGTTCTGCTTGGAGCAGGAGGACGCTTGGGTGCCAGGGGGGGCTCTGGCTGTAAATCCCTCGCCTTCCGGGCCCTGCACAAGAGACTAACGTGACTCGGGATTGGATCTCGAGGCCCGCATACTAGTCTACGGGCGGAAACTTGGGATAGTAATCACAGGAAGGATTACTGGATAGCCTTCGGGCGGATTATGAAAGCGCCTACGGGCGGAAACTCCTTGTATTTCAAAGATAAAAGGATATAATGATAATAAAGGAGTTGTTTGGCATTGTTTTCTTTATGTCCTGTGATAAGATTACGTGAAGGAACCAGTGCATAACAGGGTTAATCAAGGAAGCTGTTTGTATATGTCAAACTGATGTGGTAGGTAATTACATAACTAAAACAAACCGAGGAAAGTGCGGAGGATGGACCATGGGTCTGTCCTATGGAAGGGTGGTCCCGGTTAGCCGTGAACTTTTCTCAAAGTCTTCAATGAACAGAGGATGATCGTCATCACCGAAACAAGTAACGAGGACGATGACCTAGAATTAACTATTACCCGATTTACACTGTTTTAGGGGAACGGAATGGGACTATGCCTTATGGCAGAGAGGTCGAGCTTTGCATCCCTCTCGTTTTCCATTCTCCTTGAACGAAGTGCAGCTTGAATCCGCTTCAGACCGGGCGTTTCTACGTAAAGTAGTTCATTCGGGTCTGATGCTAGTGGTTGCTAGATAATGACCAAACAGGAAAACCCAAATTCAGGTCGATCCTAAGTGGGAACGGCCAGGATACTTCCGCTACGTGGCAGACGCGGGAAGACCTAGATCGCAAGTCCCGTAACATTCCATGGGAGTGCCGGGCGGAGCTTTCTAGACATCCTTCCCGATGGACTGCTAAGACGTGTCCGGGATGATTCTAGTGGACACGTTACAGTTGGTATCAGAGCCGACTTATAATGGAATTGTTTTCATAAGATTTCATTAGAAGTGAAGTAAAGAAATTGTTCCTATCCAAACATTTTCTCATCTTCAATACTGTCTTCTAGAATTACGAGGCGTGGAATAAATTTCTGGTGTTCCGGATCATGTTCATGACTGCGATGCATTCTCCGCATTATAGGTAGAGAATTTGAATGATGAACATCCTGGAGCAGATTTATAATCCATCACCTCTATATATAGAGCGAAGATGGACTGGGTCTTCAGGAATCTACTACATAGCTGCCCACCGGTTCGCCTATCTATAGACCAACCTGAAGAGGATCAAGTGGTTGGAAGATTTGAAAGTCGTGAAGCTGTTCATTTTTGTGGAAGCTCACGTGAATTCGACTTTGCATATTCAAGGTCGGAGGGTTGAATTAAACTCATATGTTTATGAGGAAGTAACCCGTGTAATTCCAGCTGATAGGATCAAGGTATTGGGACGCCATGGGAAGTATGGTTTCCAGCGGAAAGGATATCCCGAACTTCCGATGAATTATCGATTCTTAAAGATACATGACCCAAAACCCTACTATTACACAGTTCCTGTAGACAAATCCAATACTATGTTGTTCTCCCCAAACTAGATGTAATGGTTGGAGATGTTGTATGAGGCTACGCCATATAAATATAAATAAGGACTTCTTTTTATCACTATCCGATTGTGCATCAAAGTTGTTGCAAAAAGTCTAGTTGCTTCATGAGTTACGAATTAGTTGAACTAAAGATGAGCTAATGGCAATTATCATATAATAACGTTAAGAAAACTTTTTACGCCAGGCACAACCCCAGGTACAGGTTCCAAATTCGCCCCCTACGGCAAGTACGACTGTGATCCAGGAGAAGAAGTTCCTCCTCAAACAGGTAAAGCCACCCGAGTTTGACGGGAGAGGCAAATTCGTCCAGTCGGACGCTGAGATTTGGATTGAATCTATGGAGGACTACTTCGAAGCCGTTGGCACTGCACCAACCAATCAAGCCATGCTCGCCAAATTAAAACTCACCGGTGAAGCTAGACTATGGTGGAAACAATGGTGCAGGGATCAAGGGATTTCAGAGGGGTCCGTCACCTGGGAGAAGTTAAAGCAAGCCGTGCAAGGGAGATATTTGCCACCAGCATATCGTACTCAGAAAATGAATGAGTTTTATGAGTTAAAACAGTTAAGACTCACGCTTGACGCATACTACTCTAAGTTTGTCTCACTCTTGAAGTATGCGCCACGGATGGACACGACACAGCAGGTGTCCAAATTTTGCGCAGGCTTAAATCCACCTGTAAATACCCGTCTCGAATCTATGAGACCATCAGATCTTCAGGATGCACTCATTCGAGCGGCACCCATAATTCAGGAAGTGCAAGCTAAACTAAGGAGTATTAAGAATTGGTCTTATAGCGACCCAAGCGGAGGAGCATTCAGACCCCAGGTTAAGAGAGTTCAAGGCCACAATCAGGGACAAAGAAAGAAGGCAAGGACAAATAACGTCAACAACTTTGTTCCTACTCACGGTAATGGCCGAAACATCCGATGTTTCCACTGCAATGAACTCGGTCACTTCAGAAAGCAATGCCCCAAGCTCAGCGAGGGACACCGTCAAGGTATTGGCCACGGTCAGGGAGAGACAGTTGAGATCTAAAACCTTGAGAGAATGCCTCGTCCAGTGGCAAGATTATTCCGAAGAGGATGCTACCTGGATGGATGAAAGCTCTCTCAATCTTCAATATCCCCAATTTATCTCGAGATGAGGACATCTCGATTCTTCTAAGGGGGAGAGAATGTAATATTTCCGCGTACCGTACCGTAAATATTAACCTTGCGTACGCCGTGTAAACCCTGTGCAAAGGGTATCTCTCGCATTTAAATTATTGGCCGCGTAATGTGTGAGCCGCACGAGGAAAATAGAATCCTCTGCGAGTAGTAAATTGAACTGGAGGATAAAAACCGCTAACCGCACGGAAACACCCTCTTGGGAGGGGCAATTTAATTAATTAAAGGCAATTTTTTTTTTTATCCCTTTCCCCCAGCCGATGCACGGCTGGAGGAAAGGGAGTGTGTGGGGGGGGATGGGAAAGAGGAGTTTGCATGGGAAGATCCCCCACGTGGGGGAGACCCCTTCCCCACCCCCACTGGCTATAAAAACACCCCCTTGATGGGGGGGGGTGGCTTAAGGAAGAGAGGGGAGAGGACTGTGTGTGGGAGAGAGGAGAGGGAAGTCGTCTGTGGAGAGGAGAGCCGCCGATCGCTGCCGTGTCGCTGGACGCCAGCCGCCATGTTGCGCCCCTCCAGCCTGCCGTGCTGCTGCCCGCCTGCGACGCCACCAGCTGCCACGGTCCGCCGTGCTGCTGCCGCCATCGAACGCAGCTGTCGCCAGCCCCGCCGACCATTCTGCCGCCTGTCCACCGTCCAGATTCGAGCCGCCGACACGTCATCCACGACACCTCCTTTCCCCACGTGGAGTTGAAGAAAAAGAAGCTCCTTTGGAAGCTTCTTAGAAGCTTCCATAGGGGGGGCCTCCCTAAACCCCTTTCCCACGACCCAAAATCTCCTATCCTTTGCCACCCATTTCAAGGCATTTTTCCACCCCTTGGCCCAAAAAGGCCTTTCCCACCGCATATTCCTCGAAGATCCCTTAAAGATCGGGATTTCCAAGGAAGGAGACGGTGAGGCCACAAAGACCTCGCAAAAGCCTTTGACGAGACTTGGACAAAGACATTGTTCCGCAAGCCGTCCAAATACCGCGCCGAATCGAGCTCATGGGAATTCCGAAGCTTTGTTGCAAGGTCTATTCCGAAGAGGAAACCATCCGCATACGAACACAAAAGCAACTCGTAAGTCGAATTTACGACTACGATGGCTCCTAAAAGATCCCAGGAGGCAACCGCGGGAGGTTCGACTCCAAACGTGCAAGTGGACATCACCCCGACACCACAAGTCCAGGTTCTTCCGTGTTAAATTCCGCATAAGAAATGATTAGGCGCGCTTAGGAAGGGAAATTCAAGTTACGTTTAAATTAAAAGCATTGAAAGAAATGCATCTTTTTGAGCATTATGAAAGATTGAACGGTTAGGGAATTAGATGCATGTAGATGGTATTTTTAAAGGTAAGAATCTAATCCTAAGCAAGAAGACGAAGTTTATATGTGCATTAGTTGCCATCCTAGATATGATGAATTAAGCGTATATGCACATTATGATTTCATAGGGAAAGTCTAGCACCATAAGGTTTCATTCGGAAAGAACTAATAGGGTACTAAAGTGAACGTATGACTTGCAACATAGTTATAAGATGGAATAGAATAACACTAGTTTCGCTTGTGTTTCACCAACGACTTCGTGGCTAGGAGAATGTTAGAAATCGCGTAGTCGTCATGAGAAAAAGGTCAATCATTAAGAGCAGTAATTAGGTGTAAAAGCATAGGATGAAAAAGGATAAACAACAAGGTTGTAGGTACGACTATTGATGTAAGACCTAGTAGGAGGTCCTAGGAAAAGTTAGTAACCAAATTAGCATGCACCAAGGAAAGATTGTATGACTCGCCAATGCATAAGTTCGAGAGCATAGACTACAAAGTAGTAGGCTGGATTAATTAGGAAAGTTAGCGTACATATTAGTAAGTAATTTACCTCACCAAGAAAACGGCAATCAATCGCTTGTTTACGCGAATTCGATTCCGTAGATTTGGTTTATCACCCTAGAAGGATCATCCTTGTCACAAACAGGCATAAATGAATTGGCTAAGTAATATGAATCACAAGGAATCGTATAACATAGGAATCCTAAGAGATAACTAGGATTTAGTACAAGGATAACTCGATATCGCTTAGGACAAAAACTGTGAACCTAAGGATCATGATGGAACTCCGACGGAGTTGCATATTCTAGTATCATGACCCAAACCTAATAGTAATGACTTGAAGGATACCCCAAAAATCCTGTTACTCGGATAGGGTTAAAAACCCGCAGTCGGAACACTAAGGAAGGGATAGGAGGATTCCATTAAATAGATGCAATACTTGCGCACAAGCCGCAACATTGTATAGTCTTGGAATTTGTCCGCAAAGAGTATTGTCATCTCTCGAAATGAGGTTGACAATTTATTGAAGGGAGTTAAATTATTGAGGATGAGTAATCATCCTGTTAACCCACTTTCCTTGGAAAAGTAATTGCCAAGGGAAAGGAAGATTAGGCGTTGCCTTGAAGCAAATGACCGACAATAAACTAAGGCGACATGGTCGCTGGATCCTGCCACAACAAACCTAATGTATTGGAAGGGTATGGCCCTGACCCTAAGAATGATAGGAATCTTGCCAAGTTGCAATTGATTCTGGATCGAATGCGGGTTGCATTCGGAGGAAAAGGAGTTACTCCTTGACAGTTTGCCAGCCGAAAGGCCATTGGAATTTGATTGTGTTTGTAAAAGTTAGAAAGGACTGTTTGCATTGTTTGCTCAATGAACTAAAGGATGAAAATATATCTAAAGCTTCAGGTTGGTGCCTGAGAGGCAGCTTCAGTTACCCCCGACTGCCTGCCTGACCCTAACCAAGGGGGTTGTGAACCGCGCCGGGAACGTGGACCGAACCCGCCGTGAGAGGTCTCTCCGTTGAGTTCTGCTTGGAGCAGGAGGACGCTTGGGTGCCAGGGGGGGCTCTGGCTGTAAATCCCTCGCCTTCCGGGCCCTGCACAAGAGACTAACGTGACTCGGGATTGGATCTCGAGGCCCGCATACTAGTCTACGGGCGGAAACTTGGGATAGTAATCACAGGAAGGATTACTGGATAGCCTTCGGGCGGATTATGAAAGCGCCTACGGGCGGAAACTCCTTGTATTTCAAAGATAAAAGGATATAATGATAATAAAGGAGTTGTTTGGCATTGTTTTCTTTATGTCCTGTGATAAGATTACGTGAAGGAACCAGTGCATAACAGGGTTAATCAAGGAAGCTGTTTGTATATGTCAAACTGATGTGGTAGGTAATTACATAACTAAAACAAACCGAGGAAAGTGCGGAGGATGGACCATGGGTCTGTCCTATGGAAGGGTGGTCCCGGTTAGCCGGGAACTTTTCTCAAAGTCTTCAACGAACAGAGGATGATCGTCATCACCGAAACAAGTAACGAGGACGATGACCTAGAATTAACTATTACCCGATTTACGCTGTTTTAGGGGAACGGAATGGGACTATGCCTTATGGCAGAGAGGTCGAGCTTTGCATCCCTCTCGTTTTCCATTCTCCTTGAACCAAGTGCAGCTTGAATCCGCTTCAGACCGGGCGTTTCTACGTAAAGTAGTTCATTCGGGTCTGACGCTAGTGGTTGCTAGATAATGACCAAACAGGAAAACCCAAATTCAGGTCGATCCAAAGTGGGAACGGCCAGGATACTTCCGCTACGTGGCAGACGCGGGAAGACCTAGATCGCAAGTCCCGTAACATTCCATGGGAGTGCCGGGCGGAGCTTTCTAGACATCCTTCCCGATGGATTGCTAAGACGTGTCCGGGATGATTCTAGTGGACACGTTACAGAGAAAGAGAAAGAGAGGGAGAGGGAGGGGGGAGGAAATGAGAGAGGGAGAGAAAGAGAGAGAGTGGGAGAGGGAGAGGGATGGGGAGGAAATGAGAGAGGAAGAGGGAGGGAGAGTGCATTCTCTCTCTCCCTCTCCCTTTTGCTTTTATAATTTGTGTATATATTGAGAGAGGGAGAGGGAGAGGGAGGAAATGGAAGAGGGAGGGGGATGAAATGAGAGAACGAGAGAGAGGGCGAGTGTATTCTCTCTCTTATTTATTTAATTTTTGTATAATTTGTATATAATGAGAAAGGGAGAAGAAATGAGGGAGAGGGAGAGGGAGAGGGAGAAAGAGAGTGAAATTAAAGAGAGGGAGAGGGAGGGGGAGGAAATGAGAGAGAGAAAGAGAGGAAGAGAGAGAGGGAATAAGAGAGGGAGAGTGTATTCTCTTTTATTTATTTATTTTTTGTATAATTTGTATGTAATGAGAGAGGGAGAAGAAATAAGGGAGAGGGAGAGGGAGAAAGAGAGGGAGAGGGAGGGGGAGGAAGAGAGAGAAAATGAGAGAGGCAGAGGGAGAGGGAGAGGGAGAGGGGGGAGAGATGAAAACATAATAGGGAAATGAGAGAGGGAGAGGGAGGGAGAAGAAATGAGATAAGGAGAGGAAGAGAGCAAAAGGAAATGAGTGAGGGAGAGGAGAGAGAAAAAAAAGAGAGAATGAGAGGAGAGAGAAAAAGAGATAAGATATTAAAGATAATAGGGAAATAGAGAAAGAGAGGGTGTGGGTGAGGGTGAGGGCGAGGGAGGGAGAGGAAATGAGAGAGGGAGAGGAAGAGAGAAAAGGAAATGAGAGAGAGAGAGAGGAAAGAGAAAAAAAATGTGAGAGAGAGGAGAGAGAAAAAGAGAGAGAGATCAGTAAACCTAATGGAAAAATAGAGAAAGACAGGGAGAGGAGAGAGAAAAAGATAAAAAAATATTAAAAATAATAGAGAAAGAGAAAAAGAGAGGGTCAGGGTGAGAAAGGGACAGGAAATGAGAGAGGGAGAGAAAGAGAGAAAGGTAAATGAGAGAGGGAGATGAGAGAGAAAAAAATGAGAGAGAGAGGAGAGAGAAAAAGAGAAAAATCATTAAACCTAATAGGGAAAGAGAGATAGAAAGAGAGGGTGAGGGCGAGGGAGAGGGAGAGAGAGGAAATGAGAGAGGAGAGAGAAAAAGAGAGAAAAACCATTAAACCTAATAGGGAAAGAGAGAAAGAGAGGGTGAGGGTGAGGGAGGGAGAGGAAATGAGAGAGGGAGAGGAGAGAGAAAAAGGGAATGAGAGAGAGAGGAGAGAGAAAAAGGAATGAGAAAGGGCAAGGGAGGGAGAGGAATGAGAGAGAGAGGAGAGAGAAAAAGATAGAGGGAGAGAGAGGAATGAGAGAGGAGAGAGAAAAGGAAATGAGAGAGAGAGAGGAGAGACAAAAAGAGAAATATCATTAAACCAAATAAGAAAAGAGAGAAAGAGAGGGTGAGGGCGAGGGAGGAAGAGGAAATGAGAGAGGGAGAGGAGAGAGAAAAAAATGAGAGTGAGAGAGAGGAGAGAGAAAAACCATTAAACCGAATAGGGAAATAGAGAAAGAGAGGGTGAGGGCGAGGGAGGGAGAGGAAATGAGAGAGGGAGAGGAGAGAGAAAAAGGAATGAGAGAGAGAGGAGAGAGAAAAGGAAATGAGAGAGAGAGAGAGGAGAGAGAAAAAGAGAAATATCATTAAACCTAATAGGGAAAGAGAAAGAGAGGGTGAGGGCGAGGGAGAGAGTGGAAATGAGAGAGAGAGAGAGAGATGAGAGAGAAAAATGAATGAGAGAGAGAGGAGAGAGAAAAAGAGAAATATCATTAAACCTAATAGGGAAAGAGAGAAAGAGAGGGTGAGGGCGAGGGAGGGAGAGGAAATGAGAGAGGGAGAGGAAGAGAGAAAATGAAATATCATGTACTAGGTACTGAGTACTAGGTACTAATAGTAGTGTTCTATGATACTATATGCTAGGTCATAGAAAAAGAGAGAGATGGAAGGAGAGGATAACAATCTAAGAAAAGAAAAGAATGATAACAAAAACAAATTGTTTGTTGTAATGTAGACAAAATGGAAAACAAAGAAGATCCTGTTATTCAAGATCGCGAGCCGTATCTTAATCAGCGTGTCCCATGTCCTTGCTCTCAATGCAAGCTGGCAATTAGACGAAAACGTCGATTGTCTATAGAACACCTATGACGATTTGGCGAGTTTCAATCTGAGATCATTGATCAGGTGATTGCGGATTTTCAGCAAATGGTAATTTGAAGTTAATATCAATCATGCATTGTACTCGCAAGCTAATTGAATACCATATACAATAAGATTGGGTCTCGTTGGCAAATTTTCTATCCAGGGAGGTGATGTCTCGTCCCAAGGGGGAGTGCACCCTTTGCGGCCAATTAGAAGAGTACGTGGGCATGCGATGGATGGAGTGTAGGAGCCAATCCACCACTTGCAATACCAATCTATATCGTCAATGCTAGAGGAGATAGGCAACCTTCAGACCTACCTACAATCTTGGAGCTTGAGATGGAGGCAATGATCGATGCATTGATTCCCATGGATGTCGAGACCTCTGATCCGCTTAGAGAGGAAGCATCCATACCATTATATGATGGGTGTCAAGTATCTCAGCTAAAGACACTACTTGCACTCTTAAGTGTGTAAGCAAAATACGGGTAGAGCGATACGAGTGTGACCGAGTTGTTCAGGTACCTTGTACATACACTTCATTTTTTTTCGGTACTATTATTACAAATATTTGTGCTTTTTTCGGTACTATTATTACAAACAAGCGATTGATTGCCAACAACAATCTGCATATCAACAGCCATAATGTGCTCTAATAGTTTTAACCAACAACAATCTATTAAAATATCATATATTACCACCTACAAATACCATGCCTGAGTCTCGTGATGATACATGACATGTTTTACGCAAGCTTGGCATGGACTACAATAACATCCATGCGTGTATCAATGATTGCATACTATTTCGAGGAGAATACGAGACTATGGAGACATGTCCAAAGTGTGGTGCTCACAGGTATCGACAGGACTTGCAAGGGCAAACCATCCCTCAAAAAGTGGCGGCAAGAACCTCTGTTTACAGCCTCTAATCGCGAAGGACCGGCCTGAGGAAGCGGAGGACCACTCCTACATCTCTTCTATCAAGACATTTTTATACAGTGACAATAAGCCTATCTCCATAACTTAAAAAGTAATTAAGCTTTAAAATAAAGCTTAGCAAAAGCTTGATAAGAAGCTTAGGAGTCTTCAAGCGAAAATTTCGGCGACAGGCGCCATCATCCCGTAAATTTCGCAGCTGAAAACGGCCCCCCCTAAAATCCGTCATCAGTTTCATCTACTCAAAAGCTTAAGTCATTTAAGCTTTACAAGGTTCAATCACTTAAATCCTCCAAGTTTTATCACTCTGCAAGTCACGAAGGTCTATTAAGTTCCCATAAGTCAAAACTGACTTATTTCAAAAAACTCCCATAAGGACTATTCCTGCGCAGAAGCACTGAACTGCAAAGTTGTTTCCTGGAAGACTCTGTTTGCATACGCAGACTTGGTGAACTAGTTTCAGCACATGTAGAAGGTCATACGCAGATTTTACAAAGACTTTAAATTCCGCAATCGCAAAAGTCGAAGACCGTGAAAGCCAAACAAAAATCTATAAGCCTTATATACCCGACTTTGAGCTATACTCATCTCGCTAATTGGATTTTGAGAGTGTGAGGTCTTTTAAATTTTTACAAGATGATGGAACAAAATATGGATGATTTAATGGCTAAAGGCGATCTTCCTGAACCTACGATGGAACAAAAATTGGATTTAATTATGATGCACCTGGATGAAGAACGAAGAGCCCAGCAAGCTTTGCAAGTTCAATTGGCCAATTTACAATGATCGACTACCGGCAAAGATGGACCACAACTCGAAGATCTTATCCGATGAACCATCGATGCCACTCTCGAAGCTCAATCCATCCGCAAAGAAACAAAGATAAGTGAAAAAAATTTCAAATTCTGTACTTTCAATGGAACTCGAGATGGAAAGACTGTTCTTGCATTCATCAATCAGTTTGATGATTACTTTCATGAAGAGACATACGCTGAAAAAGATAAAATTAAATGTGTCACGAATCACTTAGTCGATCGAGCATCTCTTTGGTGGACCGTGGTTCATAAGAGCATAGATTGTCCCACTACCTGGGAGAGTTTCAAAAAGAAGTTTATGTAGAATTTCCTTCCTCCACAATTCCATGAAAAAGCCATAAAGCAATGGGACCTTCTTCAACAATGAGATCGTGAGCCTATTTTTCAATACACCGAATGCTTTTGGAATGCCTTACTCCAACTACGCATGCTTGAAGACGTACCTGAAGTGACTCACAAGTGCAAGTTTATGTCTGGATTACTTGGGCATTACTACGCTGAAGTCAATATGTTCAAGCCTGCAACCCTTGAAGATGCAATTTCTTTAGTTCATGATACTGAAGACAAGATTCGAGGAAGAGACAAGCGTCCACAACAATTTCAAGCAAATGGTAACTATGGTTCTAAGCAATTCAATTCAAATTTTAGAAGATTCAGTCAAAGTCGATTTCCTTCATCATCTTTCCGTAAGTATTGGACAAAACTACCTACTTTGCCATCAAATACCAATCAAAACCCTAAGCCATCTTCACAGCCAAATCCTAATATTCCTAGACTTCCTGCCATTGCAAACAATGTATCTAAAGCCAAACCTATAGTGTGTTACAAATGCCATGAACCTGGACATCTAGCAGCCAATTGCCAATCGAAGAAGCCACCTGTCCATATCAACTATCGTGGAGCAATGGAAGATGAAGAACATGAGGAAATGCCTGACTTTACGGAAGATGAGGGCGACATTACTACTCCTTTGGATACTTTACCAGGTATGCCAACTCCACATTCTTTGTTGACAATGAAATGTTTAGTGCATGGAAAAGAAAAGATTATTTTGCATGATGATGGTAGTACACATGATTTTATTTCCGCAAAGTTAGTGAAAGAATTGAAATTACAAACTGTTTCTACGCATTATCGCATTAAAGCAATATTCTTAGGCACAAGGTAAAATGGAACACAAGAGATCCATGATTTAGAAATTCAAATTGGTGAATACACTGAAAGAAGGAATTTCCTAGTTGTACCTTTACAGTCCAGTGATATTATCTTAGGTATGCCTTGGCCTCATCAGCATAATCTTGACATAGATTATTCCACGCATTCAATTAAAATTCATTTTCAAGGAAAACGCATTACATTGTATAGTATGCACGCATCTAATAATTTTCCACTGCTTACTCATACTCAAGCTAAACATCCATTACGCAAAAGTTTTAAATCTTATCTAATTTGGGTGAATGAACTTCAAGTTAAAGAAAAACATATGCACCCTAGGCATAAACAATTCCTTGCACAATTTAAAGATTGTTTTGTTGAAGATTTACCACCTGGACTACCTCCTTCACGTCCTGAAGACCACAAAATAGATTTAATTCCTGGTACACAACCACCCTATAAAGCACCATATAGGCATAACCAGATTAAACAGAAATAAATTCAAAATCAAGTTGAGGAATTATTAAACAGAGGATTAATCAGACCTAGTAGTTCTCCATTTGGCGCACTTGTTTTGTTGGTAAAGAAGAATAATAATACTTATTGCATGTGCATTGATTATCGTGCCCTAAATAAGATTACTATAAAGAATATATATCCAATTCCTAGGGTAGATGATCTTATGGATAAACTACAAGGTTCTGCCATATTTAGTAAAATAGATCTGAAATCTGGTTATCATCAAGTGAAATTAGATAAATCTGATATATTTAAAACTACATTTAGAACACAATTTGGTCATTAGGAATTTTTAGTGATGCCTTTTGGACTAACTAATGGACCTACTACATTTAGTAGAATGATAAATCACATATTTTTGAAATATCAGCATTGTGTTATAGTATTCTTTAATGATATCTTGGTATTCAGTAAAAATGAGAAAGAACATTATGAACATCTGTCTTTGGTTTTCAAGTTGTTGAAAGATAATCAATTGTATGCTAATCCGGAAAAGAGTGAGTTCTTTCAAACAGAAATTGAATATCTAGGTCATATTGTGTCATCAGAAGGTATTAAGGTTGACCCTAAGAAGATAGAAGCAATATTGAATTGGCCTATACCCAAAAATGTGCATGAGTTACGTTCTTTTCTAGGTCTTGCTAGTTTTTACAAGAAGTTTGTGCGAAATTTTTCATTATTTGCTTTGCCTTTGACTAAACTTTTAAAGAAATGTATTATTTATCATTGGTGTGATAATCAACAGAAATTTTTTGATTTATTAAAACATGCATTAACTCATTCTCCTGTATTACAACTACATGATTTCAATAGACCATTCTTTTTAGTAGTTACTGATGCTAGCGGTGTTACACGAGCGGTGATAGAGAGCAAGCCTCTCTCACAACCCGATAACTGAGAGCGGAATTTTGGTGCCGAGAAGTGCTTAAAAATAGCTAAAAATTACGAATATCAAGGGAAAAATATTCAACGTCCAAGGCGGCGTCTTGATCTAGGACGATTTTAAGCGCTAAAGTGCTTTAAAGGAGCCCGAGTGACACTTGTTGATTTTTCATAATTTTTCAGACAGTCGTGTGGGTTGACAAGAGTTATTGGCCAATGCGGGATGCCAAGCCAGACGACCAGGATTTTTCAGAGCTCAATTCCGAGTCCTGACGGGGAAATGGCCAAGAAACCGGTCAAGATGCGAAGAGGTGGACATTAGAGTGGCCAAATGGGAAAGTGCCTCTTGGGAGCCCAACATTTTTTACCATTTGACAAGAGGGCATGAAAAAAAATGTGACATGAAGGAGGAGAAGGCGCCATCAACAGGCACTGAAATTTACGCTAGGGAGAGGAGGCAATCTTCAGCCTCAATACAACCCACATCAATGATCATGGGGCCTCAATCCCCCCTGAATGCTGACTCTATCACCGCCTCTCACCCGTCAAATGGTGGTCTCTGTGAAGAATTCTGATTTCAGTCTTTCTCTCTCCTCCCTCTCTCTCCCCTAAAGGCAGATTCATGTGGTGGAGAAGAAGAAGAAGAAGAATGGATGATGGATGCTTGTCCAATGAAGACCGGATTGCTCCGTGGTGCAAGAAGATTGAAGGTTGCTCATTGTGGACTGTCATGAGAATTAATGGTGGCTGAAAATCAGTCCTGAGATATGGCAAATAAAAACCCACAACCTGCAAAGAACGGTAATCTCATTTTTACAAAGGAAAATGGTATTTTTATGCAATTTGCTTCATGAATACTTGTTCCCATGAGATGATTATGTATTATGATGTTGTTTGCAATGTCTTTCAACTGTTTATGATCAAAAAATCAAAAAATCATAAGTGTTGTGGATGAAATTAATAGTGTAAAACCTGTAAAATACACAAAATATGGGAAAATTGGGTGTTTTTGAGATATAAATGGAAAATACAATAAGACACACCAACTAAACTTGTGTTTTTGCTGCAAATAAACCTAAGGGCCACAGCCCATAACTCATTTTGAATTTTTAGTCATTTAATATTGCAAAAAATAGAAGAAAAATAGAGAAAATAAAGAAAAAATAGGAAAAAAATGGATTTTGAGTGCCGAAAATTAAGGAAAAATAAGATTCATATTTGTGGATGTATGGGGGGTTTGAAGTATGAGGTTTAGCCTCAGTTCAACCCTACCTTTATGTTTTAGTGAGTTTTTATTGCTTTTCATAAAATAAAAATGAGGAAAATGAACCCTAGACCTATGCACGATGCACAACCTAAACGGGTGAGGGGCTAGAGTGTATGAAAAGTGTTTAAATCATGAAAAGCTTGCTGGTTTTTATACATATCATATAGAGCGGTTGTTAATTAAAGATTAAGGACCTAGTAGCACAAGGGTTTCTCGGTGCTAGGTTCATGCAATGCCGTATACGAGTGATAGTTAAATTCATTGAAAGAATGCTTTTCCACATGTGCACCAATGCTGATTTACTTAATTGTTTGAGCACATGGACATTCACAATTTGCATGAAGCATGAAATTTAAGAAGTATCAGATAATACCTCCTGGATGCATAGCAATTGCTTTCTAGAGGAACATGACCAACGTTGAGTGAGTAAGGTTGTCCAAGTTGTAGGCTAGGCGTTGGGTCTAAGGGGAAAGCAAGTGAGTCAGCATGGTATATCTCCTGGAAATACGTGAATCATGAAAGAGAAAAGTTTGTGTGCATGTGTTATATATATGTTTAGTGACGCATCGAGGGGCCAATCCCCAACGTGGAGGAGAGTCGCAGTGAGGTAGCGGCATTCAGCCGTGGAAGGACCTCCTATGTTTGTACTTCATGCTATTTGGCAATGTGCTGGGACTCCCTCTCAAGAGTGTTAATGGGGATAGAGTTGGACTACGAGACGTGATACAAACGCAAGATGTTTGGGAAGATGATGTATGTGTCATCCACGCTCCTGGCCGCGAGGCCGTGGGGTTGTTGAGCGCATGATAGAGGTCCGGCTAGTGCATGAGCCAGTGCCGGCCCGTTTTAGGTCCCATCAATAACGAGACGTTAAGGAGTGCCGATTGGGGTAATTGAATTTGTTGAATGCACAACACAACTTAAAAAATTCAATTATTCGATCATATACCACAAGCCACACAAAAACAAAACATAGCCTCTTATAGCTCAAAAAAAATTTTAAAACCTGTATGTGGTAGAGCATCACACAATCACACAATGAAAATACCAATAATTTGAAAACAAACCAAGAGAAATATATTTTCGTACCTTAACAACCATGATCCGACGCTCGACGCTTTGACATCCAAAAGCTCTGACTTTCAAATTAGCATGGCAAGAGCTCACTCTAGCATGTGACCCTCCACTCTCCTCTCTCACATAATACAATTGTAATCAAGGGGGAAGGCCCTTAACTCTTCAATCTCCTCTCCTTATATAGTTTTCTATCCACACTCACACATATTAGGCTTTTTGCTTTCAGCTTTTGGCTTTTGCTTTTCTACTGCTTTTCACTATTTTCGTTTTTTCTGCTTTATGCCTACTTGTAACTTGTTTGGATCATAACTTTGTCATTTGAACTCCGAATATACTCATTCGGGTACTTCAAACAATCAGAAGGCATCTGGTCAACAGGCCCATCGCAGGCAGAATTACGAAAATCCATCAAAATCGAGCAAAAATTTTGATATTCGTAAATTGCATCATTTTTTTCCATCTTTTAACTTGGACGACTTATTCCCTTCCTTGGCCTATTGTTCTTGTAATTGCATACACTTTCACCACACATGTCCTCTTTTCCTTCAAGAAATACTCGCTGACGATGTAAAACATACGACATTTTTCCTTTGATCCTTAAGTCTTCAAAATGAATATTCTTTGGATATGAACCTATTTTTTATGCAGTGTGCCCTAGTGGGAATATGCTTTTTTGAAATGAACTCCGTGCCCAATCATTCATGATTTGAAAAAATATGCAATGTTGGATCCATGATATGCAACCAATCAATCCATGCTCACACAAAAATAATGTATGCATTTGAAGAATTGTGCCTAGCCTATCTAGATGTGATCGTGCATCATGCAAAATGCAAACAAAATTCCTTGTTAATTTAAAATTCTTTAACCTCACCTCTCAACTCTCATAAAAAAGATATGATATACTCCACTCCACCCATCCAAAATCTCACAATCACTCAAGAAATGATGGTCCTTAAGATGTTGACTAGATAAGAACAACCCATCTCACAATTGGTGGCGTTCTTCACGATCCTCGAACTCTCCCAACCACCTTACCCTCTCAACCACAGGTTCCTAACTTTGTGATGAACATCCCAAATGGTACGTGCAAGAAACGTGCGTGCTCAATGACAGATGCTCTCTCATGTGCGCATGCATCTAAGATTTACTGCATATAGTTGCAGCGGACCTCATGCCGTGCTAGTGCTCAATGATGGTGCAAAATGTGCATAATCCCAACCCATGGCATGAAGGTATTTGAGAAGAACAGGAGACGACCCCCGAGTGCAGTGGATCAACAAGTGCTCGTGAACCCATAATCCCCATGATGTGCATAAGTCTCAACAAGAATACATACCTAGCTCCTCAATGTTCGGTAGCTAATAGCAAACTCCAACTTTATCCTGTTAAAAAAAATACCAAGCTTGACCAAGGCTATCAAGTTTCACACTCAACAAATCAAACAAAAAGATAGAAATAAATCCTAAGCTAGACAAAACACAATAAATTGAATTACAAAACAACAAACAAACTGTCACACAAACAACTAAATTAGCAAAAATCAAACCTAACTACAATTAGACTAGGGTGTTTAGTTTTCAAAAAAATGCTTCATATATTTAGCCCTCCCTCTAGTCTGCAAACATTCATGTGCAACAGTTGTTTTCATAAAACGATGCAACATTTATGAGCCAATGAAAAATCAAATCCAACGATCTATCCACAATCTTCTCAACAAACACGAATGGCACATTTTTCTCAAACAACTCCTTTACAAGTAGACAAAACTCATCCATGAAATTCTCATCAAAATCCTTGAGACAATCCTCACCATCTAAGGAAAATACATCATCCTCCAAATTCTTCAAATCCCTCAAATCATAACTACACTCAAAAATGTTCATAACCCACCTATCCCCCCTAGGAAAAACCATGTTACTTCTAGAGTCTCTAAATAAAGTTTTGACCCTTTCTTTGTTGCCAATCTCAAATTCATCCACTAATTCATCTACAACTTCTCCTAAAGATACTATGCAAGGATCTCCCAACTCAATCTCCAAATCAAACACAACATCAAAAGGAGTCAACTCCGGACTCCTAACGCCACAAGAATCAACAACATCTACAAATGGGGTCACTCCAGGACACCCAACCACATCACTTAACTCATCAACAATACAAGACTCCATCGAGTCTTTCACACACAAAGAGTGGTAAACACCTTCCATAGTATCCTTACAAGCAACCTCACAAGAAACATCATCATTACAAATAACATCTTCACAATGCAACAACTTCAGGTCAATAACCTCAACCAAAGACTCCTCAACTACCAGATCCCTAACTACCTCCTCACAAACCTCTTCCAACTCTATTTTCTTGATTTTAAACCGCTTTTCCCTCAAATTCTCAATCCTTTTTAAAGCCTTACTCAAATTCTCTCTCACATCCTCATCAATGTCACTCTCAAGATCCTCAAAACCCCAATCAAAATCATCACAAACTTTATCAAAAACTTCTGGAGAATTCAAAGAAACTACAAGACTATCAAATGAAGTTTTCTCTTCGACATTGTTGCCTAAATCAACCAAACAATTATCTACACAACTATCAAGAAGCATGAGGTTAGGTCTACTCAACACAACATCATCAATACCACAAACAAAAGCCTCTCCAGGGCTACTCAAACCATCAACAACCAACTCACAAGACTCAACTGAGTCAATAACACTGACACCAAAATCACAACATGAGTTAGAACTTAAAACCTCCATACTCTCTTGATTAACAAACTCACAACAAATCTCAACAAACTCATCAGGCAACAAATTCGAACCCTTAACTTCATCTTGAAAACTTACAGTTTCTAAGCCCTCCCCCTCATGGTTTTCCAAAAGACTCAAAAAATCATCCTCTTTTCTCTCTCTTCATCTTTCAAGCAATCAGATCCATCTATACTATCGCCAAGGCAAACAAGCTCACTCTATAAATTGTCTTTACTCTCTTCAACACTGTCATGACTAACAGAATTTTCATCACTCATTTTCTCATTAAAAATATCAAAACTTTCTTGACTCTCATCCTCTCCCAAAGAACATGAAAACTCTTGGTCCTTAAAACAATATGGTCTCTCCTTTTCTTCTTTACAACTCATATCCAGCTCTAGCTCATCTCTATAGTCCTCAAGCTCCAAAGCATCATCAGTCAATCCCACTTCTTTAGTTAAATCACTAATCACTGGACTAGAAGTATCCTTAGTCAATGGGTATGAATTCACACTCCTAGGCTCTTCACTCCAATCAGACAAACAAGTATTTTTCTCCTCAACCACCCTAGGGATTTTCTCCTCACATACTTCAATTGATTTCTCACAAGTCAACTCATCTCTCCTAAATAGAGAATATAGTATACCTCTCTCAGGATATGCACAACTCTCTCTCTTCTCCTCAAAAACTTTTCTCTCAACTCGCCTTGAACTCAACCTTTCCCTTGGTTCATCAAACCCTAACTCTTTTTTTCTTTTGGTCTTCCTTTCTTGATACTGAGCTATCCTCACCGCTTCCTCAAAAGTCTTAGGGTTTTTTACCTCTAATTTCACTCTCCAATCTTCTAATTTCAACCCATTTACAAAATACATTATCGTTAACATAACTGAGGCTATCTCACCTTCTAACAATGTTAAACTCCATCGATTCCACAATCTTTCAAACTCCCTAGCAAAATCCTCAACACACTGATCATCTTTTTGAACACAAGTTTCAATTTTTGCCCATATCTCACTTTGACTTTCTATTTTTTTAAACCTAGATAGAAATACATTTTTAATGGTCTCATAGTCCAAATTTTGTCTCCTAAATTTCAAGCTTCTCTCAAAGTCAAGCAACCAATTTCGTGCTTCTCCCTGCAATTGATATCTAAGAATCTGGAGTTTAGCCTCAAGATCAGTCACTCTCCCTACCAAACAACACAGCTCTATTTTTTCTAAAAATCTTTCGGGATCTTGAGTATGATTACTATGGAACTCACGAAAATTATCAGCCATTTTCAAAAATCACAAAAAATCAAAACAAACTCACATTCAAAATAACAACAATCTCAATTTCGGCACTCCTCAGCAAACAACAATATCAATTTCGGCACTCCTTAGCGGGGGCACCAAAAAAGAGATGTTACATGAGCGGTGATTGAGAGCAAGTCTCTCTCACAACCCGATAACGAGACGTTAAGGAGTTCTAGTTGGGGTAATTGACTTTGTTGAATACACAACACAACTTAAAAAATTCAATTATTCGATCATATACCACAAGCCACACAAAAACAAAACACAACCTCTTATAGCTTTTAAAAAAATTTAAAACCCGTATGTGGGTAGAGCATCACACAATCACACAATGAAAATACCAATAATTCGAAAACAAACCAAGAGAAATATATTCTCATACCTTAACAACCATGATCCGACGCTCAGCGCTTTGACATCCAAAGGCTCTGACTTTCAAATTAGCATGACAAGAGCTCACTCTAGCATGCGACCCTCCACTCTCCTCTCTCACATAATACAATTGTAATCAAGGGGGAAGGCCATTAACTCTTCAATCTCCTCTCCTTATATAGTTTTCTATCCACACTCACACACATTAGGCTTTTTACTTTCAGCTTTTGGCTTTTGCTTTTCTACTGCTTTTCATTATTTTCGTTTTTTCTACTTTATGCCTGCTAGCAACTTGTTTGGATCATAACTTTGTCATTTGAACTCCGAATATAGAAATTTGGGTACTTGAAACGATTGGAAGACATCTGGTCGACAAGCCTAGCGAGCAAAATTACAAAAATCCATCAAAATTGAGCAAAAATTTTGATATTCGTAAATTGCATCATTTTTCTCCATCTTTTAACTTGGATGACTTATTCCCTTCCTTGGCCGATTGTTCTTGTAATTGCACACACTTTCACCACACATGTCCTCTTTTCCTTCAAGAAATACTCGCTGACAATATAAAACGTACGACCTTTTTCCTTTGATCCTTAAGTCTTCAAAATGAATATTCTTTGGATATGAACCTGTTTTTTATGCAATGTGCCCTAGTAGGAATATGCGTTTTTGAAATGAACTCCGTGCCCAATCATTCATGATTTGAAAAAATATGCAATGTTGGATCCATGATATGCAACCAATCAATCCATGCTCACACAAAAATAATGTATGCATTTGAAGAATTGTGCCTAGCCTATCTAGATGTGATCGTGCATCATGCAAAATGCAAACAAAATTCCTTGTTAATTTAAAATTCTTTATCCTCACCTCTCAACTCTCATAAAAAAGATATGATATACTCCACTCCACCCATCCAAAATCTCACAATCACTCAAGAAATGATGGTCCTCAAGATGTTGACCAGATAATAACAACCCATCTCACAATTGGTGGCATCCTTCACGACCCTCGAACTCTCCCAACCACCTTACCCTCTCAACCAGAGGTTCCTAACTTTGTGATGAACATCCCAAATGGTGCGTGCAAGAAACATGCGTGCTCAATGATAGGTGCTCTCTCATGTGCGCATGCATCTAAGATTTATTGCATATAGTTGCAGCGGACCTCATGCCGTGCTAGTGCTCAATGATGGTGCAAAATGTGCATAATCCCAACCCATGGCATGGAAGTATTTGATAAGAACATGAGATGACCCCCGAGTGCAGTGCATCAACAAGTGCAACGTGAAGTGCTCGTGAACCCATAATCCCCGTGATGTGCATAAGTCTCAACAAGAATACATACCTAGCTCCTCAATGTTCGGTAGCTAATAGTAAACTCCAACTTTATCCTGTTCAAAAAAATACCAAGCTCGACCAAGGCTATCAAGTTTTACACTCAACAAATCAAACAAAAAGACAGAAATAAATCTTAAGCTAGACAAAACACAATAAATCGAATTACAAAACAACAAAACAAACTGTTACGCAAACAACTAAATTAGCAAAAATCAAACCTAACTATAGTTAGACTAGGGTGTTTAGTTTTCAAAAAAATGCTTAACAGCAAATGTGGAATAGGAGCCGTACTTATGCAAGATAATCATCCCATAGCCTATTCTAGCTGTAAACTGAAACCATCTGAACTTAAATATTCTACATATGATAAAGAACTGTTAGCTATTGTACAAGCTTTAAGACAATGGAAACATTACTTAATGGGTTCTAAGTTTATGATTAAGACTGACCAACAAAGCATTAGACATCTCCTTAGTCAACCCCAAATATCTGACCGACATATCAAATGGGCAGCTTTTATTCAGAGTTTTCATCCCCTTATCCAATATCAACCAGGTAAAGAAAATGTAGTAGCCGATGCTTTAAGTAGAAGACCGACCATTCATAATATCTCTGTCATATCATTTGATTCTTTAACCTCTATGAAAGATACTTATCATCAAGACATTACTTTTCAAGCTGACTAGAATAAATTAGTTAGAAATAACTGGATTCCTATTGATTCACTGTCTTACAATGATGGGTTCATGTTTTATGAAAAGAGATTATGTGTTACAGTCCCATTTAGATCTTTTGTTTTGAATGAGATTCATTGTCCTCCATATCAAGGTCATAGAGGTATCATATCTACTTTGCGTACATTGACTGAAGATTTTTATTGGCCACATATGGACACTCATGTATCTAACTTTGTTTCTAAATGTTTGGTTTGTCAAAGAGTTAAGAGAAATTATGGTAAACAATATGGTTTACTTATGCCTTTATTTATTCTATCAAGACCATGGGAACAGATTTCTATGGACTTTATTACTGGTTTACCTAATACTAAAGCTAACCATGATATGATTTGGACTATTGTAGACAAGTTTAGTAAACAAGCATATTTCATTCCATGCAAGAAAACTTTAACAACATCTCAGGCAGCACAATTGTTTTTGAAAACTGTTTTCACTAATTATGGATTACCAAAAGTTATTATTTCTGATCGTGATTCTAGATTTTGTAATAACTTTTGGATTACTTTGTTTGCTAACCTAGGAACAAAGATTGATTTCTCATCTGCATTTCATCCTGAAACTAATGGTCAAACAGAAGCCACTAATAGTACTATTTTAGATCTTTTACGTGCTTACACTATTTCTAAACCACAGACATGGGATACAGATTTTTATTTACTGCAGTTTGCATATAACAATACACCACACACAACTACAAAGAAAGCACCGTTTGAAGTGATTTATGGTTATAAATTGTCTACACCTGTTGCATCTTTATCAAATAGAATTCAGAGTGCTGATGATATTGCTAACATGCACGCTACTATTTTTGATGAGGTTAAAGACATGATTGCCAAAGCCCAGCAATCATATACAAAACAAGCCAATAAGAAAAGACAGGCCATGAATTTCAAAGTTGATGACTATGTTTGGTTAATAATAGAAAAACATACATTACAAAGTGTGGATAAACACCCAATTGTGAAATTAGCACCTACATTCTATGGACCATTCAAGATCATTCACAGAATCAATGACAATGCATTTAAGTTAGAACTACCACCACATTGAAAAATTCACAATACCTTTCACATTAGTTTATTACGATCCTTTAGAGGCCAATTACATGTACACCCTGTTTATGAAAACCCACCTTTGCTAGATGAAGAGACTGAAATCCTTGAGCCTGAAGCTATCATAGATACTGATTTTATGACCACTGGAATTGGCCGTAGATATTCTAAATATTTGGTCAAGTTTAAAAACCATTCTGTTGAAGAGGCCCAATGGATGCACACTAGAGACTTAAATGCTTTCCCTACTCTGTTAGCTCCACATTGAGCTAATAGCAATTGACGACAATTGCTATCCCACCCTGGGGGCATGATGCCAGGAGGCATATTTCACGGTGGATTCCGTGATGTTTTACGGTGGATTCCGTAAACTTTGTTGATCGGGGCTCATACACAAAGTGGATTCTTTGTGCGAGAAGTTGATAGGGAGGACTATCATTTTTAGACATTTCATTAATTTAGTGTGTACATGGGTGATTCCATAGCGGGTAATTTTGCAGAATACATATTAAATTAATAAATATTTATGAGTTTAGAGTGCGCACTCGTGATAAATTAAGGTTAGGATTGATTTCTAACCAGTTGATTTATTTATGTAGCTGAAGACTGCTAGGTATTCACTTTTGTCGGTTTAATTGTATTATTTTACTAACGATTGTGAATGATTTTGTTGATGTGTAGAGATAGCAGCAGTGGCGGAGGAAAGCATTGGAGGATAGCGTGTATTCGAGTTATCACTTATATTTTGATGGGCGCATACCTTAGGCATGGTGTCTATATTTTGTCGCGCCTATTTATTAAGGCATTGGATATGTATTTATTATTTTGTATGTGCATGGGTGCACGATTATGATATTTGTATTTGGACATTGTATTGGGTATGCCTGACTCTTTGGGCACCCGCCCATTAGCTTTATTTCTATTTTGCACTAAAGCAAACTCAAAAGCCAAAAGCATGCTATTTTGTAATTTGGGCTATTATTTGAGCTTGAAGATGATTAATACATAAAAACATGCTTTGTGGAGCGCTCACACAAGGCATGGGGGGAGATTGCACCCAATTGGTCTCTTGTTCATGTCGTGCATGCTTTCTACCTTGAGTTTTGTGCAAAAAGTAGAGTTCTTTTGTTCTTGGGGACCTTGCGATGCTCACTATGTGAGCATACAGCATCCGATCTGTGCACCATTGAGCTCTACTTCTTCCTTCTTATTTTTACCTACATCTAAGTCATCTTCTATCTCTTCTTTCTTGGCCTCACCCTTCATCAAAGGCATCCCATGTGCCTTACAAGAGGGCATTGACCTGACTCACCCTCAATCTCAATGGATGGAGGTGTTTCAAGATGAAAAGAATCAAGCTCATCCTCCCCCTTCTCAAACCTCATTTCTTGAGCTATAACTTGTGGTGCAAGAGTTCATCCTTTTGACATATCCATATATCTTTGTCTTCTTTCTTATATCCTAACTCCAACATAATACTTTCTACCTTTGAATATAGATTCATTCTCCATCCTTCTCCCTTCACATAATAATTCATCATTTCTTCCTCTTCTTGGACTTCTGTAGGTTGGCATTCTTTAGGATACGGTAGTCAGTATAGAGGTATTCTTCTTCTAGGTGGCAGTTGATGGAGAAAGATTCAAGGCAGTAGTATCCATCTCCTTGAGGAGGGTATTTGTTATAGAGGTATTGGTCTTCAAGGTAGCCTTCATGGTAGTAGTCTTCAGGGTAGTAGTGGAGGTAGCAGCAATCGGCTCCTTCTTATTGGGGAGGAGGTGTTCCAAGATCTAGGGTGCTGAGCTCATCCTTTCCCTTTTCTTCATCATCATCTTCATTTGACAAGAATTCTTCATATTTTTTCACATGTTTCTTCTTTTCTGGCTTGTTTTTTGGTCAACTTCACTCCATTTCTCAGCTCTTGGCTCTTTTGGCTCTCATTAAATATGGTTTAGCTTGCTCTGTGGCTTCTCCCGATCGAAAGGCAGTCTCCCAATTTCACCTTAGTATGATTTCCTTTTATAGCCTTGTATCGAGGTCTCAAACCATCTTCAATTGTCATAGCCTCTCTCTCTATGTTTTCTCTACTTTCCTTTTACTTCTCCCTCTATGTGTGTGTGTGTGTATGCATGTTCTCTCTCTCTATCCCTCTGACTCTGTATTTTCTCCTCTTTTCTTTATTTTTCTCTTTTCCTCTCTCTCTATCTATTTCTCTTTCTCTCTCTCCCCTCCCTATTTTTATTTCTCTCATTCCCTCCCTCCCTCCCCCTTCCACCTTCATCTGTGTGTGTGTGCGTATGTGTGTGTTCTCTCTCTCTCTATCTCTCCCTCTATTTTCTCTTTTTGTCTTCATTTTTCTCTCTCTTTATCCACTCTATATTTCTTTGACCCTCCCCCCTCTTCTCTTTTTTCCTTTCCTCTCTCTATTTTTCTCTTTGCATCCCTTCCCTTCTCTCTATATATATATATATATATATATGCATATATATTCTCTCTCTCTCTATGAATCTCTTCATAAACAATAAGAAAGAGAGAAGAGAGAATGCACATACCTCAAAGCTTGAAGAAGAATCCTTTCATGCTTCTCTCCTTCTTCTTCTTCTTCTCCTTCATGGGTTTCCTCCTTCTCATTTGCAATTGTCCCCTCTCTTTTTGTGGTGGATGGCAGTGGCAATGGCCTCTCTCTCTCTCAATATCCCTTGTTTTGATCCCTCTCCCTTCTTCTCTCTATACATCTCTTCATCAACAAAAATAAAGAGAGAAGTAAAGAAAATAGAAAAACAAAGAGAGAAGAGAGGATGCACTTACCTCTGTCTCTCTCTTCCCCTCACTTATTCTCTCTTTTTCTCTCGCTCCTTTCCTTTCCACTCTCACTCAATGCATCTAGTTGCAAACACAATCAAAGATAAAAAATAAAAATATTTTTAAAAAAATATATTGAAAGTAATGTTTCCCCACCTCTCTTTATCTCTCTCTCCCCCTCTCCCTTTTCTTTTCTTTCTTTTCATTCTCTCTCATTCTCTCATTTTTTTCCTATTTCTCTCTCCCTTTCTCTTGCTCTCTATTTTTTTCTCTCTATCTCTCTTTCTCCCTCTCTCTTTCTCTTCTTTTCACTCTCCTTCCTCTCTTCACCTCACCCTTTTTTTCTACCTCCTCTTTCTCTCTTCCTTCCTTCTTTTCTCTCTATTTCTCTCCCCCTCTCTTTCTCTTTCTATTTCCCTTTCTTTCTTTCCTTGCTCTTTGTTACTCCCCCTCTCTCCCTCATTGTTTCTCTCACTCATCCTCCTCTCTCCCTTCCTTCATCTCTTATTTCTATCTTCCTCTTTCTGTTTCGTTCCTTTCTCCCCTTTCTCTCCCTCTTTCTCTCTTCCTCTCCCTTCCTTCTTCTCCGTCCCTCCCTCCCTCTCTTTCCATGCATCTCTTTGCAAAGAAAAACAAAAAATGAAAAGAAGAGAACACAAAAATAAGGCAAGAAGAGGAAATGTTCCCATCTCAAAGGCTTGAAGATGAAATCATTTGTGCCTCCTCTTCGCACCTTCCATCCCTTCTCCCTTACATACTTCTCTTTCTTCTTTGTGTACAGTGTGGCGATGGTGGTGATGATGTAGATGAACTCCCCCCTCTCTCTTTTTCCTCTTCCTCTTCCTCTCCCTTTCAAAGCTTTAATCTTTGTCGCTTTTTCTCTCATTCTTTCTCACAAATATTTTCAGTAAATGTCACTCTCAGGGTTTCGAAACTTTTTTCTCATAGCGGTGATGCTATAAGCATCGCTATGTGTGTTGCTAAAAGCATCGCTATATGCATCACAAATAGCATTGCTAAAAGTGTCACTATTAATGTCACTCTAAGTGTTTCTTTATGTGTCACAAATAGAATTTGTAACACTAATAGCGACGTTTTAGCAACACCGTGATTTTGTATCACAAATGGCCATTGCTATTGTCCCATTCCCTTGAAGTGAACCTCTATATGTGTATAAAACACAGCTCTCCCAAATCCTTCATCTCAAACTTCAGCTTCAATAGCATTTTCACATGAAGGATATCTTCATCACTATCACCTGTCATAATCAAATCATCAACATAAATGACAAGTAGCATAATATATTTCTCTCTTTTTCTCACATAAAGTGAGAAATTTGCCTTGGAAATCTGAAAGCCAATAGTGACAAGATACTGTCCTATCTTGTCAGACCATGCTCTAGGTGCTTGCTTCAAGCCATACAAGGCTTTCTTCAACCTGCAAACAAACTCAGGATGAACAACATGCACATAACCTGGTGGCTGCTCCATATAGACCTCTTCTTGCAAATCACCATGCAAGAAGGCATTCTTTACATCCATATGATATAAAGACCATCCCTTTGATGCAGCCATAGCAATGATTGCTCTTACGGTTGCCATCCTTGCAACCGGACTGAATGTTTCTTCATAGTCAATGCCATATGTTTGTGCATACCCCTTGACTACTAATCTTGCCTTGTATCTGTTCACAGAACCATCTGCATTGTGCTTCACCTTATAAACCCACTTACAGCCAATTGCATTCTTACCTTTAGGCAAAGGTACTAACTCCCATGTAGCATTTGCTTCCAAGGCATCCATGGCTTTCTCCCATTTTTATTTTCCCATGGCTTGCTCAAAAGAAGTGGGTTTTGGTTCCTGTATCACTTTAACCATATATGCATAGTGAATGGCTATAAATCCATCATATTTCAGCCTATCCACAGGATACCTAGCTCTCATAGACCTGCGCAAAATAGGTTCACTCCCAAGTGCTCTCAAAACATCCCTGGTCTTCCTTACTCCAGGTGTAACAATAGAAGGAATACCCAACTCATCATCAATGCTCTGTTCTGAGCCACTAGATTCACCATCCACATAAGAGTGACCTGCATTCACATCAAACATGGGCTGATCAACCTTCTCTTTTCCTTTTCGTGATACCTGCATACCACTATCTGCATTGCTTTGAGAAGATTCTCATGATCTCAATCTGCCTGTCCATGGCGAAGAATGTGAACCACTACTAGAGGACGCTCCAGGTCCACTAATATTTTGTGACTGCTGCTGTGAATTCTGTGCAGCATTACCATTTTGTGCATCTACATCATCAATCACATTTACTGGTTTATACTAGCTACTCATCTCATAAAAAACAACATCTCTTCTCACTGTAAACTTACGAGTAGAAGGGTTATAGCATCTATACCCTTTTTGCTGCAGAGAGTAACCAATAAAGATGCACTTCTCAGCATCTGGCACATGTACATAGGCAATGCAACCAAAAATTTTCAAATGAGAAATATCTGGTTTCCTACCAGTATACCTCTCCTCTGGAGTCATCCCATGTATTGCTGCAGTGGGAGTCCTGTTCATTATATAGACTGCTGTAGCAACTACTTCAGCCCAGTAAAAATATGGCAAGTCTTTTTCGTTGAGCATGGCACGAGATACCTCTCCAATATGCATGTTTTTCCTTTCTGCAATTCCATTTTGTTGTGGGGTATGACTGCATGAATATTGCTGCTTTATGCCATGCTCCTGTAGCAGGAATCTTGCAAACTCATTTGAGAGGTACTCTCCCCCTCCATCTGACCTTAGGCATTTTATTTGCAGACTTGTTTCTTTTTCAGCCATAGCTTTAAGAGTTTTGAAATGCCCAAAAACTTCACTTTTCTTTTTCATAAAATACACCCAAACTTTTCTGCTATAGTCATCAATAAAAGTGACAAAATAATGACAGCCTCCAAGAGATGCAGCTTTAGTAGTCCACACATCAAGTGGATTAATTCCAATGGCTTCTTACTCTCTTGAACATGTCTAGGAAATGGTTTCCTTGCCTGTTTTCCAAATTGACAGGCTTCACATACCTTATGCATTTCTGCAACCTTGAATTTAGGCAATCCTGCAACAATATTTTGGGCCTGCATTGATTTAAGTCGATGTACATTAACATGACCAATGCGTTTATGCCAGATATCAATATCTGCAACTACACCGGTCCCATGTGCAAACATTGCTCCACTCAATTCAGGCATGTCTGCATCCAACGTAAACATTCTGCCCTTCTTCTTTCCTTTTGCTATCAAGCGACCTTTATTTTTCATATCCTCAACAAAGCATCCATGAGGATTAAATCTGACCTGCAAGCCCTGCTCAACCATTTGACCAACAGAAACCAGATTCTTGGTGATATTGGGGACATGAAATACATCGGACAGGTATTTCTTTTTCCCATCCTGCATAGACAAAGGAATTTTTCCAATCTGCATAATAGGATGTGCAGTATCATCACCAGTCTCCACAAATCCTAGTTTTTTTATTTTCCTTGCATCCTCCATCCATTCTGCATGACCTATCATGTGGTTTGATGCACCTGAGTCAACATACCACACATCGTTGCTTTCTTCTGCACTTGTCACAGAATTGTTCATGTGATGCACCATAAACAAATGCTCATTTCTGTCATCACCTTGTCTACTAGAAGATGCATAATTTCCTTGTTGTAATTTCCCATTCATGATGTCATTCTGCTTTTTATAGCAGTCTTTAGCCATATGACCCATTTTACCACAGTAGTAGCATTCAACATTACTGTTTGCATTTTGGCCTCTTTGCCATCCACCACGACCTCTTTGGCTCCCCCTGCCTCTAGAGTTACCACGTCCTCCTCCATAGGACCGGTTTTCTTGAGTTTGATGCATATTCTGATTTCTACCACGGCCTCCAAATCGGCCTCCTCTACCTCTACCTCTACCTCTTCCAGCATTTGAGTAGAAGACAGTTTCTTTTGAAGTTCCCCTTGAAGAAGATGCACCACCATTTTTTTGCTCCTCAGAAATTAGAAGAGCAATCAACTCCTCAAAATCAGAAAATCTTTCACGAACTGAAATGGATGTCCGAAACTGTGCATAATCCTTTCCTAGACCATTCAAGGTCACATAAACTAAATCATCATCTTCCACTGGCGACCCAATGGAAGCAAGTGCATTTGCAATCTTCTTCACCTTCATGTGGTAGTCATTGATCCTCATACTTTCTCTTTGCACATTATGCAACTCTTGCTTGAGCTATATTTTCCTGGCTTGCGTATTTGTGCTATACATTTTTGACAAAGTATCCCATGTCTCCTTTGGCGTACTTGCATCCTGAATATGCACAATCATAGAGTCTGAAATACTGATAGACAACCAGTACATAACTTTCCTGGCTCTCTCATGCCATGCTTTGAATGCCTGCATTTGCTGTTGATTGGGAACATCAAGAATAACTGGTTCTTCTTCATTTCCTACAACAAATTCCCAATATCCTTTTCCCATAAGGAAATTCGTCATTCTAAACTTCCATGCTTGGAAGTTGTTCTTGTCAAGCTTTTCAGTGACAATCTGTGAAAGAGAATCAGACGCCATTACAGAACACTGCAAAAAATTCTGTCACTGCAAAGAACACAGCTTCAGCCTCACAAGGGCAAATTTGTAAAACTGGCGAAAGTGGTATTTGACTACACAGTCACTTCTTAGTGTGACGATTTTGCATATACAAGAACTAAGGATGATTCTATAACTCCCAATGTCTCTGCACACGAGCATACGATGCAATATATGTGGTAACTTTTCACCGACCTGTAGAACAGTGGTCGCACAGCATAAAACAGGGCTTTTTCCTGAGTGCGTGCAAGAAACTTCCGCCTCCAAAACAGGCCTCGAAATGGCCTCAAATAAAAAAAACAGGGTCGCCCAGGGCTAAAGCACTCCCGCGCAGCATATACTGCCCTCTTGCTTCATCGTGAAGGGTGTCTCAACCTGAGACAATGCACTCTTGCAATTTTCGGCTGTGCTGCCTGCAGAAATCTGCTCCCAAAACAGAAAATGAAAGCAACACTGCTCCTCTTACCAGAACACCGCGAGCTTGGCTTACTTTCTTGAGCTCCTTATCACGAACAAGGCTCTGATACCATGTCAAGATTTTGGGAGAGAAGGAAGGAGTCTCACTTGTAGCTTTCTTGCTTGCACAAAGGAGGAATACACACAAGGGTGGAGGCTGAAAATAGTTTTCCTCTTCTTAGTTGTGTAAGCCAAAAGAACTCTCTTACAAAGAAATATAAGAACCCTATATATGGGTCTCAAACCAAACTCAACTAACTAAGGTGGCATACTAACCGAGCCACGAACTAGAGTAGATAAGGATAGCTGTCATCTAGCTATTATTCATGGGCGGTGTACCAACTGCGTCTGCAAACAACTAACAAGTCGGTGACATAAATACACAATGGTCACCCTCGCATATCACGAGTGGAGCTCGATATCTCAACAGGAAAAAGGTGGATGCCGGGGGAGATAGTGGGACAAAAGAGAGGTGACCCTCCCTCACTATCGAAGATCCCGAAGGGGTGCAACCAACCGACCTAGGGGGAACTTTGCCCACCTCCCGGTGATTCGAAGCCCGTGTAGGGAGCCTGTCATGTCATTTTATCCCTCACACAGGTACAACGAGTGGAGAATTGAAGATTGAAGACTTTCCAAGGATTCAAGTACCTACAGCACCAAAACAGGGTAAAATAGGAAATTTACAGGTCACTTACAGGGTATTTACAGGTGGTTACAGGTACACCATTCATTGCTAAAGCACAAGTGCAGGTACTACAGGGTACCCACAGGTCCTATATACCCTTTTGCAGGGTTTGGTAGCCATTTGGGGTTACTATCTTGCATTACGGGGTCAAAACAGGGCACTTACAGGTCTAGACAGGGTGCAGGACTGGACAGTTCAGACTCTGAAATCCAGCTACATAATTTTCTGTCCTAAACCTGTTATAGCGTGCTATAGCTCATCTCAAAGAGGGCATTCTTAGCTTCAATTCGCATAAAAAATTTCTGAAATCGGAGTTTCCTAGCCAAAATTATAGTCGTTTTTTTGATAGGGGGTACTGCAGGACCGCACTAATATGGCAGGACATAAAGGCAAAAATAAGGTCCAGGAGGATTATGCTCAGCAAATCAGGGATTCCATGATGGATAGCACACTTCAAGAGAACCCTAAAGAGCTTAAACAACAAGTAGAAGTCAGTATACTCAATAATACTTTGTGTGCCCATAAACAAAGACATAGGGAACGACATGAGGCCATCTTGTCAAGAATGGAGCAGATGGTTCTATCTACTGATCAGACCAAGGCTTCTATTGACAAGTTGGTAGAATCCAACGCAACTCATGGCACAAATCTCTAAATTCATGCAGTCGAAAATGGCATCAAAAGAAGCTAATGTGAAGGCTTGTTCAAACAGTGGCCCTTCAATCCCACTTCAGCCATCTAACCAAAATGGTCTTGGAAATGGGATTATTGGAAGAAGAGGCATTCCAAATAGTCAGTATGAAGTAGGAAAATCTTCACCAAGGCATGATGACTATTTGGGCAGTTTGAATGGGGCTAATACTCAAGATTTTGGACTGCATACTCAAAATTCCAGGGAGACTTTACCAACAGGAAGATTACATAGTAATTCTCAGTCACCTGTTGGAAGATTTCAGTCTCAATTTGGAGGTTCTGTACTTGGTAATCCTGATCAACCAATTTTGGGACAGCAACCGTTTCATGAAAGGGAGTTTAAGGACAAAATTGTTTTAGCCAAATTTAATGGCCAGTCATCTTCACCATCAGACTTAGAGGAATGGACCTCTAAGATGGAGTCCTACTTTGATATATACCCTAAAACTGATGATATGAAGATTCACTTTGCTTTCTTTCATCTAGAAGGATTTGCCCATACTTGGTGGAGGTATATCAAGAAAGAGAATATACTTGTAGAGAATTGGGAAGCTTTCAAGGCACTTATGGCTGAAGTCTTTGTTTCGCCTCTTGAGAAAGAGAATTTAGCACGGAGATGGTATGGTTTGGAACAAAGGAGCCTAAGTGTAAGAGAGTATACAAACCAATTCCTCAACTTGACCATGTATGGAGAAAGCATCAGTGATGAGGCTAAGCTTCACAAGTTTATGTATGGTTTGGAGCCATCATTGACAGTTGATGTTATGGCACAAAATCCTACTTCACTTTTCAAGGCTGTTGAGCTTGCGGAGCGCTATGGAAGAAAGTATAGGAAAGAATCTTCATTTCAGCCTAGTTATGTATAGCCAAGGACTGTTTTAAAGCAGGGACAAGTTGATAACATTTATGGCAGCAATCATGTGCCTAATGGGAGCTTACGGGTACCAACTTATCCTCCATTTAATGCTTCTAGGCCTCAAAGTAATTTCAGGACAGCAAACAGTCCAAAGGTTGAATTTAAACAGGGGGACAACAAGCCTAAGTCCATTTCAGCTAATACAAATCCCAAATCTATTCCCATGGATATTTACAAGGAAAGGAAGGACAAGGGCTTATGTTTCAAGTGTGGAGAAAAGTATACACCTGATCATGCTTCAAAGTGTGTATACAAAAATGTCAAGCCAAATCTTTAGAGTATGCTAGTTTTTGAGGACTTTGAAGATGACATAGATGAAGCTAATGCAGTGGCAATCAATGCTGAAAATGAAGATCTTGAGGAGGAAGTTGGACAGGAGTACTTTTATGATCCAGCCAACTCTTTTTCTTTTGATCCAGGTGGAAATGTTCCGTTTGACCATGGTGGATCTTGTGATGAGTCGCTTGCTGCCACTAATTGTTCTATCTCTATGGATGCTTGGACGGGATCTAAGAGCCCTAATACACTTTGTATGAAGGGAAGCATATGTGGAAAGCCAGTGTTCATCCTCATTGACAGTGGCAGTACTCACAGTTTTGTAAATAAGTCCATCATGGACAATTTAAATTGTGTTCCCATAGACTTACAGCAGCCCATTAGAGTACAAGTGGCTAATGGTGAAGAAGAAATCAGCACACAGATTTGCCCACAGGTTTCTTTGCAGTTGGCTGAGAATTTTGAAGCCAAAGTAAACCTGATCACTTTGGAAATGGGGCCCATAGATATTATACTGGGTTGTGATTGGTTGATGACATTAGGTAGGATCACTATGGATTTCTCACAGTTATATATGGAGTTTATCTCCAATGGACAGCTCATCCATTTACAGGGAATTCCTAGTAGATCTGATTTTCAGCTTATCACCATTCAACAACTCAAAAGAGAGTACAAGAAGCACTCACAAATATTTGTTTTGCATTTGAACAAAGAAACACGGGATTAGCCCAATAATTCAGCAAACCATCCAGCCTTGACAGCTCTTCTTGAGGAGTATAGAGATTTGTTTGAAGTACCTACTTCATTGCCTCCTAAGAGAGCGGTGGATCACCCCATTGATTTGGAGCTCAACTCAAAGACAATCAATAAGCCACCTTATAGATTATCAAAATGTGAACGAGAGGAAGTAGCCAAGCAAATCAAAGAGCTTCTTGAAATGGGATTTATTGAACCAAGTTCTTCACCTTATGCATCTCCAGTCCTGTTAGTCAAAAAGAAAGATGGATCTTTCAGAATGTGCATTGACTACAAGGATCTCAATAAGATAACAGTGAAGAACATGTATCCTATACCCAGGATTGATGATTTGCTTGATGAGCTTAAGGGGGCTCAATTCTTCACGAAGATTGATTTGAGATCAGGGTATCATCAGATTTGCATGCGAGAGGGTGATGAAGTCAAGACTGCTTTTAGGACTGATCGTGGGCTCTATCATTTCTTGGTGATGCCATTTGGGCTTACAAAAGCTCTAGCTACCTTTCAAATCCTGATGAATAAGATCTTGCAATCTTTCCTCTTTCAGTTTCTCTTGGTGTTGTTTGATGACATTTTGATCTATAGCAAGACTTTACAGGATCACTTGGCACATATGAGGAGGGTTTTTGATGTGTTGAGACATCATAAGCTTTTTGCTAAGGAGAAGAAGTGCTCTTTCATGTAGGCTGAAGTGGAATACTTGGAACATATAGTCAGTGAAAAAGGAATACAGGCTGATCCCAAGAAGGTGCAATGCATAAGAGATTGGCCAACGCCTACTACTATTACCTCTCTTAGAGGATTCCTTGGTCTATCTTCATTCTATCACCAATTTATAAAGCATTATGCGGCAATTGCAGCTCCTTTGACTGATAGGTTGAAGAAGGAGGCTTTCTTTTGGGATGCTCTTGCAGATAGCAGCTTCAACCAGTTAAAGGAACTCCTTACTTCTGCTCCTATCTTAGTATGCCCGGATTTCTCCAAAGAGTTTACTATACAATGTGATGCTAGTGGCCGTGGCATTGGGGTTGTTTTGCTTCAGGAGCGTGGAGTAATTGCATTTGAGAGCCGTAAGCTTACAGACAAAGAGATGAATATGAATGTTTATGACCAGGAGATATTGGCTATTCTGCATGCAATCAAGAAGTGGCACCATTACTTATATGGGAGCCGATTCATAGTACATAGTGATCAGCGGGTACTCAAGTATTTCCTTACTCAGTCAAATCTCACTCTAAAGCAACGTCGCTGGGTAGCTACATTACAGAATTATGAATTTGACATCACTCATACAAGGGGCAAAGATAAAATAGTGGCTGATTCTCGTTCTCGTATGTGGGCCTGCAAAGTATCAGCCATGACAGAATTACATAATGATTGGATTGAAGAACTACAAGAGGCCTATCTTTTAGATGAGGAATTTAGCCAAATCTTTTAGAAATTACAGCAAGGTCTTATGGAAGAAAACTCGCATTACTAGCTTAAAAATGGTCTTATTTGGTGGAAAGGCAAGATTGTTATTCCCTCTACTTCTTCTTTTAAGCGGAAAATTATGGAGGAGTTACATTCTTCGCCTTTAGCTGGACACTTGGGAGTTTTCAAGACTTATGACAGGATCAGCAAAAGCTTTTATTGGAAAGGAGTGTGGAAAGATATCAAGGACTTCGTTAGAAGTGTATGCCTTGTCAGCAAAATAAGGATAGCACCCATAAGCCAAGAGGTTTGTTACAACCATTGCCTATTCCTACAGGTAAATGGACTCATATTACTATGGACTTCATTACTGGCTTCCCTACTACTAAGAAGGGGTGGAATAGTATTTATGTGGTGGTTGATAGACTCACCAAAGCAGCTCATTTTATCCCAACAAAAATTCAGTTTACTGCTTCTCAAGTGGCCAACCAGTTTATGGAGCATATTTTTAGACTACATGGATTACCGCAGGTGATTGTCCATGATAGGGACTCAAAGTTTATGAGTAACTTTTGGCAGGCCGTATTTACATCTATGGGCACTAAATTGGCTCCATCTACGGCTTATCATCCCCAAAGTGATGGACAGACAGAGAGAGTTAATAAATGGTTGGAGACTTATCTTCGCCATTTTTGCTATGATATCCAAACCTCATGGGATTCTTGGTTACACCTAGCTGAGTTTGCTTACAACAATTCCACTCATGCGAGCATAGGAGTTTCACCCTTTGAGGCTTTGTATGGTTACAAGGTGCCCTTACCCACAGTCATCTTTAATGAAAAGATCAATCCTCATGGGAAGGAGGAGTTGGAAAGAATGCAGACCCTTCTTCAGCAATGCAAGGTGAATCTAAGGAAGGCTCAAGATCAAAGGAAGATGTATGCTGATGAGAAGAGGAGGCCTTTAGAGTTCCAAGAAGGAGAGCTAGTTTTGTTGAAGGTGCCCAAATCCAAGTACTCTACGTTAAAAGATGGATCCAGTAATAAGCTTGCCCACAGGTTTTATGGCCCTTACAGGATCCTTAAGCGAATTGGAGATTTGGCATACAAACTAGAGCTTCCCTCTTCTACAAAGATTCATAATGTCTTCCATGTTAGTCAGCTTAAGTCCTATTATGGTGATCCAGTGGATATAGTTGATGAGCTGCCACCTATTGATGAAGATGGTCTTGTTCAGTACATCCTAGAGGCTGTTATAGGTTAGCGTGAAAAGAAGCTTCGATCACGTTCTATTGTGGAATATTTGATCAAATAGAGAGGTTTACCATTTGAAGAGGCTTCTTGGAGACCTGATTCTATATTGGATGAGTATCCATGCTTGAGGGAGACATTGGTGGTGGCTGAAGCCTATTGCTTATGGAGCTAGTAATGATGCAGACTAGTTCAGGACATCACGCTGCTTTAGAATAGTTTTTATCGTACCTAATTTTCAGAATTAAGCTATCTATATGGGCTTAAAGAACTCTTCAAGAGCTTCATTTTGATATATGGTACATCTCATTTGGACACTTCTATTAAAAGTTATGGCAGATTTGGTCCATCAGGGACTGTTTATTCAGCAAGCTGTCTACTTTGTTCTGGGACTATTTGTTGAAGACTTTATGGCTCCATTTGGTTCTTAAGTATTTCAAATCATGTATATAGTTGGGGCTTACTTCCATTCTTCAAATTCAGCTCTTGTAGTGGTCATTTTTCATTCATTTTCCATTTGTAAAGCTGTAAAACAGAGTAGTACTCTATTCTATCCATCTTCTTTCTGTAAAATATTACACGGCGCAGCGAACAGAATCTGAGAAAGAGATAGAGAGTACACAACAGATAAGAGGAGAATCAGTAAATTCTTTAACTCCAAACAACTGATACAAAGATGGCTCTGTCCACCCGTGTGCTTCCACTGTGTGAAGCTTAGATGGCGATCTAGACAGAAGATAGGTGAAGAGCTTAAGGCTAGCTAGAACAACAACTCTGACTGGGTGAAAGATGAGTGAGAGATGGCTACGAAGAGGTTTAGCTTTTATAGCCCGCGAAGGTCATTAGGTCGGCGTGCTGACCGACCTACCATATGAGCCTCCACTAGTCGGCCAGGGAATATTCTAGGGAATATTCCCTTTACCATGGGGCTAGGGGCGCTGCTCCCGGACCCCCACCAAGGGGGCCAGGGGGGACCGTTGGCCCCCCTGGGACCCCCCAACCAGGGGCCGCTTCTGCGGCCCCCGGACCCCACAATAGGGGCCCCTTTTAACTCCCTTACACCACAACTCAATGCAATGTGCCTCGAGTTGCTACCAGCTTAACCACTCTGTCTAACCCAAAGATTAGACCCACAACAGTCACCTTTTTGCCATCCGGTCACATAGACCTCATCTGATATACAAGTCAGGACTCAACCAATGTCCGGGCTCACATTTGGCTTCTCCTCATAATGGGGGCCTTACAACTTTGAGCACCATGGATCATTGGTAGCACCTAATGAGGGTGGGGCATTGATCATATCTAACACTTTCTAGTTGTTTCTAGGTTTGTTTTTTAGGACAAAAAACTTTTGGGAAGGGATGGATTGTAAGAAGCTGGGAACAACAAATAAGTGTTAATAATATTGATATTATGCCATGTCACATTGACATTGGTATAAAAGGAGAGAAGATGTAATTTTTCACATCTTTTTGACACATTAATACAATTACAATATTTCTCTCCCTTCTTGCTCACAACTTGTATGGCTTTCCCTTCTTTCTTGTCTTTCTCTCTCTAAATCTAGTCTTTCCCTCTCCTCGTCACTCTTCTTCTCTCTCTTCATGCAATATTTCTCTCTCCTCTGCAGTATTCTCTCTCCTCTTTCTCTCTCCCTAGTTCTCTCTCTGACATTATGTCTACAAACATGCTAGTAGATAAACCATTTCATATTATATAGATGTTGGATGAGAGGCTATGAGGGATATTCAACGTGTGTAGGAGTAGAGTTGGAGCCAAAAGAGTGAGTATTAGGTACATTTTTGGTGCTAATAATGAGGCTAAGAAATGACTTTATTAGGTCTAATGGGATAGTAGTAGGAATTATGAAAAGGTTAGAGTCACTACCAATTGGAGAGGTGGAATGTAAATGACACTATTAGAATTCCAAAGAAGCTTATTACACTCTAGATACAACCTCACTGAGTATCAAAAAAGCCTTAGAAGGTGGTAACATTTAGTGCTTTTTAGACCTGGACCACCTTGTATGGCCTAAAGCCACAGCTGCATCAGGAGGATCATGTGTACACGTATGCATTCAACTTAGCACATTTAGGAGCAATAATCATGGCTACCATATGTAATCACTATTTGAGCACTATTGCTATAGAATGGGGCATGTATATACTCATAAGTGACATAAGTGGATACTAACATCACTCTCGACAATCAATGCCTAAGTTGTAGAGTGAGAAATTATCACTACAAAGAGATCAAATATCAAGTATTGTCAAGATCAACTCAAAATATGTTGCTAAAGTAATTACAATACATCTATTGGAGATAGAAAATGGTGACAATATAGGACGATGGGATGACTAGTGTAAGATCATAAGCACAAGACAAATGTAAGATACAAGGCAATGGACATTCTACTGTTAGAGATAAGGACTGTGCACAATATAAGAGTGTCTCTCCTTGTAGAGAGTAACCAAGATGCTGGTCAAGAGAGACTAGTTGAAGGGACTCATGATAGGTCTAGCATTGAAGCATGATAGCCCCTCACTCTTGAACTTTGAGACTATGCATGTGCTCACAACCCTAGAACAAATTTGCTTTCTTCCTTATATAGTCTGTTGCTTTAATATTCCCTCTGCCCATGTACTATGCCAGATAGTCTTCGTTACTCATGCACCCATTGACTCATCAATGCATCATTGGTGGCTCTTACCTTTAAATGTAGCTAATTGTTATTCCCTTTAACACCCTCACAATAAGGTAGTTCCTAGTCTACCTTGGAGACCTCTTTGAGTTAAGAGCTTACTCCATACTCAAGCCTCACACTTTGGCAATATAGATCTCACTCTTTCTCAATGTATTCCTATACACTATGCTGAAAGTTTTCCTTCATTATTAACACTATATGAGTATTAGGGTTAAAGGAGCATGTGCTTCCTATATCATTGTGTATTTACTTCACACACGGTGATTGCATATCTATACCTTGTTGTATTTTAGCAAAACATTTTGCATATGATATCAAATTCAAGCATTCTATAGTTAGAAAAAAAGAAGTAAAGTAAGAGCTACAAATTTAGGTACTCATAGAGTTGATTCTATGTTTCATAAATAATATAATAGTTTATAGTAGACAATAAACAATAAATTTCATAATGCATATTTGATGCTTTAGGGATACTATTTTGGTACTCAGGTGGTATGGTTATGCTTTTGAGATGTGTTTAGATGATTTAAAGCTTGATTTGCTCCATTTTGTAGAGATTGATGGCTATTATAATAGTTTGGACAGTAAGCATACAATAGTAAACTTCATGCTTTGAATATTTATTATGTCTACATGGTATTTTGGATATGCTACATGTCTAAGGTGATGTCTAACATTGATGTATGAGCCAAGATATGGTTATGGAATGCTTTGGTACTTGGATTTCAGCTACATTTGATCTTGAGGAGGTCACTTTTCAAGACCAAAAATGGACGGACACTGCCTCTAAGGCTCTAACCAAGCCTCTATACTCAACTAAAACACCCCACGGCCTCACGACTAGGAGTGTATAGAGGATGCACTCTCTAATATAACTTATATACGTGTTTGTACCATTCATAGTCTAAGAAATCCATTCCCAACTCTAAGCACTTGCAGTTCCCAAACATAATGGTGCCTAGCACCTCGTAGTGTATACACAATGAGGAACACCCCTTGCCGAGGCCCCACTACAGCTCTCCTACACCTCAGGAGTTGGCCCCAAGATGGGCCATCTCCAGATATAAAGCATATAGGACACATAGTCCTCTCTTTATAAAAATCGTTCTAGGAGATAAAGTATAATCCTCACTAAATCAATCCCCAAAGAAATGAACATACTAAACCTATAGCTTGGGACTTCTCACACTCTCAACATGAGTCAACATTTATGAAATCAAGTGCTATGCAATCCAATAGCTAATACTCGTTTGATACCATGTATATGGGATGCAATGCAAAGGCGAATACCCACGAGTGCACAAACAATTTATTTAATTAAATAAGCAATGTGGATGTGCACAACCAATTCTTTTCATGATTTTCATACTACCAGTGTACTTGTTTTGTTGCATAGGGGACAACACCGAGCAAAATCTGCTACTAAAACAACTTTTAAAATAAATGCATCCTTTATCATTATGAAAATCCAATTTTAGCCTATATTTTGCACTTATGATCCCCTCCCCTCCCTACTGCTTAATGTTATGCTTTTGATGGTAGGTGTAGAGAATGATTTCATGTCATTTTCTTGTCTAAAAAACAATAAATCACATACTATAACATGGAAATGAGACTATGCTAAGGCTAAACCATATGCCTTAGGCCCAACATACATACACAAACACATTTATAAAAATTTTAAATTTTTTTGTGCATAAAATCTATTTTTTCCATATAAACTGTAGTTTTAATTTTTCTTGATTTATTTTAAATAAATTATTGTATTTTTATGATTTTTTTGAGTCAATAAATTAAGTCATACTCTATCTTGAAATTTAATTTTACCCCACACATCAACACAATTTGATTGCCCAAAATGAAAAAAACACAAACTTTCCTTTCAAAATATGCTATTCAAATTTTCAAAAAATTGATAACTCATGATTACGAGTACGGGCTTTAAATTTCACGACATACAATCCTCAAATATATTGTAACCAAGAATCAAATAAATTTCTAATACATATTAATGATACAATACTAAAACAAAAAAAACATTAATCACATTCGCACCAAACAAATACATGGCCCTCTTGGCCTAATGAGATAAAACATTTCTCTACATGAACGAAGGGCCCTCTTGGTCTAACAAGAATGAGTTATTTTAATTAATCAACTATATGGTTTTCTTGGCATATGCATTGCATCCATGTTAGACTAGCCAAAAAGCCACAAAATGCAAGGGCTAGCCTCATGCCACATATGCAAGCTAGCTCACTATAATCTGATCATCAAAGTTTAATCTTAGACTCTTGTATATCCACCAGTCTAAACCTTTCCACTGATATAATGTCAATGTGGGCTATTTGTTCTTGGGTACTATTAGCTAAATGAATGATCTCATTGAGCTTGAGTATCTTATCATTCAAGTAGACAAGCCGTTTGAGCTTCCCAAGGACCCCTCCTATAGAGAGATCCATGGATTAAGGCTCATTCAAACCTTCTCTACTTGGATTATTGCATATGCCATTGTGACAACCCAAACTAGGTAGGGTTTCAATCCTAGACCCATCACCTAGGTGCATCCTAGAGTGGTGGATATTGTTAGATGTATCATTATGGCCTCTGATCTCATCCACTTGGGAATCGACCATGGTATATCCACCTAGAATTCTTGGCATCTCATCTAGCACACTAGCCACACTTTTAGAGATTTTGGGCCTCCAAAGCCATCTTCTTTTAATCATTGCATTGTTGATTGGATGCAACCACTCCTATTTTTATATTCTTTCATGATAATTGACCTATATTGGCTCACTTGCTACCTATCAATTTCTCTAAATCAAAGCCTTTTAGTAGATCCACCTCTAGGTTGATCTTTACCATTGTAAACCCTAGGTTTCCTATCACATTGGCTCCCAATAGTTGAGATAGTATCCACAGGTAGCATATATCAACTATGTTTTGGGGGGTCATCTCATTGACATGATTTTTTTTCAAACTTAGACCATTGAGGGGTTTCTTAACCACTCCACTTTCCCATTAGGTCTACATCGATTTCCATCTAGCTCATGGCTTTGAGACATAGGATTGGCTACACTAGGATGCCAAGCCTTGGAATCTATATAGTTAATTCCATGCTCCTTAGTATAGATGTCATTTGCACCTCTAGCATGGCTAACATTCACCAAATGTTGCCAATCCTTATGAATTTCAAGGGTGTGTAGAAGACTCTAATAGCTCTCCCAACACCTTTGAATATATCTCTCATAAACTTCTTCTTAAACCTTTACCTCCTTCAATGACTTAGGGTTTCTCATCCTAACTTAGAACTGCATGTTTATTTCCAAGCCACTGACAAAGAGTTCACCAAGTATATCTTTTGATAATTGATTGACTTTCCTTGGCCAAAGCTTCAAAATGTCATAAAAGGCTCTTGTGTACTCTTTGGAGGAGGTATATATTTCTTGGTGAAACTGTATAAGCTTTCCTAAGACCCGAGTCATGGGAACCTTCTTCTCATATTCATCTAAAAATATATTGCATAATTCCTCAAATGATTTGATTGACCCTCTTGGGAGGCTTCAATACCATTTCCTAGTCTCTCCCTTTAGGATACTTGAGATCACAAGCAATCAATGTAGATCATTGAACACACTTGCAAGGAAAGTTAGGCCATATTCTTTTAGTGTAGCATCAAATCCTCATCCAACATCCCATAAAACACTAGGAAATCCCTAGAAGGATGAGAGCATGTAGTCCTCTTCTTTTGGATCAGCACCTCAGGGAAGTTATTATATGTATATCCTCTACATCACGTGCATTCAAGACCTATTTATAAATATCCTTATCTGTGAATTTTTTCTAAATAAAACATAATTATTTTCTATTAAATATATAAATAACCCCTTTATATTACATCCTTCTATATGTAAAAAATTTATAAAAATGATATTTTAAAAATACCTTATTTTGAACCCACGTGATGCACACATATATTCATGAGTAACTTACCCGAGATTAGCACTAGGTCATTAAGTCTTTGTATTCCTGTTAACTTAATATCAGTGTGTCAAGTTCTCTAATCTCTTTCATTTCCACCTCTAATAGTGTGAAAAAGTCACTAGTTTCCTGGACCTCCATTTCTGCCAACTCACAAAGAGGTTTAGGGAGTCCAACACTATATAATAGGGAATCTACCCCATCATTGATTAGTGGTACTTTAGCAAGTCTATTCTCATCTACTACCACTTTGCTAAAACCTAGGACAAGTTCCAATAGAACCTTCCTTGCTAACAATGGTTTCCTACACACATAGGCATCATTCGATGCTTTATAGATCTTAGCAATTACACTATGCTACCCCACTATGCTAGGCATTAGCATTGGATGTATTCTCAGATCCTAGTTATATATTATTATGTGCATATCAATCATTGTCATTGTAGTCTTTTCATCTGAAAATTCATCATCATTAGTGGATCAAGTTTCGCTTTCCAATGTTTTCTCTAACTTCCATGGTAGATGACCAGTCACATGACCAGCCAAAGATTCCACTAAACCATTTAGGATCAATAGAGTATCTTTTGGATTATAAGGATTTTTTAGACTCATTATCATGCTAATGACAAAGGCTTTAATCAACCCAAATTTAATATCCACAACTTCAAGGTGGCTCCGAATTAGAAACTTTAAAAAAATGGGTCACTTATAGCCAACATTCAAGAACCGCCACTTACTAGTAGCTCCCCGCAAATGCACCACCCTTTGGGACCCAAAATGGGTCCAACATTGGCTCTAAGGCTCTAATGATGCTTATATACTTAACAAAAACACCCAACAACATTGCAACTAGGAGCATACAGAGGATTCACTCTCTAATCTAACTTATACATGTGTTTGTACCATTCATAGTCCAATGAATCCCTTCACAATTCCAAGAAATTTGAGTTTTTAAACATAATGGTGCATAGCACCTCATAGCGTATACACAAGGAGCACCCCATGGCTAAGTCTCGTGGCTCTAGCTCTCCTACACCTCAAGGATTGGCCCCAAGATGTGCCATCCAAACATAAAGCACATATGACACATAATTCTTTCTTTATAAAAATCTTCTAGAAGATGAAGTATAGTCCTAATTGAATCAATCCCTAAAGAAAGAAACTTACTAAACCTACAGCTTGGGACTTCTGATGCTCTCAACGTGGGTTAACATCTATGAAACCAAGTGCTATGGAATCAAAGAGATGATACTCGTTTGATACCATGTACATGAGATACAATGCAAAGGCGAATGCCCATGAATGCACAAATCAAATCAACAATATGATGTGCACAACGAAATCTTTTCATGATTTTCATACTACTAGCCAATTTACTTTGTTGTATAGGGAACATCATTAAGCATACTCATGCTATTGAACTCTTTAACTTTTAAAATAAGCGTTTCCTATATGTAAATGCATCATCAAAATCAAATTTCAACCTATATTTAGCACTTATGATCCCCTTCCCTCCCTATCATTTAATGTTATGCTTGTAGTGGTAAGTGTAGAGAATGGTTTCATGTCATTTTATTACCTAAAAATCACTAAATCACATACTATAACATGAAAATGGGGCTAAGGTGAGGCTAAACCTCATGTCTTAGATCCACCGTATATCCACAAATACATTTATAACTTTTTGTATTTTTCTAAAGCATTATTATTTTTCCATATAAAATAAATTTTTTATTTGTTTTCAATAAATGATTATATTTATCTAATTTTTCTAATTCAAAAAAATAACTTATACTCTAATCCATCTTAAAGTTTAATTTTACTCCACATGAACATAATTTGATTACGCAAAATAACGAAAACACAAATTTTCCTTTAAAAATATGTTTCTTAGATTTTTGAAAATTAATAACTCATGATTATGAGTAGATGGTCTAAATTTTACAACACAGAGCCCTAAAACATATTGCAATCAAGCACCAAACAAATTTTTATTACATATGAACAAGAATTGCATCATAAATTGTCAAACGCTACAAGGATTTGAGCTTATAGTGACAGCGATTAGCGACGGCGGATAGTGGCGTCGCTATTTGCGTCACAAAAAATTTACGTCAGTAAATACCGACGCAAATAGCGACGGTCCACAGTGAAAAAAAACGGGCCGAAACCGAGCGCAACTTTATTTCACGTTTTCGTGTTTTGTGTTTTGAGAGCGAGAGCGAGGGAGAGAGCGACCGTCGTGAGAGAAGGAGAGGAAGAAGACTTGCCGCCGCCGCCGCCGCTGCCGTTGTTCGCGAAGGAGAGGAGGAGGCTTCATCCCAAAGAGGAGCCGCCCCACACTCGCCATATCTCATCAGTGAGTCTCCCTCTCTCATTTTTTTGCTTGTTTAAGGTTTAAATCACTTTCTCTTTTGCTTGTTTAGGAGAGGAAATGAGAGAGAAAGAGAGGGAGAGGGAGAGAGAGGGAGAGAAAGAGAAGAGAGGGAGAGGGAGAGGAAGGGGGAGGAAAGGAGAGAGGGAGAGAAAGAGAAAGAGAGGGAGAGGGAGTGCATTCTCTCTCTCCCTCTCCCTTTTGCTTGTTTAAGGTTTAAATCACTTTCTCTTTTGCTTGTTTAGGAGAGGAAATGAGAGAGAAAGAGAGGGAGAGGGAAAGAGAGGGAGAGTGCATTCTCTCTCTCCCTCTCCCTTTTGCTTGTTTAAGGTTTAAATCACTTTCTCTTTTGCTTGTTTAGGAGAGGAAATGAGAGAGAAAGAGAGGGAGAGAGAGAGGGAGAGAAAGAGAAAGAGAGGGAGAGGGAGAGGGAGAGGGAGGGAGAGTGCATTCTCTCTCTCCCTCTCCCTTTTTCTTTTGGAGAGTGTTAGGATATATTGTGAGAGGGAGAGGAAATGAGAGAGAAAAAGAGGGAAAGGGAGAGGGAGGGAGAGAAAGAGAGAGAGAGGGAGAAAGAGAAAGAGAAAGAGAGGGAGTGGGAGAGGGAGAGGGAGGGGGAGGAAATGAGAGAGGGAGAGAAAGAGAAAGAGAGGGAGAGGGAGAGGGAGGGAGAGTGCATTTTCTCTCTCCCTCTCCCTTTTGCTATTGGAGAGTGTTAGGATATATTGTGAGAGGGAGAGGAAATGAGAGAGAAAGAGAGGGAGAGGGAGAGAGAGGGAGAGAAAGAGAAAGAGATGTATACTCAAATGGATAGCTTTATGGAGATGTATGTCTACTCAAATGGATAGCTTTTGTCTACTCAAGATGTAGTCCACCTCTGTGTGTATATATTGGAACAATAACATATCCATGATTATGATAATGGTATTCACTTTGCTTTTTTTATGGGTACCATTACATCGACTCCTTAAGAGGGCTAAAAATTAGTCATACACTTTATAAAGTCTAATTAGGATATTTAAGATGCACGATAATAGACTTATCGATAATGGTATGCAATGTGCTTTGCCATGGGCCACGTACATTGGTGACTCTTTAAGATGGCTTAAAATTGGTCATATCCTTCATAATGTCCAAGTAGGGGATCTAATTGTGATATGCATAATTCCTTGTTTTTGTATTAACTTTATAGGCATAAAAAATTAGTAATCATGCCAACTAGTCAACGGAAGGACTAAAAGAAAATGATACCCCAACTAATGATCATTATGGTACTTCATAAAAATGAACCCAAAAGTATTGCTATAGAAGAAGAATCCCTTAAATTGAGCATAGGATATTTTCTTCAAATGTTATGACTATGAGTAGAATTGATTGGAATAAATTTTATAACTATAGTTGATAACTCCCAAAGGTCACGAACCATGAAGAAGATGGTATATCAAGGACACACCACTTTCTTGCCGGAGGATCATGAACTCAGGGAAGGTTTCCTTGGACGACCTCCAACACGTATGAATGCCGCAAGCTGGTACGAGCTGAAAATGGTCCACGCGGAATCACATCCAAATGAAATGCGATGGTTCTCAGTTTTCTACGAGTTGCCATATTGGACCCATTTACAGGTCAACCACTTGTTGGATCCCATGCATATTTTCAAGAATGTGGGTAGCTTGCTATGGGACCACATCACAGGAAAGAGAGACACTATAGGGGCACGAATGGATTTGAAGGAGGTAGGTAAGATGGAGGCGCTTTGGCCGCAGTCGAGTGCTGATGGTCGTGTGTAGGTTCCTCGCGCTCCTTGGGTTTTGTCCACTAAAGAAGAGCGCATTGTGAAGCAAGTAATCAAGTCTATCCGCACTCCGACGGGTATGATGCGTTCTCTTAGGTCCACATTTTTTAAAAGACGACCAATTTTCGGGGCTAAAATCCCATGATTGGCATAAGATATGTTAGGTTTGTGTTACGAATGGATTGTAATTAGCGTGGTCATTTTGCAATTTGGAAAGTGGCCATTATTCATAATGCTTTCTCATTTGTGGCAGTTTGTCCTACCGATCGCGATCGCAGGATGCCTTACTCCAAAAATTCGCGGGGCCATTTACAATTTGTCGACTTTGGTGCAATGGATCTCACAGAAAGAGATTAAGATGTCCTCTATTGAATCCGTGAGGCGGGGAGTAGTGGAGACGGTTTGTCTCTTTGAGAAATACCTACCCACTAGCATGCTCATGATACAAATCCACCTTCTTGTGCATCTTATGGACGAAGTGGAGATTGCTGGACTTGTCCATACGCGATGGATGTTCTTCTTGGAGCACTTCATGAAAACCCTGAAAGGCTTTATGCGACAACGAGCTCGGCCAAAAGGTAGCATGGCCGAAGGTCGGTTGGTGTTAGAGAAGTTAGTGCATATTTCACAATGGCTACCAACGGTGGAACTAAACAATGAAATGCTATGGATGCTGAAGGACGATGATAGACTGACTAGAGATGTGGTGGTTGGAAATGGACTAGAAAAAAGAATAGATGCCTCAATGGAACAGAAGGTGAATCGCTTTTGTATGTTGCACCATGCCTCCATGGAGATGTGGCTCGCCAAGTACCAGATTGCAAGGCAAGATCGAGAGGAAGCGCGAGCTGAATTCTGACATAGTACGCGTCATCGACCGATTCGATATCCTGAAGGCATGGAGGAGATGCCGTGGTTTATGTTAACACAATGGTTGCATGGAGCCTTGACCGCAGCATCCAGCGAAGGGATAGAGGTCTCAATGGAGGAGTGGGAATTCTCGAGGGAATGTAGTCCAAAGGTGATGAGGGGTTTAGAATCTGTCGTATCTAAATTTTATATGCGACATCTAATTTGAGTGTTTCAATGTAAAGTACAAAATATATAGTGCAGCGTGGTCGCGCGGACGGCATTTTCGCGTGGAGCGTATTGACAAAATGAGCTCCACAATGGACTGTGGTGTCATGGCAAGGTTCGAGCAAGAGAGCCAGCGATGAGCAATGGATCCAAACACGGTTGTGGATGAGATGGAGTATTTTGGAAACTTGCAAAGTATTATTATGGTGGTTTACCATAGCTTCTCCATGTTACTATTCGATGTGCAGTGGTTCAAAGTGGTACTTGGAGGAGCTGGAGCAACAGTTCGACGAGGTCCATCTGGATTTCTCGAAATAGATTCCGAAAAAAAATGGACGGATTTGCGCGACACCTTTGTGTTGCCGGCCCATTGTAAACAAGTGCATGGAGTCATTTGCTTGCTAATTGAATTATGACATGGTTTATATCACAATGGTTAATCACTCTCTTGTACGTGTTTGTGAATAGGTAATCTTCTATCAAAACCCCTGACAACCTCGATGGTAGTATGTTATACCTTCAACTCCCCGAAGTGCGAGAGTATATGATCAAAGCGATGTTCCGAGCATAGATGAAGATAATATGCAAATAGAGGGGTCGATATTGGAAGGGGTGAAGGCCGTCGAAAGCTTGGAGCTAGCATCGACTAACAATGATGGAAATACACGAGTCCAAGAATTTTTTGAGAACGAGGCGGACTCATTCTTTTGTGGTGACATGTCTATCGACCTTCCAGTGTATGCGGAGTTGTGTCAAGAGATTAACATGGGACCATAGGATACTTCATACTTGGAGCATCCACTTACTCAATTCATTGACCAATCTCTTATAAAGGTTCATAAGATATGCATTTTAAGACAGATTTTTTTAAAATGATTTATATTACTGTGCTTTGTATGATTTAAATTGATTATTCTAACATCATTTTTTATCTGTGCAGGTGACATTTTCAGGATGAGTCGAGGGATAAGTGATGAGGAGTTGCAGGACATCTTCGCACGCATGTCTCCAGACCAGCTCACGAGATTCAGAGAGATGGAAGAATAGGAGATATCTCGTTCTTTGTCAGGGTGCTCTACTAGATCTGCTTCAGCATGATCGGATGCTTTGGCTTCAAGTAGACGATCTCGATGCTCACGACTTGGGCCAGAGGGAGGGAGTGCATCAGGATCAAGGCGATGCTGCTATGGAGACACGGATGTGGTGTCTCCGTCTTTTCATTCAGTTGGAGCTGCGTCACCTCCAGGATTTGTCACACATGTGGGGACATCTACTCCAGTTACTCCGGCTTTTGCACAGCCGTCAGCAGGTGGCACCCAAAGGGGCTTTGGGTGCCACTCTGAGAGAGATTACCCCCGTTAGTACACCGGATGTAGAGGGGTCTCCTGGATATGCCCAAGAGCGTGGACGCAGATGGGAGAGGACCCATCTTAGGCAGACTCCTAGGGGTTATGGATATTTGGTCGATAGTAGATTCGGAGCCATCATCATGAATGATGAGGGGAGGAGGGTGATGGCTCGCATGAGAGAGTTGTGCCAACAAGTTTTTTGGCACAACGTCGTGGATCATTGGAAGAACATACCGGAGGGGAGAAAGGACTACATAGTAGCATCCTTGCACGAGAAGTTTTCGGTGCCAGCCGCAGTAGATAGATTCTCTATGGGCTGGATGATGGATTGCATGCGTGCATTCATGTCACATAGACGATCCGATGCACGCAAAGCAATCAAGAGTGGGGCTGCAAAGCCCGAGTGGTTAGATACACATGATTGGTGCCGACTGAGGGAGGAGGCTACAGATTCTCCAGGACGTTGGAGTCAGCAGCGCGAGGCGGCGAGGGCAGACTCGAGGTCGGAGTGGTCCATCATCTTGGGAGTGGCGGCCACATGACATATTTGGAGAACTTTGTAAGTTTTTCTTTTGTTTTGCTTGTTTGTTTTTTTGAAATATTCTTTGTACTGACAATTATGTTTCTAACAGTTAGCATTTTGTTTTCTTTGCAGTACTCCATTACAAATCGCAATCCGATAGGCGTTGAGACTTGATATGCAGAGAGGCATGGTCTGAATGCATTGATCGACCGATTGTATAGACGTGGCGGCCCTGTAAGTCACTCATCTTTCTTGTCCATAGTTACCATGAGATATTTGAATACATTATTGTATGGTGGATTGATGTGTTGTTTCTTTTTCTGCAGAGTCCGTTCGATGCTCCTTTGTGGCGGGACGAACTTTTGGGGGACGAGGATTTGTAGCTTGCCCTTGGATCCTTGGAGCTCACATACCTTTATTTTTTAGTCGCCTGATCTATGAAGACATTTTCTATGTGTTAGTGATATCCTGTCATGATTGTACCAATAGCTTTTTATGCAATCATGTATTTATTTCATGTATCAGTTTTATGATTTCAGTATACATTCTTTTTGTTTGCAAGCGTTTTGTATACAATAGTACAAAAACTATTTTGTATGACTCTCATATAGCACATAGTGCTATATGTGGCAGGGGAGCTTTCTGCCCTACCACAAAATTTTTTTTATCCCTGTTACCATCACTATTAGGTCACAAATTTAATACTTGCGTCGCTATTGCCATCGCTATGTGCGTCACAAATTTACTGCTCGCATCGCTATTGCCGTCGCTATTGGCATCGCAAACGCGACGCTGATGGCGACGATGATAGCGATGTTTCTATGGCGTCGCAAACCATGAAGAAGATGGTATATCAAGGACACACTGCTTTCTTGCAGAGGATCATGAAATCATGGAAGGTTTTCTTGGATGACCTCCAGCATGTATGAATGTCCAAAGCTGGTACAAGATGAAAATGGTCCACACGGAGTCACATCCAAATGGAATGAGATGGTTCTCAGTTTTCTACGAGTTTTTGTATTGGATCCACTTACAGATCAACCACTTTTTGAATCCCATGCATATTTTCAAGAACATGGGCAGCTTACTATGGGACCACATCACAGGAAAGAGAGACACTATAGGGGCACGAATGGATTTGAAGAAGGTAGGCAAGATGGAGGCGCTTTGGTCGCAGTCGAGTGTTGATGGTCACTTGCAGCTACCTCGCGCTCCTTGGGTTTTGTCTACTAAAGAAGAGTGCATTGTGAAGCAAATAGTCAAGTCTACCCGCACTTCGACGACGGGTATGATGCGTTCTCTCAGGTCCGCGTTTTCTAAAGATGACCAATTATTAGGGCTTTTGTACCATGAATGGATTCTAAGTGGCCTATGTATTTTGCTATTTGGAGTGTAGTCGTTGTTCATAATCCTTCCTCATTTGTGGCAGTTTGTACTACCGATCACGATCACAGGATGCCTTACTCTAGAAATACGTGGAGCGATTTACAAGTTGTCAACTTTAGTGCAATGGATCTCACAGAAGGAGATTAAGGCATCCTCTATTGAATCCGCAAGATGGGGAGTAGTGGAGACGATCTATCTCTTTGAGAAATACTTGCCTACCAACATACTCATGATACAAATCCACCTTTTTGTGCATCTTATAGATGAAGTGGAGATTACTGGACCTATCCATACGCGATGGATGTTCTTCTTGGAGTGCTTCATGAAAACCCTGAAAGGCTTTGTGCGACAATGAGCTCAGCTTGAAGGTAGCATGGCTAAAGGTTGGTTGGTTGGTTTCTAAGGCGTTAGTGCATATTTCACAATGGCTACCAATGGTGGATTCAAATAATAGTATGCTATGGTCACTGAAGGACGATGATAGACAGACCAGAGATGTGGTGGTTGGAAATGGAGTAGAAAAAAAAATGGATGTTGCAATGGAGGAGAAAGTGAATCTCTTTTGTATGTTGCACCATGCCTCCATGGAGACGTGGCTCGCTAGGTACTAGCAAGCTAGGAAAGATCGAGAAGAAGTGTGATCTGAATTTTGACATAGTATGCACCATTAACCGATTTGATATCTCGAGGGCATGGAGGAGATGTTGCAGTTTATGTCAACACGATGGTTGCATGGAGCTTTGACCACAGCATCTCGCGAAGGGGTGGAGGTCTCAACCGAGGAGTGGGACTTCTCAAGGGGATGTAGTCCAAAGGTGATGACGTGTTTAGGGTTTGTCATATCTATATTTTATATGCAACAACTAATTGAGTATTTCAATGTACAGTACAAAATATATAGTGCAGCATGGTCACATAGATGGCATTTTCGCATAGAGCGTATTGACAAAATGCGCTCCATAACAGATTATGGTATCATGGCAAAGTTCGAGCAAGAGAGCCCATGAAGAGCAACAGATCTAAACATTGTTATAGATGAGATGGAGTATTTTGAAAACTTGCAAAGTATTATCATGGCGGATTACTGTGGCTTCCCCATGATCCTATTCGATGTGCAATGGTTCAAAGTTGTACTTGAAGGAGCTAGAGCAACAGTTTGAAGAGGTCCATCTGGATTTCTCGAAATAGATTCTGAAAAAAATGGATGGATTTGCGTGACACCTTTGTGTTGCCGGCCCATTGTGAAGAGGTGCATGAACTCATGTTTTTTTTAATTTTATTACAAAATGGTACATGTCACAAAAGTTAAATCTCTCTTGTACGTGATTTTGAACATGTAATTTTCTATCCAAACCCCCGACAACCTTGATGGTGGTATGTTATACCTTTAGCTCCCCGAAGTGTGAGAGTATTGATCAAAGGGATGTTTCAAGAGTAGATGAGGACAGTATGCAAATAGAGGAGTTGATATTGCAAGGGGTGGAGGCCACCGAAAGCTTGGAGCATATAAAGGAGCCAGAATTGGGTAACAATGATGGAAATACAAGAGTCCAAGAATTCTTTGAGAATGAGGTGGACTCATCCTTTTGTGATGACATGTCTATGGACCTTCCAGTGTATGCGAAGTTGTGTCAGGAGATTGACATGGGACCATAGGATACTTCATACTTTGAGCATCCACCTACTCAATTTGTTGACAAATTGCTTATAAGGGTACATAAGATATTCATTTTTTAAAGATTTATATTACCATGCTTTGTATGATTTATATTGATTATGCTAACATTAAATTTTTTCTGTGCAGGTGACCTTTGTGGATATTTAGATCAGCACAGTGAGTTGATGGATGAGCAACGAGGAGCTATAGGAGATCTTCACGTGTATGTCTCCAAATCACATGGATGGATTCAGAGATATGGCATACCAAGAGCTGTCTCACACACCATTAGGCCATTCTATTAGATCCACTTAGGTGCACTCTAATGCTTCAGTTTCCAGCAGACGAGGTCGATGCTCCAGACTTGGGCTAGATGGAGGGAGTGAATTTGGGGGATGCTACGGAGACATGGATGCAGTGAGCCTACGGTCGGCTTAGGATACATGTGCTACTCCTCGGTCTCGTGGCAGTTTGAGAGAGCATGGATCAGGTGGTTGTTGTGGAGGTATCGACGCAGTATCTCCGTCTCGTCGTTCTTCTAGAGTTGTGTCACCTATGGGATTTGTCACACCTATGGGGACGTCTACTCCAATCACTCCAAATTTTTCTCTGCAAGTGGCACTCCTATGGGTTCTACTTCGAGAGATACTACCCTCGTAGCTACACCAAATGTACATGGGTCTCCTGGATATTCCTAGGAGCATGGTCATAGGTTGGAGAGGACACATCTTAGGCATATCCCAGAGGGGTATGGATACCTTGTAGATGATAGGACAGGAGCCATCATCATGAATGATGAGGGTGATGGCTCATATGAGAGAGCTGTGCCAACAAGTTTTTCGGCACAATGTCTTGGATTATTTGAAGAACATACCGAAGGGGAGCAAGGACTACATAATAGCATCCTTGCATGATGATTTTTTGGTACCTGCGATAGCAGATAGGTTTTTAATAGGCTGGATGATGGAGTGCATGTATGCGTACATGTCACACAGACAATCGAATGCACATAAGACACTTAAGAGTGGAGCCTTAAAGCCCGAGTGGCTAGACGCGGACAACTGGTGACGACTCAAGAAGGAGGCTACAAATTCTCTAGGATGTTGGAGACAGCAGTGTGAGGTGGCAAGGGCACAACTGGAGGCAGGAGTGGTCCATCATCTTGGGAGTGGTGGCCACTAGACATATCTGAAGGACTTTGTAAGTTTTTCTTTTGTTATGCTTGCTTATTTTTTTGCAATATCCCTTGTACTAAAAATTTTGTTTCTAACTATTGTATTTTGTTTTATTTGTAGCACTCCATTATAAACCGCAATCCCACTGGCCTAGAGACTCGATATGCAGAGAGACACGGTCTCATTGCATTGATCAACGGATTGTATGGACATGATGGCCTTGTAAGTCACTCATCTTTCTTGTTCGTAGTTCTAAATTTAATTAAAATGCATTATTGTATGGTGGACTGATGTGTAGTTATTTCTTTTTTTTCAAAGTCCATTCAATGCTCCTTTGTGCCGAGATGACATTTCGGATGGCAAGGATCTATAGCTCGCTCTTGGATCCATGAAGCTCACATACTCTTCTGTTTTGGTCATATGATTTGTGTAGGCATTTTCTATGTAGTATTAGTATCTTGACATGATTGTATCGTCGCTTTCATTACACAATCATGTATTTATTTCATGTATCAATGCTATGATTCAAGTACATTTTGCCTTTATTTACACGAGCATTGTACACATTACTGAAACTCTTTTGTATAGTCCAAATAAAGCACATAGTGCTATTTGTGGTAGGGCAGCTTACTACCCTGCCACAAATTTTTTTTTTCCCTATAACCGTCGCTATTAGTGTCGCAACATGCATCGCAAAGCATCGTTATCTATGTCGGTACCGATGCAAATAGCGATGCTGATAATGACACTGATACCAATTGTTCTATGGCATTGCTTATACCGACGTTTTTTGCGATGATGAGGGAAAATTTATTTATGAACATTTTCGTCGCTTTAAACGTCGATATAAGGCTTGTATCTTATAGTGTCTACTTATGCATCCGACTCTAGGCATTTAATCTCTGACCTCACTTGGCATGTTTTATTAGCCAATTTAGATGGGGTCTTTGAGATGACATCAAGGACCCCTTGCTCATTATACATGAGGCAAAAACACTCAATGATTATATCATGCAAGCCATCTAGTGTGATGATAGATTTTTTGAGAGGAAGTAAGAAAAGTGAGAATAATTAAAGTCTCACCAATGAAACTCGGACCCAATCATAAAAGAAACCAAGCGTGAACTCATGCAAATAGATAATACCAAAATCCCGCCCTTGACCCCACACAAAAAGCAATGACAAAGTAGAATCATTTATGCCTATATTGTGGAAACCCTAGACACATCACCCTAAATTGCCCAAATAAGAGGGGCAACAATCCCAAGAGTTGGTACAACCATCCTCAGCAGGAGAATGAGGATGTTCAGTAGTAAATGAGACTATACAATGGGACCTTGATATAAGAAAGGGTCTCTTGATCCCAACCACATCCATGGAAAATTTCCTTGTCATAGTCCAGATGATCCTGCGGAGAAAGACCCTTTCCCTCAGACCCCTAGTCGACTTTGGGGCCTCGGCATGTTTCACTAATGATGGCTTTGTGAATCTATTCTAGATTCCATATTCCAAAAGAACAATCTTGCACTAGCTGAAGTCATGGATGGAAAGCCTCTAGCATTTGGAAATATTAGCAAGGAAATCTAACCACTCATGGTAACTCTTGGAAATCAAAAATCTCATGTATGCTTTAATATCATATCTAGTTCCACAAATCTAGTCATCCTTGGGATGGCTTGGCTAAAGAAACATAACCCAAAAATTGATTAGGTTAAGTAAAAGATTACACATTGTGAAAATCAAGGAAAGTATGTATATCTAGGAGCCAAACCTTTATGCACATAGTAAGGCAAGAACTGACCTAAATGATATATTACATACGAGCTTAAGAATCTAGAAAAAATGAGTCAATTTGAAAAAAAGAATATATATCTCTTGCTCAATCATAGACCATATGATTGTGCTATAGAACTCCATGAGGGGCCTCAACCACCTTTTAGACCCATCTACAAGCTATCCCCTGATGAGCTAGCTGAACTATGTAAGAAAATTTACGAGAACTTAACCAAGGGGTTCATTAGGCACTCAAAGTCTCCTAGTAGAGTTCCAATTTTGTTCATGAAGAAGAAAGATGGGTTTAACTGTATGTGGATTATTGAGGACTCAACACGATAACAGTCAAGGATCGATACCAAAGATCTTGGAATGCCTAGGAAAAGCCAAGATATTGACAAAGATTGATTTATGAGGGGTTTATAATCTTCTATGGATCAAAGAAGGAGATGACTAGAAGACAACCTTTTGCACAACGTATGGTTACTTCGAGTATGTTGTTATTTCATTTGGTCTCACCAATGCTCCTATAGTATTTCAATATATGATAAATGATATATTTTGAGAGCATCTAGATTATTTCGAAGTTATATACTTGGATAATATCTTGAAATTCTCAAAATAACCAAAGGAACATGAACACCATGTAAAATTAGTTTTGGAAAAGCTCAGAGAAAAAGGCCTATATGCAAAACTTGAGAAGTTTTTTTTTCCATTAGATATAAGTGGAATTCTTGGGGTATGTCTTCTAGAGAGGAATCTTCATGAACCCCAAGAAGATCGAGACTATTCTTGAATAACAGACACCCATATGTGTCCATGATGTCCAATGTTTCCTTGGCTTTGTCAACTTCTATAGGATATCTATCGAGGATTACTCAAAGATAGTCACACCACTTACCAGACTCATAGGAAACTCAAAGTTCTCATGGACCCTAGAAGTTGAGAAGGCCTTCTAGACCATGAAGACCACTTTCACCACTACCCCAATCCTAGTCCACCTAGATCCTATCAAGCCTTTTTTTTAAAAGACTAATGCATCATTCTATGCCTTAGGAGCCATCTTGTCCTAGCATGGATATGATGGTCATATGCATCTAGTGGCATTCCACTCAATAAAGTTCTCCCCTAAAGAGATAAACTATGAGAACCATGACAAAGAACTCCTTGCCATTGTAGAGGCCTCTTTGATATTTAGTGTCATCATCTAGAGAGTACATCCAATAAAGTTATCTTCTATACTAATCACCAAAATCAAGAATATTTTATGACAATCCGCATCCTTAATTGAAGACAATCCCATTGTACTAACTTCTTATCTAGGTTTGACTTTGTCATCACCTATCATCCAAGATGCCAATAATGCCAGTCATAGGCTTTATCAAGAAGATTCTACCTAGCACCTAAGAAGGGAGAAGACTCTTTTGATCAACAACAATTAATACTACTCAAGCCAAAGCACCTCTAGCTAGTACCCATCTCTAATTGTCACAAAGGCGACCCTACCTTGATCCAATTAATCCATGAAGCCTTGTCGCATGATGATTTGGCCAACAATGTCAAGAGAAAAACTCAGGAGGGAAAAGAAAATGATGTTTATGAGTTTTAGGAAACTCATGGATTGTTATACTATAAGGATCTACTTTACATCCCTCTAGGAAAGTCGAGACTCTAAGTACTCCAACAATGCCATGAAACCCTAATTCCAGGACACTTTAGAGTTAATAAGACCTTAGAGCTTATTTCAAGAGATTTTTTGTTGCCCCAGATGTGAAAAGATGTTAAGGAATATATAAAATAACAAAAATGGCACATGTCATCCCTACCACTAAGACCATCACATGCACAGTTATCGCTAGACTCTTCTTCATATAAATTTTGAGATTATATGGACTCCTAGGATGACATCATCAGTGATCGAGGTCCCCAAATTATATCTATTCTTTTGAGGAGCCTTTGCAACCTCCTTGGAGTCCAAGTTAAGTTATCCATAGGCAATCATCTACAAACTGATGGTCAAATAGAATGGGTAAATCAAGTCTTGGAACAATATCCCCACTATACCATCAACTACCATCAAAATGATTGGTTTGATCTTTTACCCTTTGTAGAGTTTGCTTACAATAATAGTATCCATGCATCTACCAAGAAAACTCATTCCTTTGCAAATTATGGCCAGCGTATAATGATAGATGTACATCTCTCCAATCAAGTAAAGAACCCTACCGCTTGAGATAAAGCTCAACATTAGATATACACCAAGAACACAAGTAACAAATCCAAAAGGCTTAGAATCAATAAAAGCACTATGCGGACTAGTATCATCTCCAATATACAACATACAAAGTTAGTGATAATGCATGGTTGCTTAGGTATAACATCCAAACAACAAGACCCTCCACCAAGCTAGACCACAAGAGATTTGGGACCTTCACTATATCATAGCCTAGACCAACCTAGTTGCTTATCAATTCTAACTCCCCAACACCATGAAGATCCACCTAGTCTTCTATGTTTCCTTGCTCAAGCCATAACATAGCTCACAACCCAAGGGGGAGACATCAAATCCCCCACCACCTATCTATGTTGAAGATCAAGATGAATTTGAGGTTGAATTAGACTCAAGGATCTTCTAAGGTTGATTGGAATACCTTATTCACTAGAAAGGATATGACATGGATGATTGCACTTGGAAACCTATAGAATACCTCCAAAGAGCACCTCTCAAAGCTAAAGGATTTCCCAAGAGGAATCCAACAAAACTTGGACCAAACCACCAAGCTACTCCGCGTGGAACTCTTTGCTAGAGGAGGGGGTTATGTCACAAGCATATTATGATTATGTATATAGATTAATTCTTACCCATGCCACATGAATTCATACCCCATGCAAACCCACCCAAGCCATGTCATCATAAAATCTTCTAGAAGATATGCCATATCATCACCTACATCATCGATGATGTCATCATAGAACCTTATCAAAGATATACCATGGTATTGCTTGCATCATAGATGATGTCATCATGGAATATTCTAGAACATCTTTAACTAACCTCCAACACCTATAAAAAGAGGGGCTTTCCCTCCTCAGTCATGCCAATGTCAGTCTTAGGAGCTCAAGGAGTTGAGACCTCCAAGTAAGTAACTTTGAGTTTGAGTTCTAGTTCTTCTCTAGTCATGGTATCTAGTCTTGTCTTGTCTTCCATTACACTCCTATTATTTTGTAACCTTGTAATCTTGTAGTATGAGATCTTGTCTAGTGCTATCTTGTGTCTTGTTCATCCCTATTAAGGGAGATCTTGTCATTCTAATATCCTATATCCATACCTATGGTCCAAGGTTGTGGGATCCTTCATATCCTATCAAGTCTTGTTGCCTATACGTACGGTCCTGGATTATGGAATTTTTTGTATCTTATTTAGTTATCATTGTACTTAGTATCCCTACGTGGGATTATCTTGTGATCAGAATTCTTGTAACAAATCTTGCATATAGTCTAGTCCCTCCAGCACAGTCTAGTGCTCCCATAATATTAAAAATAAGGTGTATTAAAATATTATTTTTATACATTTTTTACATTAAAAAAGGTATCATATAAAGGATTTATTTATAGATTGAATGGATAATGGCTATATTTTATTTAGAAAACATTCACACATAAGGATATTTATAAATAGACAATGAACGCATGTGATGTAGAGGATATACATATAGTGACTTCCCTAAGCACTTGATGTATTTGGGCTTTGGTTAGTTGCTTTGAGATTTTATGCTTATTCACTTGATACTTATCATAAGTATCAAGTGAATAGCATAAGTATCAAATGAAGCTTCAATATCTATAATGGATATTGAAGCTTCATTTGATACTTATGCTCCCAGATGTATTTGTGATGTGCTTGGGCTTCCTAGATGCTTTGATGTATATTTCTTTAGATTTTATTTTTCACTTTGCATTTTGGAGTTTCATCCTATGGGAGACACTTATACTTGGTAGAGGTTGATTCTTGGAGATCGTGGGACTCTTAGTTCATGTATATTCTCTCTTGTATGCTATTGAATGTAGTTACCTCTACTTGTAGGCTGATTTGATTTTGTATGCTTTGGATACTGATACTAACCTCTTTTAGTAGTCCATCAGTGATGTATATGCTTATGGGATGCATGGCTTACTAATAATTTAGGTTTATGATAGTCTTTGGTACTAGTGGTCTATGATTAGTCACTAATAGTTGCATTATTTGTATCTTGCTTACCACTCGGATATCCTTGGTAGTGAAATCTTACTTTCTTGGCTATTTCCCCATAATTGGATTGACATATATAGTTATCTTTATTTCACCATTGTTTTAATTATAGTTTTCAACATTTTCTTAGAGAGGAGACATTTCACTTTAGCGATCTATTGTATGTAGTTGATGGATAACTCAATACTTTGGTATTCCCTACTATTTTTCCTTCATTTTGGCTATGTTTTGGGGGTTGGTTTGCAATCATTTACACCAACCCACACTCTTTGGATTTCAAGTTGGCATATGATCATCATGGTTGGTTCTTTAAATGATAGTATTATTTCTAATATTGAAAAGATTGATGGCATAAACTTCACCTATCAGAAGATATAGATATGATAGTATAGGTTCAAAAAATGCATGTTACGCCTTTGAAAACTAAGAGTGTAAAGCTCAAAGGTATTGATTAGGATATTTGGGATGAGTTGGATGAGATATTAAATCCATTATTATATTGTCATTATTAAAGCTAGTTTATTTTAATGTTGTGGGACTTGAGGATAATGCTTGGTAGTTACGGAAGAAGATATGTAATCTTTATGATAAGGAAATTCCTACTTCATAGATGTGTTGGTTGAAATAGCACATGAAACTTCGCATGAAGAAAGCATCTAGTGTATTCACACATTTGAACAAGTTTCACTCAATTTTTAACTAATTGATTTTGTATGGCATTGAGTTTAAGTGTAATCTAAATTCTCTCTTCTTCTTGCTTGTGACCCTTTCTAAGTCACATCACACTTTCAATACTGCCATGTATGCTAGTATATCTAAGGATAGTTTGAAACTCCAAGATGTTGAGAGTGCCTTACTCACAAAGGAGATAAATAGAAAGAATGCAGATGTAGCTTGTACTTCTCATGTATTGACTGTTAGGAGCAGACATGATGGTTAAAAATGGTAATAGCCACTATAGTAGAAACTCATAGAGGTCTCAATCTCATGGGACGTCTCACAATAAGTCTGATGGTGACATGTGATTATTGTGGGAAGCTAGGTTATATTAGGCCATAGTTACATTAGATGTGTGATAATAAGTGTAAGGCAAAAAAGAGAAGGGTAAAGTGGATAATAAGTTTGATGATGGTAGCATTTTTCTTAGTAAGTCTAGTGTGAAAATTGAGGAGATAAATGCTTTGGAGCCTAAGTGTTATGATGATTACATCTTGGTAGCTTCTTCTCTTGATGTGAGTCAGTTGATTAATGTCTCATCTACTTTTTCTCTGTATTGGCTACTCGAGGGGATTTTTTTCATGTTACCCTACATAAGGATTGGATTCCTTCCTATCATAGCATGACATGGTTTGTGAGACTAGAAAATGGCTTAGTGTTGAAAATTATTAGCATTGGTGATGTAAGACTACAGTTTATTTAAGGTAGCACTTTTGTTTTGCATGATGTATACAATGTTTGAGCTTTGATTAAAAGTCTACTCTACTGGACAATTGGATGATGTAGGCTATTATGTATCTTTTAATGATTTAGCATGGAAGATTGCCTATGAGAATCTTTTCTTTTCTTGAGGTGCAAAGGCTAGCAACCTCTATTCCTTGCTTGTATCTTGATCTATTGACCATGTTATGGTTGTGGCTAACATACTACATGTATCTTTGTGGCATCATCGCCTTGGATACATATCCTTGAAAAGAATGAAAATGCTTTCTCATTTGTAGTTGCTTCCACCCCCTTAACTACAAATTTTTTGATTCATGTGACCATTGTCTTTATGGTAGGCAAACACATAAATATTATAAGAAGTGTGGTATTATGCACATGAGTCAGACTTTGGCTCTTATTCATTTTGATGTATGCAGCCCCATGTGCTCTCAATCACTAGGTGGTGTGAAAAGCTTTGTGACTTTCATTGATGATAAATTGTATAAGGTCTAGCTATATTCCATAAAGTAGAAATTAGATATATTTGTTGCCTTTGGATTACTCTTGTTGAGAACTAGCTTGGGTCTAGGCTAAAATACCCAAGGTTAGATAATGGGGGTGAATATATCTCTAAAGCATTCGATAAATTTTGTGACATTGAGGGAAGTATTAACTATCTCTTGACCGCCCCTTACACCCCAACCCAAAATGGTATTGCAAAGTGTATGAATAGGATAATTAAAGAGAGAGTCCATAGTATACTTAGCTAGTCAAGCTTACCACAACATTTTTGGACCGAGGTAGTTACTACTAACATAGACTTGATAAATAAATCCCCATGCACTACTATTGGTTGTTAGTTTGTAGAGGAGGTATGGTTTGTAAAACCTCTATCATATGCTCATTTACATGTCTTTATATGTGATGTTTTTTGCCATGTTCCCAAGGACAAATGAAATAATATTGATCCCAAATTAGTGAAATTCATCTTTCTTAGTTTTGGGGATGCAAGTAAGATGGGTTATTACATATGGGATCTATAGGTGAGTGTTAACCCCAACACGAAGAAAGCAAAAGGAAATAAAAAAGACGCAGGGCAAAGGTAGAAAAAAGGTAGCCCGATAGAAGAAAGAAGAAAAGAAAAGGCCAAAAGCGCAGGGGCAACCTTAAAAAGTCCAAGGAAAATGCAAAAGGGGAAAGGTGCATTTTAAAATACAAAGGCACACCCTGAAATCTTGTAAAAGAGTGCCAGGCAGTGGAAAATCCGGAAAGCTAAAATAGAAGACAAAGACAAAGGCCAAGGCAAAGAGAAACGGAAGACAAAGGTGCACAAGGAAAAGTGCAAGTCAAAACTTTCATAAAAAACCGCAAGCGCATCACGGTTTAATTCAAGGAGCGCCGGGATCTCACCCGTGCAATTTGTAAATGTAGTAGGGTGGTGGGAAGGAAGCTAGGAAGATAGAGGGACAATGGGAAAATGGCCTAGGCCACAGCCGGTCATGTAAAAAAGGGGATGACCGCCCAAAAGGGATTTAGGGTCTTGTATATAAAGTTGAAAAGTGAATGAGAAGCTCATTCTTGTGTGTGGTAAAAAGTGGCTCTCCTGTTCTCCTTCTTCTTCCTTGTTCTTGCTTGCTTGAGCTTGTGCTTGAGAGAGGGAGTGTGAGAGTGTGAGGGAGCGAGTGTGTGAGGGTGAGGGACCGAGGAGGAGAAGCTCTCCATCTTCTCCTCTCTTCTTCTCTTCTCTTCTCTTCTCTTCTCTTGCTCGCGGTGATGGAGCTTGGAGCATGGAGCTTGAGGATGGAGCTTGCTTGAAGCTAGCACTTGGATCGTGGAGCTACCGGAGTGCGTGGGAGAGGAGGTAACTCGAACGGCATGGAGGTAAGCTCACTACACCCGTAGATATGGAGGGCGTGTTGACTATGTGAGAGGTAGCCATTAGTGCTCCACTTGGAACGCTTGAAACAATAAACGGTCTGAGGGTCTTGGCGATTGAGCAAAAGCTCCCACATTTTGGTTTCGTTGCCGGGACCGATGGATTCAAGTCTTGAGCACTTGCGCGCTTCAAATCAAGCATCAAAGTAAGGGTTTTCCCCCGAACCAATGCTTGAGATAGGTAGGGAGTGAGGGGGTTGAAGATGGTATTTGATCTCCTTGGGAAGTAGGTTTTTTGCTTTTTGAGAGTTATGTTGTGAGATGGAGTAGTATAGGTATTTACTTTGTGATTTGGATGCATTAGAGTAGGAGAAAACAAAGAAAAACAAAGAAAATAAGCATTAGGGTTACTGTTGCAAAATAGGGCAAAAACAGGGCAAGAATCGTGCAAAAGTGGTAAAAAACTTGCTTGGGAGGCCCAAGGTCGGTAAGTGAGTTATTGGGGGCACCAATATCATACGCGAAAAAGAGTATAAGGACCAAAAGTGGCAAGAAAGGCCACATTCTGCATTGCAGGGTTTCAAGAGAGCAGGAGAGAAGAGGAAAGTTGGTGAGGGAATCCGCTTCAATCTTGGCATCAGAGAGATCTTCAACTAGCCCAGGTAATTCTACACCTCCCTCTACAGTAGTAGGACCAATTTGGAGCTACTCGACAAACATGAAGGCCTCCAGCGCCGTGCACGACGAATTTCGTGAGCGTCAGCAAAAACACGCGCGACGCTCAGCACGTCCGAGTCACGATGACTCTGGTCCGAGGCCCAGACTCGGCCCTCAAACCGCTCGACTAGACCCACTCGACCACTACCACTCCGACGCCCATGCTCGGATCGTTGGAATCGAGCACTCAGATTAGCCACTCGTCCTCTGACCCAGCTCGGCTCTCTAACCTGGCCTCGGCCCACTCCGCCCTCTAACACTTGGGGTCGGACCGGCTGAATTTTTCATTCGGACAGTCACACACGACCCTTACCACTCCGCCCTCCGACGTGCCGAATCGGGCACTCGGACCCTGCAACTCGAACCAGTTGGGCCAAGTGCAGTTTGACCAAATTTTCAAAAAACTTTACCTGATCCATCCAACACTTAGCAGCGCGAACTGTCGGAAGCCCTTAGGACACTCAGAACGCGATTCTAGTACACGAAATAGGAAAAATCATAGGGCGCAGCCGCTTAGTAGCTAGAGATAGGTAGTTGCGAGACCAGGGACTTAGATGCAATCCACCGAGTGGGAAAGCCTGATTAGACCAAAAAACAAACGAGGCGACGAAGTGGAAAAAGAGCACCGAGCCCCGAAATTGACCCCACAGGCTACATAGAACGAAAGGCGCATCACAGATCCACAATTGGGCCAAAACCTCGAGCAAGTGGTTCAAGATTTGGCGGAACGATCCTCCAAGCTGTGCATGGTGCCTACCATAACGACCCTCTGGGTCGAGGAGGGGACCGCCTCCTGGACTCCCGCAGAGGGGGCCCTGCCCCCTCCATTTCTGCCCCAAGTAGGTTGGAGAGAGAAGGGGCCCTGTGACAGGCCCTCCAACTTAGACCCTCCGGTAGTAATGGCCCTACATGAGCATGGAGGCTCCCTTGAAAAGGAGCAACCAGAAGCCCACACCAGAATAGAGGCAAACAAAGACCCTAGAACCTTAACGGGCCGATCTAGCCATCAAGGGCAAAAAGGCCGCACTACAAGGACATACGTATATTGTGTTCAAACTACGTCTAGTCAAAGCGGAATGCAACATCATCAAGCTACGAATGCAGATGTGACTAGACATGGCAGTCCTGATGATAGATGTACCCTGAGCAGCACTGCACAGATAACCCAAGATCCCCATGGAGAATCTGCGTCTGACTGTGCAGCTAGGGACTCAAGGGCATGTATCAGAGGGCTTGAAGCTGTAAATCAAGACCCGGACGATAAAGACATAGTACCACCTACTTATCTTAGGGTCAAACTCACCGCAAAAAGAGAGCATAGTGTTGATGCCCTCATTGATGAAGGAGCAGATTTCAATGTCATGATTTACGAAGCATGGACCCTACTAGGTCAACCAGAGCTCCAACGGATTGATACAACTCTTAAGCCTCACAAGGGAAGTCCACTAGCACTTCTAGGAAAGTGCAGAATGCTGGTTACTATTGAAACTGAGAGCTTGCCAGTCCTGTTCTATGTTCCTCCAAATAGCGAGAATTATGGAAAGGAAATCCTCCTAGGAAGGCCCTTCAAAAAGGCAACAAAGTGTGAAGCCGACTATATAGAACAGAGGATACACCTAGCATTACCAGGTGTGAGGATAATCGTGACCTTTAGCAAGGGTGACCCCGCCAAGCCTGGAGGGAAGGGCAAGGAGCATTCTGACATACCAAGCAAGCCTAGTGATGAGAGCAGGGAATTGTTGAAAGAGTTGATGCAAGTGCAAGTTGAAGGGAGAGAACCAGTAAGTGAGGCCATACTGGAAACAAAGAGGGTAGGAGATAAGCCCAAGGATAGGGCTTGGACTTATAAATATCGTAGAAGATCACAAAAGAAGCCCAAGCCTTGTAACCGAAGGCATCCAGGGAGAGCACACACGATGCCACGATGGATATCCAAGGCATTGCTTCGTGCTTAAGGGTATTATGTAGGCAACCGATGGATTTGGGTGCCGAAACCCCTGCTAAACCACCTCGGTCAGGAGCCCAAATTAGGTCAAAAGTAACAAGGCATGGGAGGATCTCTAAACGAGAACGTGAGCCTTGGATCAAAAACATTGGAGTGATAGCGCCCGTCATGAATGAAATCAAGAAACCGAACATGACCCATCAAATGCTAGAGCCACAACCTAGCGTGTCCAACAAGCGGATATCAGAGGGATCCGTCGAATGCGCACGAGGCCCACTAGTGGCCAAGGAGCATTTGACTTTCCAAGAGGACAAGGAGCACGATAGGCACAACGTCACTCATGATAGGGCTAATTGCTTGGCAAAGCTAACGACGGAATTCCCCAACGATCACAAGCAAATCATTCAGCCGAGGCCAGGTTTGCCTAAGAGTCCTAGGCCCCCTATGTCCTCTCTTCCCAAACGGACCCCGGAGGCAAAACGACAGCCGTCAAGGGCAGGGGCTCACTCCCAACCTCTGTCTCCATTAAAGCTTCCAAATACCCAAGAGGAGAAACAGGACACTGGCCGCAACTCTCAGCTCAAGGATATTCCTGTGTGACCCAATGTGACTGGATCAACTCAGGATCAATCCATGCAAGTGAGTTTTCAGAGGACAACAAAAGACACGTCCACATCCGATCGCCCCAGGGACTCCACACTGCTATCCAACCAAGAGTGCCCAATCAACTAAACTCAACGCCGCTGCTCCCAACCAAGGATTGCAACTGTCACAAGCCTCAGCTGTGACCACGCCCCTTGCAGAACGTGTCCTTGACACTTCATCTGAGGAGGAGGTACCGCAACCAGTAGACTTGACAACTCCCATCCGTCCCAAGCACCTGAAGCTTAGGCTCGAGGAGAAACCCCTCAAGGGTGTGGCCAAGGAAATGATGCACCAAACCACTCAACCTAGCAAGGCTATTCAGCGGGCCACAACCATGTTCCATGAGGGCACACTAGAGAAAGGAAATGTTAAGTCCCAACCACGCACAACAACGGTTGACCTAGTCCAAGGTCCTGAACCATTGAGAGATATGCCTTCACTGACCAAGAGAAAGAGGAGAAAACAATGCAAACAACAGTAGCTACAGGTGGTCGTGGACCCCAAGTGCATTAAAACTAAGAGCGCTGGAGAGTTGGGGAATAAAGCATCGTGTCCACCCACCACTGAACCCATTGATGTCTCTCCTAATGGCAGTGAAACCTTAGACATATCCGCATGCTCCGACAAATCAAAGCAGTCGTTACCATCAATGGCTGCTTGCAACACTCTATCCACTAATAATAGAACTCGCATTGACAAATCAAGAGTGGATACAACACTGTCACAATAGGATGACTAATTCACACCAGTCACATCCAAGGAGAACCATGACGCAATAACGAATCCTCAAGAGAAACATGGAAACCCCAAGAGCATAAGCAATCCTAGCGTTGACCAATCTTGCCCATCTAGGCCTGAACCCTCAGCTATGCTAAAGCCTAGGCAAACTCCCAGAACTTTGCATGAGATGGCAAACGAGCAAGCCCTCGTTGAACATAGAAGTGTTGCAGAATGCTTAACTGAGTTAGATGCTAAGCTCAAGGTGTTCGCAAGTGTCTACGTCCTTGCGGACATGGGCGCATTCCCTAAGAAGCAGCTTGGAGACTACTTGTCGTTCCCTTTATCTTGGGAAGAGCAGGAACACCTCGACGAGCACTATAGTAGACTCTTGCATGAATGCTTGCGACTCATCTCGGGTGAGGAAGTAGACGAATTGCGCTTAAGTGTCACGTTCAATGAGGTGCTCTGCCAACCGAATCTTGTAGACATAGAGCAATTAAAGCGATTGTCAACAAGTCGGAGTCGATTCAAGCAGCGTTGGTGTGAAAGCCGCGTTGCAATGGCCGAACTAGGGGCTCAGATCATGACAGTCTCTAAGGAGTGATTGGCCAAATGGCGATCCCAAGGAGACCCAACCTATGTGGCACTAACTTCCCTTCAAGTGCTGACTGCCATTCGGGGCAAGGACTTGGCTAAACCAAGCCAAGAAAACCCTCTGTTTGATAAGGTTCTCGCTGAGGAGGAGTTACATGTCGCCAGTAGACTCGGACAAGGTTCCATGCTACTAGATGTGGCGAAATATTTATCAGTATTGAGTAAGTTACCACGTGTACTAGATGTGTGTGCCACGCTTTAGTACAATCCCGAGTTTCACAATTGGTTTCTATCCTCGTGAAGTGACATGGATTCATAAATAAGTATATATATAAACAATGATTTTTGTGTCACCCTGTATAGACACTATCAACATACACAAGCAATAATAGTCAAGCGCAAACAAAAGAGTTGGGGCCAACAGGCTAGGCTCATCTGGTCCCCCTCTCACATGACCACTTCCACCTCCGAGCGAAGGGCATGCACCCCGCATTGCCACCGTGGAAAGCCTTGACCAACATCTCTGATGATGTAAGCAGGGTGCAATCCCTTTCTATACGCCTTTTCCTTTTCGTTCCATCCTTTCAAGGATGAGCCTTGCCCAAATCCATGACCACTAGCCAATGTAACTCGGCGTGAGCCAAGATCTGCTAATGGCGGCAGGCTGAGTCAACATCATCACAGGGGCCACCCCGCTACAACGAGCACAGCATGTCCCACTCTGCCTCTTCTAGTCATATGCATTTGATAATCCACACTATAATTCCACCATGAGAACGGTCTTATTCCGTATCAAGGCCTAACCCTTGGTTTGCATATTATAGGTCCCCCTATAAGAAAAGCATGGAAAGCCTAGGGCAGCTGGCTTGTAGAGACGCTCTCCGCGGAAGACAAGAACATGCGGCACATGCCCCTCCACCGGTGCGCTATGTGCCCACCCTCAAAATGTATGCGAAGAAGCGAGGTCCTAAGCGACACCATCCCGGATGAAGGCCGAAGAATCCCCGGGCCAAGAAAGTCGAGACTCAAAGAAATGTGCAGCATGTGGCAACGCCAGTTGCACAGACCCCCAATGTATGCTCAAGCACCAGGTGCTCATGGGAAGAAAGGGCGGCTCGGGACATGGAAGAATTTAATGAATTATTTAAAGGAATTTTGGAAATGGTGGTGGCCCGGGACTACACTATTCATGTCCTGGCCGACATGTTCCCTGCCCAACCTCATGGGAGTCCCGCACCAGCACCACCCCAGTCGCCTAACCAACCGGACTCACCCCGCCTAGTACCTATCGACTAAGCTCCTATGATGTACAAGTAGCTTGACAAGTCATCATGCCTTAGATTTTTGTCTTTTGATGAGTAAAGGGGCAAGATCCCCACTTATACACACTTCCTTTACCTCTCGTTAATGTATGCAACCTTAACAAGCAATGAAATAGCCATCCCAATAGACATCATAGAATTCTGAAAATTTATGTCTTAACATGATTGCATTTGTTCGACGTACTTAACGCAAGCAAGCATATACTCTAACAAAGTGACAAGTGGATGTAGGATGAGACAGGTCTTCATGCAAACGTGTTCAATGGGCAGGTCACGGCAAGACCACCAACCGCACAAGAAACCGCAACAAAGCCACGCTGTTGAATGCGAAAAATCACCCTTGCGAGTGCTCGCATCGCATGAACCAAAGCATAGTCATGGGCTACAGTCTCGTCTTGGTGAGCTCACGACGGGTGTCACCGCAATCTCACCAATACCGCAACAACGACTCCCCTAACAATGAGGTTGGGGAAAAATCATCACGGTCATATCTGTTTCTTGAGCCTCCGAGCCTTGACATGTCCTGACCCATCGAAAGGCTCATAGACTCTGCATAGTGCAAACGTTGTATTGTGGCAAAAAAAAAAGACAAGAGAAAAAACAAATGAACGAAAAATAAAAAGCACCCCCGATCACAGCACCGCACCTCGGGGCCCTCAAATCAGGTGCATCCAGTGCCCTTGTTCGGCTGGCTCCGCCCTAGTCCCCTAGCCCCCTAGCACCCCCCATAATCGTTCAGGGCACCTCAAGGGCAGGACATACCTAGGGAGCCTGTCTCGCCTATGGTTAGATCTATCACCCTGACCCACTCCCACAATCTCCCCTTGCACTCTACCTTAATACCATTGCAATCAATTGTGGTCGTGCAATCACAATGTACAGGATGTCGCTTACATCTCCACGTGTACTTCTTCCCATCCGGGAGGACTTTGCCTAATCCACATGTCATTAGGCGAAACCAGCCCGCGGTCTTCTACCTACGTAATATCTAAGTATGCACGGGCACTCACATACTATCTACACTAAAGTATACACATAGTTTGGGTCCTCAAGTGTAGGACAATACTCCAGGCTTGCTTCGAGTTCAACCTGTCTCCCAAACTAATCAAAATATGTCTTGTGCACGATAAGAAGACTAGCATTACCCCTTAGGGAGAGACCACATGAGAGGTTTTCCAATTGCAGGTCTTAAAGACTCCAACGAATGCATCGTCAGCTCTATATCAACCCTCCACTCTGACCCCTTGTCCTTTACTTCATCCTGCAAACCACCAGAGAATCATCACGAGCAAAATCCACCATGAGCATCCCACAAACACCAACCCCCGTACCAGATATGAGTGGTCATTCCCAACACAGAATAGTCCTATCGCCATCATATCACCAGCCAATTGGAACACCACAGTGCCACCAACAACCTTAATTTGCACCAACATCAGAACTCCCCCAAGGCAAACCATAACAGTCCCTTCCACCCACGTCTTTGGTGCAAGCTCCACATGCTCCCTTCGACAAAGAGTGCCATGGGACTGGCACTCGTCTAGGAGGGGGTAATGTTAACCCCAACACGAAGAAAGCAAAAGGAAATAAAAGAGATGCAGGGCAAAGGCGGAAAAAAGGTAGCCTGACAGAAGAAAGAAGAAAAGAAAAGGCCAAAAGCACAGGGGAAACCTTAAAAAGTCCAAGGCAAATGCAAAAGGGGAAAGGTGCATTTTAAGATACAAAGGCGCACCCTGAAATCTTGTAAAAGAGTGCCAAGCAGTGGAAAATCCGGAAAGCTAAAACAGAAGACAAAGACAAAGGCCAAGGCAAAGAGAAACGGAAGACAAAGGCACACAAGGAAAAGTGCAAGTCAAAACTTTCGTAAAAGAGCACAAGCGCATCACGGTTTAATTCAAGGAGCGCACAGTCTCTCACCCGTGCAATTTGTAAATGTAGTAGGGCGGTGGGAAGGAAGGTAGGAAGATAGAGGGACAATGGGAAAGGGCCTAGGCCACAGCCGGCCATGTAAAAAAGGGGATGACCGCCCAAAAGGGATTTAGGGTTTTGTATATAAAGTTGAAAAGTGAATGAGAAGCTCATTCTTGTGTGTGGCAAAAAGTGGCTCTCCTCTTCTCCTTCTTCTTCCTTGTGTGTGGCAAAAAGTGGCTCTCCTCTTCTTCTTCTTCTTCCTTGTTCTTGCTTGCTTGAGCTTGTGCTTGAGAGAGGGAGTGTGAGAGTTTGAGGGAGTGAGTGTGTGAGGGTGAGGGACCGAGGAGGAGAAGATCTCCATCTTCTCCTCTCTTATTCTCTTCTCTTCTCTTCTCTTGCTCGCGGTGATGGAGCTTGGAGCGTGGAGCTTGAGGATGGAGCTTGCTTGAAGCTTCCACTTGGATCGTGGAGCTACTGGAGTGCGTGGGAGAGGAGGTAACTCGAACGGCATGGAGTTAAGCTCATTACACCCGTAGATATGGAGGGCGCGTCTGATATGTGAGAGGTAGCCATTAGTGCTCGGCTTGGAACGCTTGAAACAATAAGCGGTCCAAGGGTCTTGGCGGTCGAGCAAAAGCTCCCACAGTGAGAAGGTCAACATTAGCCTAGTGATGTTGTTTTTCTTGAAGATAAGATGCATAAGAAACCCTTAGTTGAGATACACACGATTATATTTTAGGAGGAGCCTCTTGTCAGAATAGATCAAGCTAGATAACCTATAGCTAATGTTCTAGTGGCCCATGATCATGATATTGGATAGAATGTATAAGACCCACATCCCATTTTGCAATGGTCTACTAGAGATAGATGTTAACCTCATCGATTTGTATCCTCCATGGAATGTGTTGTTGTAATAGATACTAGTGATCCTCTTTTCTATTGTGAGGCCATGGAAAGGGGTGATAGTCACTCTTGGGAGAGGGCCATGTAGTCAGAGTATGCCTCATTGCAAAAACATCATATGTGGGATTTGGTTTCTTTGACTAGTGAAAAGCATGCTTTGCCATGCAAGTGGATGTATAAGTTGAAGAGTACCTTTAAAAATCCCAAGCTAGCATATAAGGCTAGATTGGTTGCAAAGGATTTTAAGGAGCATGATGTTGACTTTGGTGATGTCTCCTCTCCTATGGTCAAGATCACTACCCTATACATAGTACAAGCTTTCATTGTGCAATTAAATTTGGATCTTTATTAGATGGATATAAAGATGGATTTCTTATATGGGAATCTTCTTATTAATATTTATATGAAACAACCCTTTTCTTTGAGAAAAAAATGCAGAGAACACCTATTGTGCATGTTTAGAAAGAGTCTTTATAGCCTTAAGCTAACAACTAGGGAACAATACCACAAGTTTGATACTTTCATGCATTCACATGGATATACATGTGGTGATATGGATCCCTGTCTCTACACGAAGAAGGCTCATGATGACAACCTTATTATCTTGGTACTTTATGTAGATGAAATGTTGAGTGCTGGAAGAGCTCATGATAAGCTATATATTTTAAAAAGTCACCTCAAGAAAGCTTTCTGATGAAGGACATGGGACATGCCTAACATATTCTTGCCATGCACATTGTGTGCATAATCACTTTAAGGGGCTCCTTTACTTGTCATAGAAGGAATACATACAAAAGGTCCTTAAGTACTTCCATATGCAGGATGTTAAGCCTATTTGTTGTCCTTTATCTTTCCATATGAGGTTGGTTAGGTAGATTGTCTCCAATTAGGTGAGTAGTAGGCAGAGATGGCTAATATCCCTTATTCATGTGTAGTGGGTAGTTTGATATAATTCATGATAGCCACTTGTCTAGACATAACATTTGCAATGGCAATTGTGACACACTATATGGCTACACCTAGCCGATGACATTGGGACGTTATGAAGGATATCATGAGATACATGAAAGAAATTGTAGATATGAGAATTTGGTATGGTGGTTAGGATACTATAGTCATGGGTTACACTAACTCCAACCATGTAGGACATTACAAATAGTAGAAAGCCCATATTTGGATATGTCTTCACTTTTGTTGGATATGTTATTTCTTAGATATCCAAGGTGTAGAAATCTATGCTCTTATCTACCACTGAGGTAGAGTATTTAGTAGTGAAAGACACTTATCAGAAGGCCCTATGGTTAGGCTTTTTGGTCAATAGACCTTAGTATTATTGTTGCTCCTATACTGCACTTGGATTCTATGAGTGCTTGGCCAAGAATTTGATCTTTTATATGAAGATAAAGCACATTGAGGTGCACTATTGCGTAATCAAGGAGGTGGTAGAGGACAAGTTTGTTACTGGTCTTCATCACAATCTCTTCCAAGTAATACCCCTATGAACAGCCCATCTATGGAGAGAGAGAGAGATTTATTTTGGTTCTTTCTTATCAATATATCATTTTTGGATTCCGAATTGGAAATTTGGATCATTATATTTGAGTATTAGGTTGATAGGATCAAATGGTATAGGTTTTCACACATTCTATAGACCCTCCCCATCTCCAAATCACGTCATTGTGAACAAGGCGGTCATGTCTTTTTTCCGTGTCAAATTTTTGGGATTTGGGGGCCCTTTAAGGGTCACACCCTTTCATTTCTCTCCCCCAAAGTTATCTTCACATTAAATTTGGTCCTCCTCTTTCCCGACCTTTGGCTACTCCCACATTCCGCGATCAATTCAAAGTCTATAATTTCTCCGTGGCCATTGTTTTGAAGTCTTGCATTGCACTTGGAGCTTGTCCCGCTTCATTTTGGCACTTGAAAAATTTGAGACCACTGCAAAGTCTGTCTTCAAAAGTGATTTTAAATTCCATCTTCCATGTGGATTTTTAAAATTGTGAGACTCGCATTCACTGCTTCTAATGAGCTTCAAGTCCTACCTTAAATTGACAAACTTTTGCACATTTCAGGCACTTGTTAGGTCATAAAATCTTGCTCTCATTGGCGATGAAATAGGGTGACTCAGCCTATTGAGTCCATGAACTGATCTATACATTAAGGAACCATAAAGAGCATCCAGCAGTATACAAAGAAGAATACATTGTAATAAAATATAAATACCCCTTGACAAAATCAAGGCATGAAGATCCATTAGGGATAGGCCAAGTACAGTCTGATAGAGATCAAGATCTAGTTTCTAACCAATAGCTCCAACACAAATTGACCAAAAATAACTATTGAAGGAGTCATCCTAAGTGGCCATCTAACCTACTACCTGACTAGGAACTTCTACTAGAGGCGAGCACTCCTATAGCGTGGCCTTTCATTTTTAGAAACTTTATTTACTACTTTATTTTTCTTCAAGACTTGATACTTGGGTGTGTAAAAAGGAGGGAGTTGAGTGTATTGTGACCCAAGGAGAAGGGCATCGACCTGAGCTCATGTCTCCACACCCAAGAACCTACCAAGCTCTCACTAGGTGATACTAAATCCTTTTTCTTCCATTCACTTATATTTTCGCTCCAACCATCCTTTTTTTTTCTTTCTAGCTAAATGCCACCCCTAGGAAGAAAATGCATCTTCCTTGGGTCTCTAACTCATCCCCAAGAATCTAGCAAGCTAGTTTGGGAATTTTCATAAAATTTGGGAGTTTTTATAAAGTTTGAAAATCCCTATTGTGATTAATATTTGGATAGATGGTTAAATCTTATCCCCTTACTTGAAGGTAAATTTTTTCCTAGATACTATGTAAGCAATCCCCTCAAGTCCCACTGTCAAATATGGGGTTAAGATTTAACCACTTGGTCAAATATTTACACTTTATTTGAAAGTGGAACATGGGAGATTTCCAAATTCTCTAATATGGTATTCACCCATACTAACCATCAACGGCCTTAACAAGACATGTTAGCAAGGAATCCCCACAACAATCCTAGGCTAATAATATTAGTTAATTATAATAACCCCCTCAATACCACAATTGAGAAATACATCCTCAATCAATACATAATTTTCCAGTGAATCCACAAAGTGGTTCCAAGATGAGGAACCCAGTATCAAGTCGTTGTCTCAAAAGTGTAAAGTATATCCAACACTACAGGATGACACATTTCTAGAATGGGATCCCTCATGCTATAAGTCCCATTCAATTAGTTAGTCAGTAAAACTATGAGTCACCTTTCACCAATAAATGACAAATACTACCACATCAAACTATATTCAACCCATGATTAAGGCCTTGTATTCTGCCATGTTATTTGTAAAAGTGATGCCTAAATGAACTCCCATTTTCATAACAACTCTACGTCAAAGGTCTACCATACCAATGCTTGCATGCTTAGTGGGTCCTCGTGAAGCTATGTCAAAATACAAAGTATAGGCTCATGCTTCATCATGCTATACCAATCAACCTACTCGTACTTATGATAGTCAAAGTCGAGTTGACAGAGAATATGTATAACATGTACAATCCTTCCTTCCTCACTAAACTCAATAGGAATGCTAAGAAGAACCCTATGATAATGGTGGCACTAGATTGTAATATCCCAAGTAAAAGATATGTCTTGCCACTCAGTAATATGATAACCCTTACTCCACTAGATCACTTGACCTTGGTGGTAATGCTGCTCTAAATACAAATGTTTAAGATAAGGAATGATTCTACCATCCCATTGGCTTCGCACCTACTGCAAGTTTAAGTTGGATCCTAGAATATTTGCAGAGATATCAAGTCCGATGTCAATCCCTACACATAATAGGGCTTCAACCTATTAAAATTTATTTTAGTTTTAAACTCTACCTACTACAAATCTACCAAAAGGGCTATATATCCATTCTTTCCTATACAAACAATCTTATAAGGGCCATCCCATTTGGGTTCTAACTTGCCAAGAAATAACTTGTTATGAGCATCATAATATAAGACCAACTAACCCTTCACAAATTTACACCATTTAGCACAAAGGTCATGCAATGCTTTCATCCTCTTCTTCCCTATGTCTTGATGTAACAAAGCCTATAATCAAATCTCACCAAGATGCACTAGGGAGGCCAACCTTTCGTGCAATGATTCCTCTTCACCCAAAGAATGGCTCAACACAAACCTTGGAGTGGATTACTCAATTTCCAAGGGCAAGATACACTCTTCCCCATATACCAAAAATGGGATGTGGCCTATTGCTCTCTTGAATGTTGTACTATAATCCTAAATAGTCACATGAAGTTTCATATCCCAATCATGCTTACCACCTGATACAGTTTTTTATGAGATCCCTACAAGCTACTAGTTAGTACTCTCTACTTGTCCATTAACTTGGGGATTATATGGGGTAATTTTGTATGAGATCCCTACAAGCTACTAGTTAGTACTCTCTACTTGTCCATTAACTTGGGGATTATATGGGTAATTTTATTACATTTAATTTTCAAAGATTTAGTCAAGGATTAATGGACTTATTCAGAAAGTCTGTCCCATTGTTGAACACAAGATCTTTGGGTGAATCAAAATAATAAACTATTTGTTCCGTAATGAAACTAGTTGTTTCCTTGGCATTGTTCTTCATCATAGCTCGAGTTTTAGACCATCCACAATTATATACTGCTTTTGCATAGCAGACAAAGGGTGCACATGTCCAAAAAAATCAATACCACACTTCTCAAGGGGAAAAGTTACAAGAATAGGATTAAGTGACCATTTACAATTTTCCCTAGCATTGTATCTCTAGCAAACATTACAACACTTAACATATACAAAAGCATCTGGAAAACCGTGGACTACCAATAACCTACACATAAAGCTTTCTATTCAGTGAGCCATCGAGCAAAATCACCTCCGCATGCTGAATATGACATTCTTCTAGAATAAAGAGTACCTCATTATGTACCATACAATAACAATAAATATCATCCACACCTCTCCTATATATGACACTCACTATTACTGAAAAGTGAAGTGCTTGCTACTTAATCTTCCTCTTCTCAAATTTAGAATTAGTTTTTGTTAGGTTTCCAGTTGATAAATAATGTATAATAGATGCATAGAATGACGAAATAAAGGCAGCATCAATTTTGCATAAGTCCTCACAATCACTAATATTAGCCCATTAGGCTCACCAGAATCTGCTAAGCACTCTGTAATACCCTGTAGCTTTGGTGGCTTGATTTTAATCTCATAGTCAAACTCTTGCAAAGAGATCCATCACTTGGCTAGGTACTTAGGGGTTTGAAGCTTGTTCAGTAATAAGTGCAATCCCTCTACCTTGGTGAAAAACACCACCTTTCATAAAGAATATAATGTTTCAACTTCTTGGTGGGGAATAATATAGCCAAGCAAACCTTCTCCAAAAACCTGTAAAGAAGCTCTGAGATACCTAAATGTTGGCTTGTGAATGCGATAGGATGATAAAGATATGCCTTTCGAGTTCACGATAGGCAACAACTAATACTATGCCTTGTTGTAGCTATGAATATATAGAAAAACTCACTCCTTTTTGGAGCTTTTAAAATTGATACTTTGAATAATTCCATGTTAACATCTTCAAATGCCACTTTCTATGCTTTTGTCCATTCAAAGACATAGCTATGCAATAAAAGCCAACAAAACCTCAAAATTTCCATCTAAGCAACAGAGTAGAAGCTAGTGTTTCATGCAAGTTTTTGGATATAAAAAGGTGAAACAAGATCCGTGAAGAGGCCACTCATTGTAAATAGGTTTTCTTAATCAAGGACTAGTTTTGGGATACTTTGAGGCTCTGATCTCATACACATGTGTTGTTTCATCTTTCATTTGTCTTTACTTTATATAATCTCTATCATCATCTCTTCTCTCATACGAGAATTTTCCTAATCTCTTACTATAGTTAATTATCTCTTAAGAATCTCTCTAACATCATATAAATCTATCCATCCATTACTACTCTAATTCACTCTGACAACCATAGACCCAATATCTTCCCAACATATGCATAGATTATCTTACATCTCTTTGGCGAACCTCGATGTGAAATAGATGGGTGGGAGTTCAAAGCTATGAAGAGTCTAGATATTAACAAAGGTGTTGTGTGACATGAAGACATGATGCAGATATCTAGGGTGTTTGCAATGTATATGTGACAACAACAAAGCATGGAGAGGATGGAAGAATCTATAACAAAGGTACCTCAATCAATGGTAAACAAGGTAGATCAATTTGAAGGTCCTTATGTGTCTAAGTATATCAAGACATATGCAAAAGAGATGGAGTTGAATAGGGTATCAAAGCAACAAATGATAGTAGATTTTGAGCCGGTTGTTGTTATAGAGATAAAAATAAGGATTAGAGAGATACAATAGGCATGTTCTAACAATTGGGACAATATTAAGAAGGCTCTCAAGGAGGAATGCTTTATGGAAGATCTAGAGTGGGTAACCAGGAGGATTTTCTTGTAGACAGTGGGTTGCTAAACCCAATAAAGGGCTATTGCCTACTACAAAATTGCTATGAGAGTTTGAGTGTAAATACTCTCAATCACTGAATAGAGAACAACAATCTCTTGAGGTTGAAAATATTAAACTTTTCTTAGAGGTTACTGACCCTACACTTCAAAGAAGTTTTGTACTTTTGGAAGATAAAGATGTTGAACAAGGACTAAAAATTGATTGGAAAGAGGTGGAAGATACCGTTTCTTTGTTTGCAAAGAGACACAAAATTAAGGGACAAGATGGTTGTGGTTAGTATTATTCAATCTTCTACTTCAACGGAGCAAGGAACAAAGCTAAGAGCTGTAAATCCCAAAGTTGAAGACCCAGTTTTTTATGAGTCGGTGAAAGGTATAAAAAATTTGCAATTGAAGTTTTCAAGACTTGAAGAAAAAGGAGAATCATCTAAGAAAAGACCTCAAACTTGTGGAGGTTCTATTCAGAGATGCATATGGTGTGATAATATTGATCACTTTCAAAAGCATTGTGATTCATTCAAAGATGCACTAGGTAAAAGTATGGTTTTCTTTAAAGATGGTAAAGATCATTTGTAGGAGACAAATTTACCTCTAGATACTAACTTTGGAAAATGTGGTATGAGAAAACTTGTGGATGATGTGTCAGCTAGACATGCTTTAGGCATTATGGAAGCTACTACATATAGTTTGCAGGTGGAAGTGTATCAAAGAAGAGGCTAAAATGAATGAGAAGTGTGAACATGTGACTGAGCTTTGATCTTATTTAGTAATGACAATAGAAAGAAGGAAGGTTTCTAGGGATGCTTTGCACCAAGTTGGCAATTGTATTTGACAAACAGGTTGATATAATCTTGTAGACTCTTTGTTAGTGTATGCATACATTACTTGGAGCCAAAATGATGAAGCTATTGCTGAATAAAATTTCAAATGATAAGAAAGAAATGAAGATACATCAAAGAGAGGTGCAACAAGGAGAAAGGGAAGAAAGGAGACAAAGTTACCTTGTGATGCAACTCCGCATGATGTTCTCCACCTGAAGTACCTAGGGACAATGAACCAAGGGAGAAAAAGCATGAGAAAAGTGAAGATAAATCTAAAACCCCAATTTAAAAATTGCAATCTGACATTGAATTGGCTACAAATGTAGAGAAAGTGTTGGAAGAAAGGATTCTTAATAGCAAGGTGGAGTTTACTTTGGAAGAGGTACTTGGAATTTCTAAATGTGAGTTTCATGATGAGATCATTGATATCATCAAGAGTAAGTGATAAGTTTTGGGAGATCCTACCAATCCTCACTCACAAGGAGATGGAGAGACCTTAAAGTCCCAAGGAATACAAGGTATACATGAGTGCACATGGCATATGCACATGAAGAAGAAGATGCAAGAAGCATGGCGGATTGTAATCAATTTTTGAGAGAGATAAAGCAAGTTCAATTTGAGTATGATGAGGAATCTGAAGTAGCTCATAGAAGCCACTATTCACAAGGGATCAATTGGCTAGGGCTACAATAGAGACTCTAGTTAAGGTTGGTGATATTGATGAGCCATGTGTTGCACTCACAGATCATAGTTCAGAAATTACTATTATGTCAAAGAGTCTCTACTCCAAAGAAAAGTGGTTGATTGATATGGATCATGGGTGAAAAATTCGGGTCTATGAACAACTCATTAGGGGATTTGTATGGTGCTTGTTCTAATGTCAAAGTGACTATTAGAGATGTTCAAGATGATAAAAATTTCTTTCTATAGGATATGTCTTCTTACCCTTTGATTCTTGGACAAGTGTATATTATTGTAGTCTATATGGAGACTAAGGTGATGGTTGATGGTTCTGCTTATGCTAGAATAAGAAGTCAAGATGGGTAGTGTATTGTTGAGTTCTTGATGAGGGCCAGGGAGAGAAATGAAAATGGGTATAGATAAAGACAAAGAGACATGGAGAGAAAAGGAATGGATAAAGAGAGATGGAGGTAGGCAAACAAATAAAGGGAAAGTGAGAAAAAGAGAAGTAGAGATTAAAACGAAGGAAGATAATCAATGAGGGAAACAAAAACGTCTTGTTTTTCATAACATAGACCAAATGGAGAACAATGATGGTGGTGATGTCCAAGATCATGAGGTGTATCTTAATCAGCATGTCCCGTGTCCTTGCTCTCAATGCAAGTTAGCAATCAGAAAAAAGAGTCACTTGTCTATAGAACATGTACAATGCTTTGGCAAGTTTCAATCGGAGATCATTCATTAGGTGGTCTCAAAATTTGAGCAAATGGTGAGAAAAGTGTGTATCCATTATGCTTTACATTCACAAAGTAATTGAATATCATATGTAAAAACATTAGACGTGCCTGTAAAATGTGTACATGGATATAACACCTCATCCCAAGAAATGCACCTATTGCAATCAATTGGAAGAGTTTGTGGGAGTGCAATGAATTGAGTGCCTAAGCCTATACACCAATTGGAGGGTACAACTCAATCCACATACTCAATAGCAGAGGAGAAAGTCAACCTTTTGGACATTCCTCCAATCTTGGAGCCTGAGTGGAGGAAATGATCAATGCATTGGTACCCATAGATACTAAGTCATTTGATCCACTGAGAGAGGAAGAGTCCACATCATTATATGATGGGTGCTGAGTATCTCACTTGAAGGCACTGCTTGTGCTCCTAAGTGTGTAGGCAAAGTATGGGTGGAGCGATGCGAGTGTGATCGAGTTGTTTAGGTACATTCTATGCTCCATTGATGTTTTTGACTCTACTATAAAAAGCACTTATTGTTCTTTTTCAAGGCATCTTGTGATTTTTTTTCAAGTTGCTGTAGTATATTACCACCTAGAAACATGATGCGTGAGTCCGGTGATGATGCATGACTAGTGTTACGAAAGTTTGGTATGGACTACAACAACATCCATGAATGTGTCAATGATTTTGTGATGTTTTGAGGAGACTATAAGACTATGGAGACATGTCCAAAGTGTGGTACTCACAGGTATCAACATGACTTGCACGGGAAAATCATCCCTCAAAAAGTTCTTAGATACTTTCCACTTATACCATGTATACGTCACATGTTTTGTATGTCAAACATGGCGAGCTTGACAATGTGGCATGTGCATAATAGATCCACAAATGGAGTCCAACGAATATTAGTAGACTCATATGTATGGATCTACATTGACTTCACCTTTCCAGGCTTTGCATGAGAGCCAATGAATCTTCAACTTGGTCTTGCTATGGATGGCATGAATCCATTTGGTCTCCACTCAACTACATACAGTGTGTAGCATGTAGCCCTTGTTAACTACAACATCCCGCCATGGATTTCTACGAAGAAAGGGCACTTGATCCTTAGCTTGCTCATTCTTGGGTGCTACAAAGTTAAGAATATGGACATCTACCTCCATCCATTAGTTGATGAGCTCAAGATTTTGTGGGAGCAGGGTTTCATTGTGGAAGACATGAGCAAGCACGATGGTCAACAGTCTGCCAATATACGAGCCATTATCATGTGGACCGTGCATGACTTTTTGGGATTCAGGGAGTGCTCAGGTAAGTGGGCTTCTTTTCTTGTTGGTGATATCTAACATAGCTCTTCAAGTTTGTGTTGACTAAATAGGGGTGTTGGGACAAGTGTAGTTACCTCAGGTTATCATGCATGTCCATTATGTGGGCCACAATTAGACTCTTGAAGGTCATGAACCATGAGGAAGATGGTATATCAAGAACACACTACTTTCTTGCGCAGGGTCATGAACTGAGGGAAGGTTCTCTTAGAATACCTCTAGCAGGAAAGAACACTTAAAGTTGGTATGAGTTGAAAATGGTTCACAAGGAGTCAGATCTAAATAGAATGTGATGGTTCTCAGTTTTCTACGAGTTGTATTGGACCCACTTAGAAATCAATCATTTGTTGAATCCCATGCATAGTTTCAAAAATGTGGGCAGCTTATTATGGGATCGCATCACAGGAAAGAGAGACATTATAGAGGCATGAATGGATTTGAACAAGGCAAGCAAGATGGAGGTGCTTTGGCCACAATTGAGCACTCATAGTCATTTGCAACTACCTCACACTCCTTAGGTCTTGTCCACTAAAAAAGAGCACATTTTGAAGCAAATTATCAGATGTATCCATACCCCGATGGGTATGATGTGTTCCCTCAGGTCCACTTTCTCTAAAGATGACCCAACTCTATGAGGGATCCCATGATTGGCATTAGATATGTCAGGTTTGTCTTGACCGTGGTTGTAAGTAGTCTACATATTTTACTATTTAGTGTCTAGTCCATGTTCATAATGCTTCTTAATTTGTGGGAGCTTGTACTATCAATCGTGATCCTGAGATGCCTCACTCCAGAAATACGTGAGGCAATTTACAGGTTGTTGAATTTGTGTGGTACCTCCTCCAGCAAACCTAGAGGAGTCCTCTTAGTAGGCGACCAAAATTCATATCCATGCACATCACCATCTACTCTCCCCATGGGAAACCTAGGACTTAGTTCAACATGGGAATCTGACTTCCACTTCACAAGGGAAGCCTTGAAACATCACCCCTAATAGCAATCTAGTGCCCACCTAAGAAAGACCACTTTGTAATCAATCAAAGGTAGGAGTGAGGTTAAAACCGCTTGGTTCAAAGAGAGTGAGAGATGGGGGAGAGTGTAGATCGATCCCCCTACCCATAAGGTAAAATCTTATCTCTGCCCCCCTAAAACAGTGTTAACTCTGGTAACTAATCCTATCTATATTGGGAGGGTCACGATTTAATCATCTCTATCTAGTGTTGAAAAGTTACCCGACTTATCGAGTCCACTCAGTCATAGGCATTCGATCATCAGGATTGAAGCATCCCACTTTCCTTGATTGGGTTTGCTTTAGTTTTCTAATTAGCAAAGCATACAACCACGTTGTTTGCACATACAAAATCATCTTTCTTTTATTACTCCATTAAACTAGGTTCTTGAAACTCAATACTTAGCACATAAAACATAATTTAAAATCATATTCTTTATTTCTTAATAACAAGCATAACCATCACTCTGTAGAGTGGTACAAATTCATATTTCTATAGAAAGACACTGTAATATTTCCATCATGAGAATATTTCTAAACCCACGTGATAGTCATGCAAGGAATTCCATCATCCAAAAATTACGCCAATGATGTGATTTTCGAATGTCACACTACGTATCTTAATCTCTGCTTGCATAAACGAGTTAATCGAATTTACATGGGAACCTCCTCCTAGAAAGCCAAAAGGATAAACCTTTAGATTAAAGGAATTTTTTTTATTACTTCTTTTTTTATTTTCTTTCCCCCCAGCGACTGTCATGCTGGAGGGAAGGGGAATAGCAAGGATGTCTAAGCATCCTTGCTGGGGATCATAGGATGGGTTAGGCCCATGCACCAGCCGCGTGGAGAGGGGAGGTACCTCTTCCCCTCCCATATAAACCCTGTGGGAGGCAGAGGGAAGAGAGAGAGACGACGCCCTTCACCCTATCGAAGCCAGGAGCTGTGTGAGAAGGGATGATGCTGCGGAATTAAGAAGGAAACTACGGTTGCCACAATCGTGAGGAAGGAGGAGCTGAAGCATTTATGTGTTGCACCACTCGTAGCCGACGGAGGGCCGTGTGTAGTCGTGAAGGGGGAAGGCCATTATAGTTGAAGGACGCAGCCGCGAGGGAGAGGCGAGTGTGGATTGAGAGAGGTGGGGGAGGGGGGGGCTGCCGTGGAGCAAACGCTGCCAGCCAGCAGCCGTTATTCAGCCGCCATCCTCGCCGTTCAGCCACCATCGGACGCCAGCTTGCCATGTAAACCTTGGTCTTTTTCCCCACGTGCCTTCTAGGAAGCCTTGGAAACTTCCAAGGGTGGCTTCCTAAGCCCCCCTTCGTGTGGTCTTCGGAACTACCCTTTTCTCTCCAATTTTTCCCCTAAAGGCCCTTAGGCCTCTTACTAATAGCCTTTAAGGCTACCTTATTTCCCTTTTAAATTCCTCCCTAAGGGCTCCCTTAGGGTCTTTTTTTTTTTCCCCCCCCTAGAGTTTTCCCCTTAGGACTTTATAAAGCCCTTTTCCCCCCTTGCGTTCTTAACAAAGGAATTCTTAACCCCGGTTTTAAAAACCCCTTAGCCCTTCCTATGGTTTTAAATTCCCTTTCCCCCCCAAAACAACTCAGACCTTAAAAAGGTCTTAATTTTCCCCCCTTCGTGTTGGATTGGAGATTTTCCCCTATAAAAGGGTTTTTTTACCTTAAAGGTCTTATCTTCCCAACCTTTATTTCCCCTTAGGGCCTTGCTCATTATAACCCTCAAACTACCCCCTTATATCTTCTCCTAAGGCCTCGTTAGGCCCTTATTTTTTTTATAACCTTTAAGGACTACTTTCCTCCCTTGGAGTTCCTCCCTTAAAATTCTGTAAGGCCCTTTCTCCCAAGAGAAATTGTCCTTAGCCTTTCCTCCAAACTCGCAAAATACTTTGAAGTTTTGTTCTTCTTTCCCCCACTTGAAAAAGGGAAGAGAGTGCTAAGTGTTTTCCGAAGGAAGGTAAAAGCTGCTTCCACGTTCCACAGACTACAGTTGCGATGCCTCCTAAGAAAGTCCAAGGCGTAGCCGCGGGAGGGTCATCTCCCGGTATCCATGTGGATATCTCACCTCAAAGCCAGGTTTTCTTCTTGATGTTAATTCGGATTTTAGTCAATCATGCAAAGAAAAATTGTTAAGGAAATATATTTGTTTGTTCAAGTTATTTTTAACGAAGTAGTTAGCTTATGAATGACAATTGGCTTTCTTCAAATTGCATCAAGCATTATAGAATAATAGGCGGAAACTATCCATTTACTATAATAATATAGCCCTAAAATGAAGAAATTATGTCTTGCACCATTAGTCTTATTCCTTTCACAACGGATCATGGCAAAATGGCTAAATTCATGAAAAGTTTCTTTCAATGCTCAAATTACTAGAGAGTTATCTTTGCTAGTTGCAAGGCAACTGTTGTTGATTGGCATGAGGTTATCTCTAAAGAAAACGGAAGTTAAATATTAGAAATTAACAAGTATAAAAATTAGACATACGAAATCACTTGGAAAGAAAATGTAATGGGGAATTGTTGGATGATACTTTATTAACACTTTTCCCCTGCAAATTGAGGACTTGGAACAAATAAAGTGTGTATTTACCAATTCCTTAGCTAGGTATTTAGAAGTATCGTCACTCTTTATCATCGTGACATTATGCTATATGCCAAATTAAACTGTATTGAATGAGAAAGTAATCAAAAATAGTAAAACCGTGATAAAACGAGTAAGATTACCTTCCTAAAGCTGACCAAACCAATCTTTCCAAAAGATAACCGGACCAATCTAAACATAGAAACATTCATACCCTAAAACATGGACTACTTACCTTACCGCAAGGATAATAAACTCATAAAGATAAGAAATTAGGGTCGTCCCTAAGGTTCTCAAATAAAGAAACCCTAGGCCTGACATACGTCAGATTAAGGAGTCTAAACAGTTTATTCCATCGTCTGACTTGCGCAACATATATGAAATCATTTTGTGATTGAGTCAAAAAAAGAAAAGGGAAAAATCCTTTTCAAAGACGGCAGATCCTTACGCAAGTTATCTTGCAAAAAGACGTAGTTCAAAATAAGAAAAGTTGTAAAATAGGAATTAGCATATCTAAGGTACCTTAGGGTAAATCAAACTAGGTATACCCTACATACGAATGTAAGGGATCTTGCCAAGTTACAAGACATCTTAAAAACAACTGCTGATACACTCAAAAAGGAAAGAACACTTCTTTAGCAGTTTGCCATACAACTGGGTTGGTTAATGGAAATGTTTGTGCTTGCTAGAGATTTTAGAGCTCTGTTTGATTTATGAATTACAAATTAAATAAGTATCTATACTTCAGGTTAAAAACCTAAAGGGAGAGGCAGCTTCAGTTACCCCCGACTGCCTGCCTGACCCTAACCAAGGGGGTTGTTTGACCGTGTCGGGAACGTGGACCGAACCCGTCGTGAGAGGTCTCTCCGTTGAGTTCTACTTGGAGCAGGAGGACGCTTGGGTGCCAGGGGGGGCTCTGGCCGTAAATCCCTCGCCTTCCGGGTCCTGCACAAGGGGCTAACGCGACTCGGGATTGGATCCCGAAACCCGTATACTAGTTGACGGGCAGAAGCTTGGAATAGTGATCCCTGGAGATTACTTGTTAGCCTCCGAGTAGATTATGGATAAGCCTACGGGCGGAACTTCTTGTAATTCAAAGATAAAATGATGAGATGTTGAAAGAACTTGCTTCATATTGTTTTTATATGTCACGTGATAAGATTACGTGAAGGAACCAGTGCTTAAACAAGATTAATTAAAGAAGCTAATTGTTATATGTCAAATTAATGTGCTAGATAATTACATAACTAAAACAAACTGAGGAAAGTGCGGAGGATGGACCATGGGTCCGTCCTACGGTTGGGTGGTCCCGGTTAGCCGGGAACTTTTCTCATAAATCTCGAAAGACAGTGGAATGATCATCATCATCAAAAACAATAACAAGAACGATGACCTAGAGTTACGTCTTACCCAATTTACGTTGTTTTAGGGGAACGGAATGGGACTATGCCTTATGGCAGAGAGGTTGAGCTTTGCATCCCTCTCGTTTCCCATTCTCCTTGAACCAAGTGCAGCGTGAATCCGCTTCGGACCTGGCGTTTCTGCGTAAAGTAGATCGCTCGGGTCTGACGCTAGTTGCTGTTAGCTAGTAACCTATTAGGAAAACCCTAATTCCAGTCGATCCTAAGTGGAAATGGCTAGGATACTTCCGCTACGTGGCAGACGCGGGAAGAACTAGATCGCAAAACCCATAACATTCCATGGGAGTGTCGGGTGGAGCTTTCTAGACATCCTTTCCGATGGACTGCTAAGACGTGTCCTGGATGATACTAGGGGACACGTTACAGACACTATCTAGTCTAGGATAGAACCTTTCAATCCCTAGGATTGGGTTGTATGTGATCACACTCCATCCAAGTTCAATAGGGAATTTACTAGCTCAGAGCCCCTCTAAGCTTTCATTAGCCTCAAGAGCCATCCTACATAATAAGGGCACTTATCACCTGGCCCTTTGCCCTCTCGGGTGTTCGAGTGATCAAAAACCAAAAACACCTATCTTCCTCACAAGCATAGGACCTCCACCTGCACATTGTCGTAATGTTATGAGGACATAGTGTGAAAAAATATGAAATGCATCATCATCCGACTTCTTTATTGATCTAGAGAGTCAATGTGATTTGAGCCATTAGTACTAGTGTGAGTTGCATGGATTATCCGAAAATACTAGATTTTTGGATAATTTTAGCCTATTTTTTATATTATTTATTGCAAAAATCCAAAAAAGTTAGAAAAAGTTTCTAGATTAGGATGGCATGCAAAAAGCTAGTTGCTTTTTCAGCCAATTAGGAGATTTTTCATTAAAAAGGCAAATTGACAAAAGCGCGCGCATCGCGATTGCTGTAAGCAAGCTAAAAATTGCTGATTGAATTGAAAGAAGAAGAAGGAGTGATCTGGGAGATCCGTGATTAGGTTTCCTAGATTTTTACCCCCATTTCGAAGCCAATGGAGCCATCAGATTTGGGTTTCGAGCAACAGAGAAGGAGCTGTAATTTTGATGCACATTTTGTCCTATAAAGAAGCTCTAAGAGATCTAATGCCTGGAGATTGCTTCTGAGTAGTGCAAAGATTCCATGTTCTTTCAATACTTATTGATTCAATTCATTGTGCTTTGTCTTTGTAGTGTTTACCACTTGGGTATTCTCTATCTTCTCTTCCATCTCCTATCTCTACATCCTTCTTCTTCTGATTCCCGATGGATTTGACCTTTCGAAAAAAACCCCTCCGACATTGGTGAACGCGACATGAAAGGTCATTAGAAGAAGGAAAGACAAGATGGGAGAAACTTCAAATACATTCTCCAGTGATGTTTTGCAATAGTTGGTGCAAAATATGAATATGCTTATGCAAGTATAACAACAACAATAGGTGATGCAAGCTTCAGCTCAAATAGAAAGTGTTGTGATGAATGCTTTGCAAGCAGTTGAGCGTGAGGTGAAGTTATTCAATGGCAGGAATGTATCTGCATATGTACATACATATGCTCAAAAGATGAAATTCTTTGGAGTGGCTCAATCTACATGGAGTTAGTATTTTGTATGTGTTATTATTCATGAACTGAAAGCACGGATATTTGAATTATACTTGCAGGGATGCTGACTGGGTAGCCTTCAAAAAGACACTCAAGGAAGAATTTTATATTGAGGATACTAGTTTGATTACATGCAAGACTTTTCAAGAGTGGGTTATACAACCCAATAAGGGTCTTGTGGCTACAAAATTGTTAAGAGAATTTGAAAGTCGATTTGAGCAGTTGGATCTTACAGAACAGCAAGCTCTTGCAAGTCAAAAAATTGAATTGTTACTACAGGCAGCTGATCCAGAGCTTCAAGAGAAGCTTGATGGTTTGAAAACAGAGTGGAGACATGTCATGGAAGCTATTACTCCACTTGTGAAGAAGCATAGAAGAAGAAAAAAATTGTATGTCTCTAGCTTGCCCACTATTACGGGCAAAACAGTTGAAGTATCCAGTAAGCCACCCACTTCTGTGGCTAACCCTATGGCTGTACCTGCTATTGTTCCCTCTGTTAGGGAAGACATATTGGATGAATTGGTCAAAGGGATGCCGGATCTTCAATTGAAGGTTGCAAAATTGGACGAAAAAGGACAAGAGAAAAGGGGACGGGCAACACCCCCTAAGCCTAGAAAAAAATGTATGTGGTGTGATAGTTTGCAACACGAGAGAAAGGATCGTGCTACCTATCAGGAGGCCTTGGCATGACAGCTTATCTTTTGGAAAGATGGCATGATCCATGCATAAGAAACGGGATTGCATCTTACTTTGAATTTTGGAAAGGGAGGTATGTAGAAGTTGTTGGAAGACTTGGCTATCCGAAATGCTTATGCGATGGTACATGCTTCTACTTTTGGTTTACAGTTGGATAGAATGCATGGCCAAGTGATGGTATGGTCCAAAGACTGAAATATGGACACATGCTTTACATGCAACTGAAAAGAGAAAGGTCACTGATAGTGAAATGGCTCATGCAGGGCAAGACATTCATGGCATAACTGGTTGGGAATCATTGGTAGATGCATATTCAATGTATGCATATTTAGCAAAGGTAGAAAATACAGATGTACTTGTGGAAGAAAAATGAAAAAGAGATGAAGATATTGCAGGGACATCTAAAAGAATGACAAGAAGAAGTGTGGATCAGCCTAAAGCTGCAAATCAGCCACCTCCTGAGCATGTTATGGAAGAGGTCAGTCAGGAGCAAAAACGGGAGAACAAACAAGAGGGAAAAAAGAAGGGCAAGCAACCAAGATATAAGTTGCAATCTGACATTGAGAGAGCCACAGATCTTAAGAAGGTTCTTGAAGAACGGATCTTAAACAGTCGGGTGGAATTTACCTTGGGAGAGGTGCTTGGCATTGCCAAGCGAGAATTTCATGATGAGATCATTGACATAATTAAAAGGAAGTGTCAGTTTCTTGGTGATACCACTAGTGCACTGCTGCAATTTGAAGAGGAAACTGGTTTGTTGGGTATTCAGGCTGAATATGAGCATGAAGTAAGTACAGGATTGTCTATGTAGGATACTACTAATCAATGGACAACATGTGGAAAAGAAGAAAGTGGCTGAAAATGCATTGTCTTTTAGCAATATGCATGGTGGAGTAAGGCAAATGCAACAATTTGGAGAAGAGACTCTAGGATTTATTTCTCAAAGTCACTACACAAGAAATCATTGGGCTATAGCTACCACTGAAACGGTAGTGAAAATAGGGTAACGTGAAACTCCTTATGTTGCTTTACTTGACCATGGGTCTGAGATAAATGTCATTGAGCGGGGATTGTATGAAAATGGTGCATGGCATGCGAACACTGATCACGGTTGGCATATGAGGGCTGCAAATAATTCTTTAGGGGAGCTCTATCCTGCATGTCCTAATGTAAAAGTGACGATTGATGATGTACAAGAAGAGCAACACTTCTTTGTGCAAGATAATTCCTCATATGCAATGATTTTGGGATAGCCCTATATTACATGTGTACGTATGGAAACAAAGGTGCTTGATGATGGTTCTGTGTATGCAAGAGTTAGAAGAAAGGATGGGAGAAAAGCAGTCCAATTTCTTATTGTTTGTGTTAATCATCATAGAAATCATGATATGCTTCGAGAGTCTCCTTTTGTTCCAAATGCAAGGGAATTCAAAGACCTGGATTTTCATTAAGCACTAATGTAATGCGGGGCTACAGTAGTGTTGTTTAGAGGGTATACTCAATCTTGATGAAATTAAGCATGTATTTACTATTGGTAATTCTCACAGTTTGCAACAAACAGTTCATGTTGGTTTAAGCCTATGGAAGTAATGTGTAGGACTGAACGCATATCTATGAAATGGGCTATTAAGAAACTGAGAGCATTGGGGTTGTTAGCTGAAAGTGATGGCATTTCAGGCATCTTTTATGGGCTGAATATTACTGACACTATGACTAAAATTTCAGCAACTATACATGTACAAAATGAGGCTGAGAACAGAGTGTTGTCAGTATGTTCTTTGGATATGTATGATGTTATAGCATTGTTTGCTCAGCCAGAAAGGATTACAATGGGTTGAAGCACTTGTGGAGACAAAGTATAAGATAATTGACAAAAAAGTGAAACCAATTTCTTTGCCACTTCCACCAAAGAGTGAGGGTATGTATGAAAAAGTGTCAAGGCAACCAAGCTTACGGGATTCTAAAGATATAGATCATCAGTTTACATCTGAAACATTACAGGAATTGAAAGTAGGTGCAAAAGGGTTTCTTTTGCCTGCTAAGAGAGATTGTTTTATGCAGATGTTGGCTAGACATGGGAAGGCATTTTGCATTTCAGCCAAGTGAAATAGGTTGTGTGGATCCAAATGTTATCTCTCCTATGGTCATATTTACTGTGCCACATGTACCATGGAGCTTGAGGCCTATTCCAGTCCCTATAGCTTACTTGCTAAAGATAATGGATTTGGTAAATGAAAAGATTTGCATGAATATCTTGGAGCCTTCTTTAGCCCCGTACTCAAATTGTTGGTTTACTTTGCCCAAAAAGAATGGGGCTTTGAGATTTATTCAAGACATGCAACCGATCAATAAAGCGACCATATGAAATGTGGGCGTAGGTCCTGTGGTTGATGAATTTGCAGAGGCTTTTGCAAGCAGAGCAATCTATTCTTTGGGTGATCTTTACTCGAGTTATGATCAGTTTTAGATTGCAATTGAAAGCAGGGATATCAGAACCATGAAGACTCCTTTGGGGTTAGTACGGATGTGTACTCTCCCACGGGGTGCAACAAACTCAGTGGCACACATGACAAATGCTATGAATAGGGTACTTAGGGATTTTATACCACAATTGACTATGCCCTTCTTGGATGATGTTCAAATCAAAGGGTGTGCAGTGGACGAAAAGAATGAAGAGATGGATCTCATGGATGTAGACAGTTTGTTGCAGACCATATTGTGGATTGTGAGAGGATTTTGACACGTCTAGAAGAGGTGCATTTAACTCTTTCTGGACAAAAGTCTGTCTTTGGAGTTGAGGAGGTTTTGATTGTTGGGCATATTTGTGGGCCCTATGGGCAAAGGCCATCACCAACAAAAATAGATGGGATTGATAGAATGCGAGATGTATGCATGAATGTATCAGAGGTACGTAGATTCTTGGGTGCATGTGTGTTCTATTTGATATGGATTCCTCACTTTTGCACATGTAGCCGATGCTCTTTATCAGCTTCTAAGGAAAGGTCAGAAATTTCAGTGGGAAAGGAAGCATCAAAAAGTAATGAAGACATTGAAGCAACTCTTAAAATCTGCTCCTAGATTGAGAAAGGCTGACTATTCACATGGAAAACCTATCATTATTACTGTTGATACAAGCCCAATCGGGATTGGATGGGCAATTGGGCAAGATGATGAGGAAGAGCAAAGATATGCAATACGCTTTGGTGCAAAAGTATTGATTGAACGACAGAGAAGATATCCACAGGTAAAAAGAGAATTATGGGGAATTGTGACAGCCCTTAAATGTGATAAGGAGCATTTTATGGGTGCTCATGTAGTCATTGAGACTGATTGTTTGCTGGCATTGGGTATGATTACTAGTTGTGCTATCCCAGACATTGCTATGCTCCGATGGATTGCATGCATCAAATCTTTGACCCCGAATTTCAGCATATTGTAGGAAGAGATAACCTAGTGGTAGACATGTTATCTCGAGCACGCTATGAAAATGAAGATGGGATGATGGATGAGGAGGAAGAAGATGAATTTCTTATGGCTGAAAATGATGTTGCAAGAGTTAATTTAACAATGCAAGGTGTTGCTATAGCATTAACAGAAGCTTGGACAACAAAGAGAAGACAATTTAGATGTTTTGCATCTTGTGTAGAAGTGTTTCTAGAAGACAAATATGTAGGAGAGTGGCTGAGAATTGGTCAATATCTCAGTATATTACCAAACAGAGATGAATGGTCAGATGAGGAGTTTAAGAAGATCAAGAGGAAAGCCTATGGATTTTTTTTAAAAAGATGGATATTTATGGAAACATGCTAGAATGAAACACGGTATGCCATTGCGAGTTTTGGGTGACAGAGCTTCACAAGTAAAAGTAATGCAAGAATTTCATGAAAGCTTGTGGGCTGGTCATAGAGGTGTTTGGGGTACTTTTACAAAGATCAAAGAAAGATATTGGTGGCAAGGTATGTATAAGGATGTTGCTCACTTTGCGGAAACGTGTACGACATGTCAAATGTATTCATTTGTGAGACATTGGGATGGATTGCAACCCACATATCCATTGTCTCTTCATTTTAAGTGGGTGGTGGATTTCGTCACAATGCCTACAGGTCTTTGGAAAAGGAGGTATCTTGTGCTTGCTCATGAAGACTTGACTAATCAAGTGGAAGGGAGAGCTCTACGTACTAAGACGACAAATGCTGTGTGTAATTTTCTCTTAGAAGAGATCTTTGGTCGATATGGCTATGTGGAAAAAATTACAACAGATAGGGGTGAGCTAGATGCAAATGAGGCTCATGATTTCTTTACACGGTTGGGGATAAAGGTTGCTTTAACTTTAGCCTGTAACCCTGAAGGAAATGGAAAAAGTGAAAGAGATCATCCACCTATTGTGAAGGCATTGGCAAAAGCATGTGGAGAGAAGATAAAAGAGTGGCCATGATTGCTCCCTTATGCTTTGTGGACTGACAGAACAAGTCATAGTGCTGTTACAGGATATATGCCTGTAGAATTGATGTATGGTCAAAAACCTATCATGCCAATAGAAGAGATGACAGTCACATGGAGTGTGTTAACTTGGGAGGAGGAGTTGAATCGAGAGGAGTTGTTGGCCTTATGCATTAGACAGTTGGAAAGAAAGTCATAAAACATAGAGGTAGCAACTGCAAAGTTAAGGGCAACAAGGATATAGAACAAGAAACGGTTTGACAAAAGACATAGACTGAGACCAAGAACCATATGGTTCATTGCTTCCATTTAGCTGGATTTCCCAAGGGTCTGTTTAGTTGTATTATTGGGAAGGGCTCAGAGATTGGTGATTTTCTGACTATGCATCCAGGGGTTAACTGCATAAGTTTCACTGGAGGTGATACACGTATTGACATTTCAAAGAAAGCACGCATGGTTCCTCTTCAAATGGAGCTTGGTGGCAAGGATGCCTGCATTGTGCTTGAAGATGCTGACCTTGATCTTGCAGCCTATCTACAAAAAGGGGAATACTCTTGAGTTTGAAGTAGTGTATTAAACCTTGAAGACTCTTGAAAAAACTCTGCAAAACGAATTCAAAGAGGATACTCTTGTTGGAAGATACTAGCAGAGCATATTTTCTTGCCTTAATCATTTATTGGAGTTGTCCTACAAAGAAGCTCCAGGAGATCTAATTCCTGGAGATTGCTTCTGAGTAGTGCGAAGATTCCAGGTTCTTTCAATACTTATTGATTCAATTCATTGTGCTTTGTCTTTGTAGTGTTTACCACTTGGGTATTCTCTATCTTCTCTTCCATCTCCTATCTCTACATCTTTGTACTTTTGATCCCACGTGGATTTGACGTTTCGTCAAAAACCCCTCTGACAAGGTGAGTTTTTCCACACTCCGCAGAGTGTTAGGGAGCATTGGGTTGGGGATCCCAACGTCCCGAACCAACACAATCCACAACGTATTCGTCTCTGCAAGCACGGAATCATAAGAGCCATAATTCATCATTCAGAAACCCAAAAGCAGTCATAAGCATAAGATAGTTTTAACACACTTGTCAATGTTTGTGATGCATAGAATCTATCCCCTCTGTAAATTCTCATTTTTCTTCCTAAAAATAAATTGATAATACTAACATGTTTTTGTAAGTTTAAGTGTGTTCTAACTGATCATAATCTATGTAAAACACTAACTTATCCCTCTCAATAGGAAGTTGTAGAGTTAATAACTTTAAAAGTAATCATTTTCCTATGTACTAAACTTGATTACCTCTGTTCACTCATCCATCATGATTATAGATTCTAGCCGCAATTTCATTTTGTTGTGGAATAATGGGTCCTTCGGGTTGAATGGATTCGGAGGTAACTTTCACTTGCATTTCAGCTTTCTGTTGAGTTCCCTCAACACCAACTACCTCCTCACGTTGGGGAGCTCTCCAAGCATGAACTTGCTTAGTATCTAAACATCTCTTGGGATCCATGGGAGAAGCTTGATAAATTTGAGTAGTGCTTCCACATAGGTGTGGAAGGGGGGAAGAGAGAGAGAGAGAGAGAGAGAGATACTGCTTGCAACATCAGAGCTTCATCACGCCAACAAAAGAGAGACTTTTGCACAAGTTATTGTTATGACATGCCGCTCTACCCCTATTTATATAGTAATCAGGCGGGAGGGGGAAGGGATTAAAGAGAGAATGCTAACTTTTTAGCGTTTTTGATGACATCATTGATTCCTTCTAGCATTTTCAATAATATCATTGATGATGTCAAAGAGGGGGCTCCATTTTTGTAGCACAAATATAGAAATTTGAAAATATATGGGTGAGCACCGTATGTCGCGTCATCGGGCAACATCACTCCAAGGCGATGACCAAGGCATAGACATTGGCATACTTGGCAACGGGCTACAAAGGCTTCGTTTGATGTCGTTGGCTACATGTGAGAAGATCCCACTAGCTTGTAGAAAAATATTCTTGAAAGGTCACCCATTCTGGTAGTGTTGTCACCCAAGTGCAATTGCCAAGTGACTATCCACTAGGCTAGTTCTATTTGTTGTTCTATATTACAAACATAGTTTTAATAAGCTTGTTTAGGGAGGGTTTCCCAATACTTTCTTCTATGAATTGGCGTATAATATCTCCTCAATTATATTCAAATGTGCAATTTTGTTTTCAACATAAATAAATTTTTGGAATGTATATGCACATTGTTTATTAAAATAAACTAAGGAATGAAAACATTACATTCTTCCCTCCTTAGAGAAATTGAGATGTCCTCATCTCACGAGAAACTAGGGGTATTCTTTCATAAGGACATCTTGATTTCTCTAAGGAGGGAAGAATGTAATGTTCCCATTACTTAGTTTATTTTAATAAATAATGTGCATATATATTCCAAAAATTGATTTATGTTGAAAACAAAAATGCACTTTTGAAGATAATTGAGGAGGTATTATATGCCAGTTCATGGAAGGAAGGCTTGGAAAACCCTCCCAAGACAAGCTTATTAAAACTATGTTTGTAGTATAGAATAAAAAATAGAACTACCCTAGTGGATAGTCACTTAGCAATTAATGTTGAGATTCAGAGAGACAAAGACAGAGTGAAGAGCTGAGTACTCTCTTCTTCATTCTTCATTATCTCATAGACCACACACATAACATAAGTGTATACAATAGTACTAAGGTCCGTAAGACCATTCACACTGGTTTTCAAGACCACCGACTTATTTAATGTCCCACACTTGCTGATACAGCTGGACACAGCTAATGTCGGTCATACAAATTGACAGGAGAATAATAGGAGCTTGATATTCTAACACTCCCCCTCAAGCTCAAATCATCTGATGAACTCCAAGTAGCTGTCTAAAACTACTAAACTTATCTTTACCCAAAGACTTGGTAAAGATATCTACAACCTATTCATCAATCTTCACATGCATACGATCTACTCTCCCTGCAAGAACCATCTCTCTGATAAAATGGGAGTGTACCTCTATGTGTTTTGTCCTGGCATGGTATACTGGATTCGTTGCCAGGAGTACACTACTGAGATTGTCGCATAATAAGGTCACTGGAGCATCCACCTGAATATCCAAATCAGCCATAAGCTTGATGCAAAGTTCTAAATTTCTTCTTCACATGAACTAACCCTTTTAGGTAATGGGGATAATGATATATCAATTTTGAAAATTGCCTAAGGATAATGCAAACTTTTTTATTATTCCCCTCAACAGCTGATTGTTGTGCTGGAAGGGGAGGGGAATAGAAAGGAGTCGGAAGCTCCTCGGTGGGAGCTCACAGGTGGTAGTGCCATGCATGTTGACATGAAGGAGAGGGAGGATCCCCCTCCCCCCTATTTAACCAGAGAGAGTGCGCTGCCGTGATAGAGGACGAAGAAAGAGTTCAGGGTCGACGAGTTCTAGCTGCCATAACGCTGAGGAAATGAGAGTGAGGCGGTCTTCACACGGGAAGAGACTAGAAGTTGTTGCGATAGCGTAGATAGGCGCCGCCAAAGGCGTTTGCCCTGCCGCCAAGGACCTACGCTAGCTCTGAGGGTGGGCTGTCGACTGTACCCCCCCTTTCCACATGAAATAAAAACTTCTAGAAGCTTCTATAAGAGCTCCATTAACCCCCCTTCTTGTGCCTCATCAAATCCCCTCCCCCCGAGTTTTAAAACCCCTTAAGCCCCTTTCACCCCCCGTACTAGAAACCCCTTTTCCCTAGATTTAAAACCCTCATCCCCCCCCCTCCCCGCGTGCTTAAAATCTTAAGCCCCTTTTCCATGGCATTTTGGAACCCCCCCTAGTACTTTTAATTTTACTTTAGCCCCTTACTTTTGGCTTCGGAATCATTCCCCCCCCCTTGTGCCCGTGTTTTATAAACCCTTAAGCCCCCTTTTGCGTGGATATTGGAATCACCCCTTTTCTCTCATGTCTAAACTTTCTCTAGCCCTCCCCTTATGGCGTATTGAAACCCCTTTCCTCCAAGTTTGACCTAAGGGTCCTTAGACCTTACTTATAACCTTTACGGTTACTATTTTCCCTTGGAGTTTTTCGCTTAGAGTTTCCCCCCATAAAATTTTACTCTAATAACCTTTCCTTTTCCCCCCATGTGTTGTTAAAAATCCCCCCTTAGGTCATGCAAAAATAACCCTTGGAGCTCTCCCGCACCTTGTTTCTTTTTTACACCTTTCTATTCCGCGTTCATGCAAGTTTACAAGGGCCATTAAGCCTTCCCTATGGCTTCAATGGGTCTTAGTCATGAGAAATTTTGAGGCACCCCCTTCCAAAATCCCTACTTCTAGGAGGGAACCCTCTAAAACTAATTTCGACGGACAATGCAAGGGAGCGACGGTGGAATTCCAAAAAGGAGTGTAAAGCTGGTTCCACGTCTGAAAAACTACAATTGTGATGCCTCCTAAGAAAGTCCAAGGCGCAACCGCGGGAGGGTCATCTCCCGGTATCCACGTGGATATCTCACCCCAAGCCTAGGTTTTCCTTCTTAATTTTTATTTGATATTGTTGTAATTCAAACATGCAAGGTTAATTATTAGAAATAGGATATATTTCTATCCTAGTTGTTCATGACGAAGGAACTTAGTCATCAATACTTTTAAATGAAACATGCAAATTAAGAAAGTATAAACGCATTTCTAGCAAATAGCTTATGCATTGAAATGAATTATAAGACTAGATTATTACCTATTAAAATAGTATACTTCGGTTAAGCCTAGAAGTATAAATTGCATCTCGCACTATTAACCCATATCGTAATGAATCATCATGGAAAGTGCAAAGCATGAAACGACTCTTACGATGCATAAACTTTATGAAATTATCGTTGTCAACTGCATAAATTAGCAAGAAAAAGGTTGCTTATTTAGCATGAATTTTTTTCGCAAAGAAAAGGGAAATTAGTTGAAATTAACCTAACCTATGCCTCAAACCGATAAGTTAGGGTTGAAAAATCAATGTACGCATAGTCAACGAATCATGTGGAAGTAATCTCGAAATTATCTTCTAGAGTTAACCAAAGTGGCATAAAACTAAAACACCTAAGCCGCGGAGTACTCGTTCGAATTAAGCTAAATTCCAAGAAAGCCTATACCTTAAATACTTGCCCACATTCTATGAATGTAGGGACAGTGAAATGTAATCGTAAAGTCAGCTAGGGTTTGTCCCTAAGAGTCTTACAAGATGAAACTTGGAAACCCTAGGTTTAACAATGTCAGCCTATTAACCTGAAACAGATTGTTTCATGACTCCATAGACTCATAGTTGGATGCAGCACTTGCGCAACAAGTGCAGAGTCATTTGATCTTGTGATTGGATCACAAGGGGATGGCCAAATTCTCTTACGCAAGTTATCTTGCAAGAGGATGAATACTTTAGTATCCTTCTTGAGTAAGGAAGATTAATTGGACTAAAGACCAGCCGATAAATTGAAATAACTGTTGAACTTAAGGTTTGACCAAGTCGGGTTAATAGGGTACGCCCTAACCCAGGATGTAGGGAATCTTGCCAAGTTCCAAGTCATCCCGGATCAAGTGTTGGATGCATTGGAAAGGAAGGATTCATTACTTAGCAGTTTGCCAACAAAAATGATCAATGGAAATGTTTGTGCTTGCTACAGATTTTAGAGCACTGTTTGGCTTTGTTTGATCAATGAATTAAAAGATAAATGGATATCTATACTTTAGGTTGAAGTCTTGAAGGGAGAGGTAGCTTCACTTACCTCCGACTGCCTGCCTGACCCTAACCAAGGAGGTTGTTGACACCGCCAGGAAAGTGGACCGAACCCGCCGCAAGAGGTCTCTCCGTTGAGCGCTACTTGGAGCAGGAGGATGCTTGGGTGCTAGGGGGGGATTTGGCCATAAATCCCTCACCTTTCGGGCCCTGCACAAGAGGCTAACATGACTCGGGATTGGATCTCGAGGCCCGCATACTAGTCTACGGGCGGAAACTTGGAATAGTGATCCCTGTGGATTGCTGGATAGCCTTCAGGCGGATTGTGGATAAGCCTACGGGCTGGACTCTTTGTATTTCAAAGATAAATATGATAACCTGTTAATAAGGAACTTGTCTAATATTGTTTTTCTATGTCAAGTGATAAGATTACGTGAAAGAACCAGTGCCTAGCGGGTTAATTAAAGAAGCTTGTTGTTACATGTCCAACTAATGTGTTAGGTAATTAAATAACTAAAACAACCCAAGGAAAGTGCAGAGGATGGGCCATAGGTCCGTCCTACGGATGGGTGGTCCCGCTTGGCTGGGAACTTTTCTCAAATTCACGATGGACAGCATGAAGATCGAACAACTAAAGCGTTGACCTAGAGTTAGGAGTGAACCCGATTTACGGTGTTTTAGGGGAACGGAATGGGGCTAGGCCTTATGGCAGGGAGGTTGAGCTTTGCATCCCTCTCGTTTCAACCAAGTGCAGCGTGGCGTTTCTGCGTAAAGTAGTTCGCTTGGGTCCGACGCTAGTTGCTATTAGGAAATGACCAATAAGTAAAACCTTAATTCAGGTCGATCCTAAGTGGGAATGGCCAGAATACTTCCGCTACGTAGCAGACGTGGAAAGCCCTAGAATGCAAACTCCGTAACATTTCATGGGAGTGCCTGGCGGAGCTTTCTAGACATCCTTTTCGATGGACTGCTAAGACGTATCCTGGAAGATACAAGCGGACACGTTACAGTTGGCATCAAAGCCACCAACAACGGAATTGTTTTTAGGAAATCTTAATAAGATGAAGTAAAGCAAATGTTGATGTTCAAAACATTTCCTTACCTTCAATGCTGACTTGTAGAATTACGAAGCATGGAATAAGTTCTTAGTATTTCAAATCATATTTATGACTGCAACGCATTCTCCACACGATCGATAAAGGGTTGGAATGATGAACATCCTGGAGCAAATCTATAATACATCACCCCTATACATGGAACAAAGATGGATGGGTGCCTCAGGAATCTACCATATAGCCGCCCACCGGTTAGCTTATCTACAAACCAACCTAAAATGGATCAAGTGGTTGGAAGACCTAGAAATCGTGAAGCTGTTCATTTTTGTGGAAGCTCACGTAAACTCAACTTTACATATTCGTCGTCGGAGGGTTGAGATGAACTCATATGTATATGATGAAGTAACCCGTATAATCCCCGCTGATAGGATTAAAGTGTTGGGCCGCCATGAGAAGAATGGATTCCAACGGAAAGGATATCCTGAACTTCTAATGATTTACCGATTCCTGAAAATCCATGACCCAAAACCATACTACTATACAGTTCCTATAGATAAATGTAATACAACGTTGTTCTCCCCAAACTAAATGTAACAATTGGCTTATCATCTCAAGAAATGTTGTATTCCGAAAGGGCTATGCCCATATAAATACAAATAAGACTTCTTTTTATCAATGTCTGATTATGCATGAGAATTGATAAAAAGTTAAGTAGCTACATTGTTTACGTGATAACAGAATTGAAGATGTAATATAAATCAATAATGATTATCGTATAATAATGTTATGAAACCTTTATCTAGGCACAATCCTAGGTACAGGTTCCTAGTTCACCTCCTACATCAAGTACTGCCGTAATCCAGGAGAAGAAGTTCCTTCTCAAGCAGATTAAGCCACCCGAGTTTGATGGGAGAGGCAAGTCCTTCAAAGCGGACGCTGAAATTTGGATTGAATCCATGGAGGATTACTTCAAAGCAGCCGGTACTGCACCCACCAATCAGGCTATGCTCGCCAAGTTAAAGCTCACCGGTGAAGCCAGGCTTTGGTGGAAGCAATGGTGCAGGGATGAAGGGATCGCAGAGGGATCTGTTACTTGGGAGAAGCTAAAGAAAGCCGTGCAAGGAAGATATTTACCACCTGCATATCGAACGCAGAAAATGAATGAGTTCTATGAGCTAAAATAGCTGGGGCTCACGCTTGATGCATACTATTCTAAATTTGTCTCACTTCTTAAGTATGCACCGCATATGGACATGGCATAGCAGGTGTCCAAATTTTGTGCGGGTTTAAATCCACCAGTCAATACCCGTCTCGAATCTATGCGCCCATCAGATCTTCAGGACGCACTCATTCGAGCGGCACCTATAATTCAGGAGGTGCGGTCTAGACCAAGAGGTAATAAAGCTTTGTCTTATAATGACCCGAACAGAGGAGCATTCAGACCTCAAATGAAGAGAGCTCAGGGTTATAGTTAGGGACAAAGAAAGAAAGAAAGGACTAACAATGTCAACAACTTTGTTCCTACTCAAAGCAATGGCTGAAACCTCCGTTGTTTCCACTGCAACGAACTCGGTCACTTCAAGAGGCAATGTCCCAAGCTTGGTGGAGGACATCGCCAAGCGCCTTTCCAAGGAACGGGCTATGGTCAAGGAGCTGCTACCCAAGGAAGAGGAAGAACCGCCTATGTTGCCAATAGGCAAATCTGTGAAGAAGAATAAGAATAAGATCCGACCATGGAAGCAGAGTTTGAAAGGGCGACGGTCCATGCCGCTCTACACAAGAAAGGGCCGAATCGCTAGTTCTTGGTGATTCAGACACCGTCAGACTATCAAGGTAAAAGTTTCAAGACCTTGATTGACTGTGGTAGTACACATTCCTTTATCTCACCAGCATGTGCAAAAAGATTAGGAATAGCCATAGTAGAAGCACCTACCTTGCTTGTGGAATTGGCAAATGGTCATGAGGTTACGTGTACCAGGCAAACTGCTAAGGTGGAATTCTTTCTGGGAGGAAAGAAGACTTCGGTCAAATTCAGAGTCATGAATTTAGGTATCCATGAGTGTCTACTCGGAATGAATTGGCTTAAGCCTAATGATGCCTACATTCATTGTGGAAAGGGTCAAGTTTCCTTTCGAAACTCTGAAAGGGAATTAGTCAGAACTCAAGGTGAGGCCGGAGTGCCAAGAATCCAATTGGCCAAAATATCTCTGATCATAAAAGGAGTCAGAAAAGGATTACCTGTCTACTTGATCAAACTCAACAAGTTAGATCAGAAATAAGAGGCTAATGAGGGACCTTCTTGGTTAAAGGAATACGCGGACGTATTCCCTAAAGAGTTGACAAAACTCTCGCCTCAAAGGGAAGTGGATCATGAGATTAAATTAGTACCAGAAGCTGCCCCAATTGCAAAGAGACCTTATAGAATGTCCATACCAGAAGAAACTGAGCTGAAGGAACAACTCAAGCAACTACTAGATCAGGGCTACATCCGGCCTAGCAATTCACTGTGGGGAGCTCCAGTACTATTCCTGAAAAAGAAAGATGGGACACTTCGACTATGTATTAATTATCGAGGACTGAATCAAGCAACGGTCAAGAATAAGTACCCTATTCCTAGAATAGATGAGCTTCTTGATCGTCTTCAGGGTGCAAAGATCTTCTCCAAAATTGATCTCAGGTCAGGTTACTATCAAATAAGGATCAAGGAAGAAGATATCCCCAAGACTGCCTTCAATACAAGATATGGGCACTTTGAGTTCCTAATTATGTCATTCGTACTTACGAATGCACCTACCACCTTCAACAGGTTAATGCAGGATATCTTTAGGCCATATCTTGATGATTTTGTGCTTTTCTTCTTCGACAACACTTTAGTCTATTCTAAACATGAAGAAGATCATGAACCCCAACTTCGGATTGTCCTTGAGACAATGAGGTCGCATAAGCTATATGCTAAGATGAAGAAATGTGCATTCTTCAAGCGTCAGATTGAATACTTGGGATTCATAGTATCAGCGGAAGAAATCTCAATGGACCCCGCCAAGGTCAGAGATGTGCTTGAGTGGCCAATACCAACATCCGTCAAAGAGATACACATCTTTCTTGGATTGACAGGATGGTATAGGGTCTTCCTCAAAAACTATGCTTTGATTACAGCACCTCTAACGGACTTACTAAAGAAGCAAACTTTCATTGCATGGTCAACTCCCGAACAAAATAGCTTTGACAGATTGAAGCAAAGTTTGGTATCAACACCTATTCTAAAACTTCCAGACCTCAATAAAGAGTTCGAGGTAGTAACTGATGCTAGCATACTTGCCTTGGGGTGTGTACTCATGCAGGAAGGTCATCATGTAGCATACTCTTCAAGGAAATTGAAGATTCATGAAAAGAATTATGCTACACATGATCTGGAATTGCTAGCTGTCATCCACGCTCTAAAGCTTTGGAGAGACTACCTGTTGGGTAACATGTTTACTCTAGTAACTGACCATAAGAGTCTCAAATGGATCTTTACCCAGAACGAGCTCAACATGAGGAAACGTCGGTGGATTGAAGTGTTGGAGGAGTATGACTTTGAAATCAAGTACCGACCAGGGAAAGAAAATGTAGTTGCCGATGCACTTAGTCGCAAGGAATTCCTTGATTCTCTAATCCTGCAGAATCCATCAACAGCCAAATCTCTAGCTACAAAAGTATCTATGCCAAACAACCGTATACTTGAGCTAGCTAGAGAGGATGCATGCCATGATCCGGCCTACCAAACAATGCTAAGGGAGATCTCTATCAAGGATCAGAATCAAAAGCTGCATATGCTAAGTATCATGAATTTCTATCAATAGTGGGCTTGTCTACTATAGAACAAGGCTGTGTATACTAGCAAGCCAGTCACTTAAGTATAAGATATTGTGGGAAGCTCATGATTCCCCTTTTGCACAACATCCTGGCTATGCCAAGACTCTTAATGCAGTCAGGAAGAGCTACGATTCGGAGAGGCTCAAAGGTGACGTTCTCAAATATATCACCGAGTGTTTGTCTTGTCAATGTATCAAAGCCAAACATGTCAAGATGCCAGGGAAACTGCAACCGCTTGACATTCCCCAAATGAAATGGGAATTCATCAGTATGGATTTTGTTATTGGCCTACCCCAAGTTCAGGGAGGATACAACTCCATCATGGTTGTGGTTGACATACTTACTAAGGTTGCACACCTTATTCCAGTAAAGACAAACTATAAAGCCTCAGACATTACAAGATTGTTTATCAAGGAGATATTTAAGCTACATGGTTTACCCAAAAAAATCATTAGTGATCGTGATTCTCCCTTCACATCACACTTCTGGAGAGCTATCTTTGATGCAATTGGGACTCAACTTTGCTTTAGCACCGCTTACCATCCCCAAACAAATGGCCAAACAGAGCGAGTAAGTCAAGTCATGGAGGATATGCTAAGGGCATACTGCTGCCATGAGCTGAAGAGGTGGATTCAATTTTTGCCTTTGGTTGAATTTGCCTACAATGCTTCTTACCAGCAAAGCGTTTAGATGACCCCTTTCCAAGCATTATATGGTCATGACTGTCAAAGTCCCCTAAACTTCTCAGATCCAACCTTAAGGGTTGAAGCTTCAAGGTAGATGTTGGAAGAGATGGATGACCAAATAAAGTCAATAAGACAAGACATCCAAGTGGCCAAGGATAGACAGAAGGCATACGCGGATTTGAAGTGTCAAGATAGAGTCTTCGAAGGAGGGGACATGGTCTTCATTCGGGTATGCCCTAAAAAGAGTTCCCTATCCTTAGGAGATTGCAAGAAGCTAAGTCCAAGGTATTGTGGACCATACAAGATCCTCAAGTGCCTAAGACCTAATGCTTATAAACTGCAACTCTCGGAGAACCTAAAAGTTCACAATGTATTCCATATCAGCTTATTGAAAAAGTATGTACCTAACCCTAACCATGTACTTGACGATCAACAAGTTGTAATGCCTAGTCAAGGAGTCCTTGAACTAAGGCATGAGAGGATCTTAGATGTTAGGGAGAGACCATTAAGATCCAAAACCTTGAGAGAATGCCTCATCCAGTGAAAAGATTATCCCGAAGAGGATGCCACTTGGGTAGATGAAGGCACTCTCAACCATCAATATCCCTAGTTTATCTCGAGATGAGGACATCTCCATTCCTCTAAGGGGGAGAGAATGTAAAGTTCAAAATTTCTTCTTCGCATGAACTAACCCTTTTAGGTAATGGGGATAATGATATATCAATTTTGAAAATTGCCTAAGGATAATGCAAAATTTTTTAATTATTCCCCTCCCCAGCCAACTGTTGTGCTGGAAGGGGAGGGGAATAGAAAGGAGTCGGAAGCTCCTTGATGGGAGCTCGCAGGTGGTAATGCCATGCATGCTAACACAAAGGAGAGGAAGGATCCCCCTCCCCCCCTATTTAACTAGAGAGAGTGTGCTGCCGTGATAGAGGACAGAGGAAGAGTTTGGGGTCGACGAGTTCTAGCTGCTGTGACACTGGGCGAATGAGAGTGAGGCGATCTTCACGCGGAAAGAGACTAGGAGCTACTGCGGTAGCGTAGATAGGCGTCGCCAAAGGCATTCGCCCTGCCGCCGAGGTCCTACGCCATCTCTGAGGGCGGGCTATACCCCCCTTGCCACATGTAAAAAAAACTTCTAGAAGCTTCTATAAGAGCTCGATTAACCCCCCTTCCTGTGCCTCATCAAATCCCCTCCCCCCGGGTTTTAAAATCCCTTAAGCCCCTTTCACCCCTCGTACTAAAAACCCCTTTCCCTTGGATTTTAAACCCTCACCCCCCCCCCCCCCCCTCGATGCTTAAAATCTTAAGCCCCTTTTCCATGCCATTTTGGAAACCCCCCTAGTGTTTTTAATTTTCGTTTAGCCCCTTACTTTTGGCTTCGGAATCATTTCCCCCCCCCCCTGTGTCCGTGTTTTATAAACCCTTAAGCCCACTTTTGTGTGGATATTAGAATCACCCCTTTTCCCCCGTGTCTAAACCTTTTCTAGCCCTCCCCTTATGGCATATTGAAACCCCTTTCCTCCAAGTTTGACCTAAGGGTCCTCAGACCTTACTTATAACCTTTACGGTTACTATTTTCCCTTGGAGTTTTTCCCTAAGAGTTTCCCCCCATGAAATTTTACTCTAATAACCTTTCCTTTTCCCCCCATGTGTTGTTAAATATCCCCCCTTAGGTCATGCAAAAATAACCCTTGGAGCTCTCCTGCACCTTGGTTTTTTTTACACCTTTCTATTCCTCGTTCGTGCGAGTTTACAAGGGCCATTAAGCCTTCCCCATGGCTTCAATGGGTCTTAGTCGTGAGAAATTTTGAGGCACCCCCTTCCAAAATCCCTACTTCTAGGAGGGAGCCCTCTAAAACTACTTTCGAACGAACAGTGCAAGGGAGCGACGGTGGAATTCCAAAAAGGAGTGTAAAGCTGATTCCATGTCCAAAAAACTACAATTGCAATGCCTCCTAAGAAAGTCCAAGGCGCAACCGCGGGATGGTTATCTCCCGGTATCCACGTGGATATCTCACCCCAAGCCTAGGTTTTCCTTCTTAATTTTTATTTGATATTGTTGTAATTCAAACATGCAAGGTTAATTATTAGAAATAGGATATATTTCCATCCTAGTTGTTCACAATGAAGGAACTTAGTCATCAATACTTTTAAATAAAACATGCAAATTAAGAAAGTATAAACACGTTTCTAGCAAATAGCTTATGCATTGAAATGAATTATAAGACTAGATTATTATCCATTAAAATAGTATACTTCGGTTAAGCCTAGAAGTATAAATTGCATCTCGCACTATTAATTCATATCGTAATGAATCATCATGGAAAGTACAAAGCATGAAACGACTCTTACGATGCATAAACTTTGTGAAATTATCGTTGTCAACTACATAAATTAGCAAGAAAAAGGTTGCTTATTTAGCATGAATTTTTTTCACAAAGAAAAGGGAAGATTAGTTGAAATTAACCTAACCTATGCCTCAAACCGATAAGTTAGGGTTGAAAAATCAATGTACGCATAGGCAACGAATCATGTGGAAGTAATCTTGAAATTATCTTCTAGAGTTAACCAATTGTCATAAAACTAAAACACCTAAGCCGCGGAGTACTTGTTCGGAATAAGCTAAATTCCAAGAACGCCTATACCTTAAATACTTGCCCACATATACTGAATGTAGGGACAGTGAAATGTAATCGTAAAGTGAGCTAGGGTTTGTCCCTAAGAATCTTACAAGATGAAACTTGGAAACCCTAGGTTTAACAACGTCAGCCTAGTAACCTGAAACATATTGTTTCGTGACTCCATAAACTCATAGTTGGATGTAGCACTTGCGCAACAAGTGCGGAGTCATTTGATCTTGTGATTGGATCACAAGGGGATGACCAAATTCTTGCAATGAGGTTGGCGGATCCTTATGCAAGTTATCTTGCAAGAGGATGAATACTTTAGTATCCTTCTTGAGTAAGGAAGATTAATTGGACTAAAGACAGCCAGTAAACTGAAATAACTGTTGAACTTAAGGTTTGACAAAGTTGGGTTAATAGGGTACGCCCTAACCCAGGATATAGGGAATCTTGCCAAGTTGCAAGTCATCCCGGATCGAGTGCTGGATGCGTTCGAAAGGAAGGATTCATTTCTTAGCAATTTGCCAACAAAAGCGATCAATGGAAATGTTTGTGCTTGCTACAGATTCTAGAGCACTGTTTGGATTTGTTTGATCAATAAATTAAAAGATAAATGGACATCTATACTTCAGGTTGAAGTCCTGAAGGGAGAGGCATCTTCACTTACCTCCGACTGCCTGCCTGACCCTAACCAAGGGGGTTGTTGACTGCGCCGGGAAAGTGGACCAAACCCGCCACGAGAGGTCTCTCCGTTGAGCGCTACTTGGAGCAGGAGGACGCTTGGGTGCCAGGGGGGCTCTGGCCCATAAATCCCTTGCCTTCTGGGCCCTGCACAAGAGGCTAACGTGACTCGGGATTGGATCTCGAGGCTTGCATACTAGTCTACGAGCAAAAACTTGGAATAGTGATCCCTGTGGATTTTTGGATAGCCTTCGGGTAGATTGTGGATAAACCTACGGGCTAGACTCTTTGTATTTCAAAGATAAATATGATAACCTGTTAATAAGGAACTTGTCTGATATTTTTTTTCTATGTCAAGTGATAAGATTACATGAAAGAACTAGTGCCTAATGGGTTAATTAAAGAAGCTGGTTGTTACATGTTCAACTAATGTGTTAGGTAATTAAATAACTAAAACAACCCGAGGAAAGTGCGGAGGATGGGCGATAGGTCCATCCTACGGATGGGTGGTTCCGGTTGGTCGGGAACTTTTCTCAAATTCATGATGGACAACAGGAAGATCGAACAACTAAAGCATTGACCTAGAGTTAAGAGTGAACCCGATTTACGTTGTTTTAGGGGAACGGAATGGGACTATGCCTTATGGAAGAGTGGTTGAGCTTTGCATCCCTCTCGTTTCCCATTCTCCTTGAACCAAGTGCAGCGTGAATCCGCTTTGGACCTGGCGTTTCTGCGTAAAGTAGTTCGATTGGGTCCGACGCTAGTTGCTGTTAGGAAATGACCAATAAGTAAAACCCTAATTCAGATCGATCCTAAGTGGGAAAAATTGGAATACTTCCACTATATAGCAGACGCGGAAAGCCCTAGAACGCAAACCCCGTAACATTCCATGGGAGGGCCAGGCGGAGCTTTCTAGACATCCTTTCTAATGGACTACTAAGACGTGTCCTAGAAGATACAAGCGGACATGTTACACTTGAGCAGCCATGAAATCTTGCATGCTGCCAATGCAACACCCCTGTACTCTGACTCAGTACTAGACAATGCAATCGTTGGTTGCTTCTTGCTGCTCCAGCTAATCATGCCACTTCCAAAGCCAAAAGCATAACCACTCGTAGATCTGCAATCATATGAGTATCCTGCCTAATCCGCATCTGTGTATCCAACCACTTTCAAGGGCTTGTCTCTCATATAGAACAACCCATAATCTACAGTGGACTTAACAAATCTCATAATCTGCCTAACAGCATCCAAATGTGGCTTCCTAGGCTTTTGCATAAACTGACTTATGAGCCCAACTGTATAACTCAAATCTGGCTTAGTGATGGTCAAGTAGATGAGACTTCCAACCATATGCCTGTACATAGTTACATCTTGAATTTCAGCTCCAGTGCTAATGTCTAGCTTGACATTATGATCAAGGGGTGTATCCAATGGTTTGCATTCAACCATGCCATACTTTTTCAGCATTTCCATGGCATAATGTTTATGCATCAGCCATAAACCATTTTCAGCCTTGATTACCTCAATACCCAAAACATACTTCAATTCATCGAGATCTTTCATGTCAAATTCAAATTTCAACATCTTCATTACATGTTGTATGCCCAAGTCATCATCACCAGTGATTATCAAATCATCAACATATATGACCAGCACTACCAAGCCACTGTCAGTCTTCTTTGTAAATAGGTTGTGATCAGCCCTACCAACAGTAAATCCCAACCTCTACAAATAGTCACTGATCCTAGCATGCCAAGCTCTCGGAGCCTTCTTCAGCCTGTATAGTGCCTTTTTTAGCTTGCATACATAATGCTGAAAATCAGGGTGAACATACCGTTCTGGTTGAAAAACCATATAGACATTCTTTGCTAAGTCACCATTAGGAAAGGCATTCTTCACATCCATCTGCTATAATCTCTAGCCTCTAGCAGCAGCAAAGCAATCACAGTGTGTATGGTTGCCATCTTGGCAACAGGGGTGAATGTTTCCTCATAATCAAGTCCATACTGTTAGGCATACCCCTTAGCAACCAGCCTGTCTTTGTACCTTTCCACACTGCCATCCAACTTGCATTTGATTTTGTAGACCCATTTGTAGCCAATGGACTTTTTTTCTTCAGGCAATGGCACAAGATCCCATGTCTTATTTTCAGCTAAGGCATTCATTTCTTCATCCATAACTGCACACCAGTTCTCATCTTCCACTGCTTCAGCATATGTACTTGGTTCTTTGATCTCCATCACTTTTTTCATGTAAGTATAATGCTTTGCAGTGTAGCCACTATATGTCAACCTGTCAATAGGGTATCTGACCCTCTGTGAGCGTCTAGGCTATGGTGCACTTCTCAATTCCTCTCTCTCATGAGGTGGAATGTACCTGCTCTACCTTGCGCCAGGTGTATAGACTGTTGGAATACCAAGTTCACTGTCTAAAGTGTCAATAGACTCATATCGAGAAGTCATTCTACCAGGTGTCATCATACCAGATGCATCCTCAGTAACTTTCTCTTTTCCTTTGCTGTCCAAGACATCATATCTCCCCCTCACTAACATACTGGTGTCAATGGATGGTGAGCTCCTCAATCTCCCTGTCCATGGGGATACTATCTGACTACTAGGTCCTATCATAGCAGTGCTCTGCTGCAAATCAACTGTAGATACATGAGTGGAAGGCATATTCGATGGCACTGTAGCCGATGATACATACCAAGAACCCATCTCATCAAAAATAACATCCCTGCTCACCAAGGTCTCCCTGGTAGAGGGATCATAGCATTTGTATGCCTTCTTCTCTTGCGAATATCCAATGAAAACACACTTATGCGCTTTTGGATCCAGCTTCTTCCCTTTTTCATCTAGAGTATGCACATAAGCAAGACAGTCAAAGACTTTCATATGACTTACATCCGGCTTATAGCCATACAGCTTCTCAACCGGTGTCATCTCATGAATACCTGCAGTGGGAGTCTGATTCAAGATATACATGGCTGTCATAATAGGCTCAGCCCAATAATAGAGTGGCATCTTCTTCTCATTCATCATGGCACGAGTAGCTTCCATTAAGACCCTGTTCTTTCTTTCAGCTACCCCATTCTATTGAGGATTGTAGCTGTAGGTAAGCTGCCTGCGTATGCCATTTTTAGCCATAAAGTTGTCAAACTCATTTGACACATACTTTCCACTGCTATCTGATCTCAAGCAAGAGATATAACAGTCAAATTCCTTTTCAACCTGCTTTTTAAACTGCTGAAAAACAACAAACACCTCATCCTTTGTCTTCAAAATGTAAACCCAAGTATAGCAACTGTAATCATCAATGAATGTCACGTAATACTTCGAGCCTCCCATAGATGCATTCTGGGCTGGCCCCCAAACATCAAAGTTCACTAACTGCAATGGACGTGCACTCTACCTTACATGCCTGACAAATGGCAACCTTGACTGCTTACCAAACTAGCAAGCATCGCATATATGACCAATATCTGAGTATTGGAACTTGGGTAGACTTGTAACGAGCTGTTTTTTTTGCATAATTTGCAGCCTTTGCAAATTCACATTCCCCACTCTCTTGTGCCAAATGTTCAAATCTCTGATAGTGCCAGAACCATGGGCAAACATAGTTGAATTCAGCTCTGGAAAGGTAGCATCAAGAGTAAACATTCTGCCATTCCTGTGACTGCGAGCTATCAACTTGCATCCATTGCCAAACTCTTCAATAAAGCAGCCATGCTTATTGAATCTAACCTACAAGTTCTGCTCTGTCATCTAACCGACAGACAGTAAGTTCTTCGTAATTGAAGGAACATGCAATACATCATGCAAATTTTTCTTTCTGCCATCATGAACCACAAGAGGCACTTTGCATTTATGTTCAATGCTATGCTGCGTGTCATCACCTGTACAGACATAGCCATGTTTTTCAGCCACCATATCAGTGAACCAATCACCGTGAGGAGTCATATGGTTTCATGCCCCCCTAAATCAATATACCAAACTACATCATCAGTGGATTTTTCAGCAACTCTGCCTTTTGAAGTATCATCTGTCTGACTAGATGTAGCAAAGTGTCCATGTTGTTTGCCTTTCTGATTGCCCTGCTTCTTCCAGCAGTCCTTGGCAATATGCCTATACTTCCCACAGTAATGACAGTCCTTATCCTTATTTGGATTGTCAGATGGACGCTGCTATTGCCAAGAGCCTCTACCTCTAGGGCTAGATCTCCCCCTGCCTCTAAAGTTTCCACCACCTCTTGCATTCGATACCTGCTGGTTGATATTGCCATAGGATGCATTCTACTGGCCTTCTCTCCCAGATCCATAGCCTCTACCTCGGCTGCCATAGCCGCACTGATTCGAATAAAAAATTGCATCCTTGTTTTTAGAAATACTTGACCCTATAGCCAAGCCAAGTTTAACCTCCTCATGTATAAGCAATGCAACCAACTCATTAAAATCAGGCATTGCATCCCTCACAGACACAGAAGTGTCAAAAGACTTATACTCAAGCCTAAGCCATTCAAAGTCACAGCAACCATGTCTTCATCTTCAACTTGTGAGCCAATAGATACCAGCTGATCCGCAATGGTCTTAACCTCTGTGACATAATCTTGTATAGATTTGCTCTTCTCTCCATGTTGTTGAACTTCTGCTTCAACTATATCTTCCTGGCACTTGTGGTTGTGCCATAGTACTTGACCAAAATGTCCCATGCATTCTTAGGAGAGCTGTAGTTCATTATTTCCATTACCATGGCATCTGAGATACATAAAGAAAGCCAGTGCAAGACTCTACGAGTTCTTTCTGTCCAAGCTCGATGTAATCGTCTCTAATCAGCTGTAGGTCGATCTGGGAGCTCAGGTTCAGCTTCTGCTCCAATCACCAACTCCCAATAGCCTTTCCCTATTAAGAAGTTCTCTTTGCGGAACTTCCATATGGCATAATTGTTACTGTCAAGCTTTTCCCCCACTATCTGGGTTATGTTGTCAGTCCTCTCTGCATTAGCCATGTCATATGCTCTGTCTGACAACCTGCAAGCCAAAATCTTTCTGACAATTCAGTTTTAGCCTGCAATTGTTTATGACAGTTTTCAGCAACCCCTGTGCTCAAACAATCAGTATTTCAGCCTGAAGACAATGGTACATTCACCTCATGACACTTGATAATCACCTAGGTATTGTAGCCTACATGTACGGACTGCATTCAATGCAAAACCATCATGTATTTGGGAAACCTGTTCATGTACAGACAAGCAGTCTATAGGTTGGCTCAACACAGAGCTCTGTATATGGAGTTCTAGACATGTCAGTCTGACACTATATACATCATGTACTGCAAATATAAGAGGAAGGTACACTTTATGTAAATTTTAGCCAAGCAAAGATAGTCAATGATAGTGTGTTTTACTCCACCAAACTCTTCAAAATGTCACAGACATATGCCACCATACATGGGAACCAATACATGAACCTGTCAACATTGATGACTGTCATGTCTTTAGGAGCAATGTCAGACAATGCATTCACTATTCATGACCAACCAATAGAGTGTCAAAGTATTTGTTTTCTGATCCAAATTTCAGTTTCCAAGAGCATCCAATGCTCATACCAATCCACAACCAATTTAGCAAACATATCCCATGTCATACATGTCATCAAGACTGACAAAAAAAACATGCAATCTTCCAAGATAGATAAGTGCTTCCTATAAACTATGAATGACAGTTTTCAGCCTGTCAAATGCTCACAAATCTGAGTGATTTCATCAAGAAAGTACACCTTTCAAGCATGACACTCAATACATATGTCTTCCTGAGCATATGTATGCTATATAAAGTTCTTCCAGGCATGTCTTAAAGCTCCCAAGCTCATGTCAAAGAAGTATACTTGCTGTGTATTCCGTGTTTGTGGCAGGCTTGGTCTGAATTTCAGATCTATAGAGCTGACTGTTTCAGCTCTTATCTCAGCTCCAACTTAACCATTGCCATGTCAGACTATCAAGATGTCTTCTCAAGCATGTGTACAAGCTACAAATGGCATAGATGATGCTTATCATGTCCATGAGCATCCAATGCAGACCATCAGGCAATTAGGCGCAAACACGCAGGCTATTAGAATGTCTCCAATAGTAGCTTCTCTTCATAATGATGACCAAGGTCTTCTTCCAAGTGCTCAACCAACCCTCCTCAAAGCTCCAAATAGGTCCTCACACACTCTCCTTCAAGTATAATGAAGATGCATTCAATACATACCTCTGCAAAAACAATGACAGTCAATCCTTCTACACAAGAGGTCTTTTTCCTTCAATCTCCAGGTCTTCTTCCATAATGCTACTCTCCACAGAGCCCAGTCATGGGTACTCTGATACCATGTTGAGATTCAGAGAGACAGAGACAGAGTGAAGAGCTGAGTACTCTCTTCTTTATTCTTCATTATCTCATAGACCACACACATAACATAAGTGTATACAATAGTACTAAGGTCCGTAAGACCATTCACACTAGGTCTAATACCACCGACTTATTTAATGTCCCACACTTGCTGATACAACTGGACACAGCTAATGTCAGTCATAAAAATTGACAGGAGAATAATAGGAGCTTGATATTCTAACAATTAAGTGCAGTTTGGGTGATGATACTGTCAGGATGGATGACCTCCCAAGAATATTTTCCTACAAGCTAGTGGGGCTTCTCATGTGTAGCCAAAGGCACCAACGAAGCCTTCATAGCCTATTGCCAAGTATGCCAAGGCCTATGCCTTGGTCACCACCTTGGAGTGATGCCGTCGGAAGATGCAACACATGGTGCTTGCCCCCTCTCTAACATCATCGATGATGTCATCAAATATGTTAAAAGAAAGCGTTCTCTCTTTATCATTGATGATATCATTAAAAACACTAAAAAGCAAGTGTTCTCTTTTTACTCTCTTTCCTCTCCCCCTGATTACTATATAAATAGGGGTAGAGTGTTATGTCAAAACAATAACTCATGTAGAAGTCTCTATGCTATTGACATGGCGAAGCTCTACTACAAGTAGCCTCTCTCTCTCTCTCTCTCTCTCTCTCTCTCTCTCTCTCTCTCTCTCTCTCTAGACCTATGCGGAAGTGCTGGTCAAATCCATCAAGCTTCTCCCATGGGGAGACGTCGAGATGCTGAGCAAGATCATGCTCGGAGAGCTATCCAATGAGAGGAGATAGTCGCTTTGGTGAGGGAATTCATCAAGAAGTTGAAGCACACTAGAAGCTATCCATTCAACTTGAAGGACTGGTTATTCCACAACAAATCGAGATTGCGGCCATAACCCGTAACCACGATGGATGGCTAAATGGAGATAATTAGGTTGGTACATAAGAAAATTATTATGATCAATTAGAACGTACTTAAAATTACAAAAACATATTAGTATTATAAATTTCTTTTTAGGAGGGAACACAAGAATCAATGAAGGGGCTAGATTCTATGCATCTCATACATTGAAAATTGTGCTAAAACTGTTTTATGGTTATGATTGCTTTTGGATCTTTGAATGATGAATTCTGGCTCTTACAATTTTGTGCTTGCACAAAACGATGAGTTGTGGATTGTGGTGGTTCGGGACATTCGGGTGTCCAACCCAATGCTCCCTAACACTTTGCAGAGTATGGAAAAACTCACCTATGAGGTGGGGATCCTATGCTCCCAAGGGAGGTAGGTGTTTTTGGAAAAACTCACCTATGATAGCTGGGGGTCCTATGCTCCCGAGGGAGGTAGGTGTTTTTGATTTTTGATCATTAGAGCACCTAAGAGAGCAAAGGGCCAAGTCATAAGTGCCCCTGTTATGTAGAACGACTCTTGAAGCTCAAGGAAGCTTAGAGGGGCTTTGAGCCAGTAAATTCTATGTTGAACGCAGATGGAGTGTGATCACATACAACCCAGTCTTGAGGGACTAGAAGGTCCTATCCTAGGCTATAAAGTTTATTTCTATGGAAAGACAATTTTGTACCACTTTGTAGAGTGATAGTTCTGGATGTTACTATGAAATAAAATATCTAATTTTTGAATTGTTTATTACGTGTTAAAGATTAAGTTTAACAAACCCATTTTAACAAAGCAATAAAAGAAGGATGATTTTATATGTCCAAACAGTGTGTTAGTATGTTTTTCTAATTAGAAAGCTAAGAAAACCCCATCGAGGAAAGTATAACGTGTCCACTTGTTTCCTTCAAGAGACGTCTTAGCAGTCTATCAGAAAGAAGATCTAGAAAGCTCAGTCCGGCACTCCCGTGGAATGTTACGGGGTTTGCAATCTAGGACTTCCCTCGTCTGCCACATAGCGGAAGTATTCTGGCCATTCCCACTTAGGACCGACCTGAATCAGGGTTTTTCCAATGGTCATTTCCTAAACGGCAACTAGCATTGACCCCCGAGCGAACTACTTTACGCAAAAACACCAGGTTCGAAGCGGATTCACGCTGCACTTGGTTCAAGGAGAATGGAAAATGAGAGGGAGGCAAGGCTCGACCTCTCTGCCACCATAAGGCATAGACCCATTCCGTTCCCCTAAAACATCGTAAACCGGGATTATTGTAACTTAGACTCTAGGTCAGTGCCCTTGTTGTTTGTGTCCTTTGAAACGATCTTCTTACTATCCATCATGATTGAGAAAAGTTCTCGGCCAACCAGAACCACCCATCCATAGGACGGACCCATGGTCACATCCATCGCACTTTCCTCATGTTGTTTTAGTTATCTAATTACCTACCACATTTAGTTGGACATACATCAACTAGCTTCCTTAATTAACCCATTAGGCACCAATTCCTCCACGTAATCTTAACACTTGACAAAGCAATGTCAAACAAGTTCATTTTCAATAGCTTATCATATTTATCTTTGAAATACATTTATAAAGTCCAGCGTGTAGGCTTATCCATAATCGCCCGAAGGCTATCCAGCAATCCACAGGGATTACTAATCCAAGATTTCGCCCATAGACTAGTATGCGGGCCTCCAGATCCAATCTCGAGTCACGTTGGCATCTTGTGTAGGGCCCGGAAGGCGAGGGATTTACGGCCAGAGCCCCCCTGGCACCCAAGCATCCTCCTGCTCCAAGTAGCGCTCAACGGAGAGACCTCTCGTGACGGGTTCGGTCCACCTTCTTGGCGCGGTTAACAACTCCCTTGGTTAGGGTCAGGCAGACAATTGGGGGTAGCTGAGGCTATCACTCCCTTCAGGACTTCAACCTGAAGCATTAGATATCTTTTCATCCTTTAATTCTTTGAGCAAACAAAGCAAACAGTGCTCTCTAAACTGTTACAAACACAATCATTTCCAGTGGTCGTTATTTTGGCCAACTGCTAAGGAGTGAATCCTTCTTTCCAAATGCATTCAGCATTTGATCCGTGATCAATTGCGACTCGGCAAGATCCCAAAGGGTTTGTTTGTTAACCCGTATGTCCTTGGGTTAGGGCCGTACCCTATTAAGCTAACTTAACCAATACCTTAAGTTCTATTAACAGCAAATTTGTTGCTCCAAATTATTGATTTGTCAATTGCTTCCAAGCAAATATCTAATCCCCTTATCTTGGTCACTTTTCCCAAGAAAGGTACTATATCAGGACGACTGCTCATCCTCTTGTAAGATAAACTTGCGCAAGAATCTGCCAATTTCATTTCAAGGATTTGGCCATTCCCTTGTGATCAAATCACAAGATCATGCGACTCTGCAACATGTTGCACCAGTGTCGCATCTAATCCATGGGACTATTTTGCCCATCAAATGACGTCTTCTAATCACGGAATTATGATTAGATAGGAAACAGGGTTAGGGTGTCTTCATAACAATCCGTTCCTGATTGCACTAGGCCGACATTGTCGGTCCTAGGGTTCCAATTTTTCATCCTTTTAGCGAGAAATCCTTAGGGTAGAAACCCTAGATCGATTCTTGCAAATATGTCATAATGTCCCTACATTCGTGAACGTGGACATGTCTTTTGGTTATGAGAGTTTCAACTTGACAATAAGTGCGACTAGGTCACTTCCCCAATGTGCTAGACCCTAGTTAGCACTTTGGAATATGTTGCATCGATTTAACCACTCCTAAGCGAGTCCCTCGTGGTTTAGGTGTTAAGGGTAAACCAATTTACTTGTCTATTCTTGAAGATATTTATGATACCTTTCTCGTAATCACATGATTCATTTGCCTACGTATGATTAGATTTACAATCCCTAAATTTTCTGGTTAAGATCAAAGCGTATGTTAGGTTATGGCATAATTCATATTGATCCTTTTATAACATGCAAGCAAGATTCATGCTACTAAGCTTTAGGGTTTTATGTGAACCATGCAGCCTTTTCCTAATTTCATTTTTGAATGAATTATTCGTATGCTGAATTTACACAACCTTTCGTAACTACTTACGTAATTGAGATTTATGCCAATTTCCTAGAGATTAATCTACTTCATGCAGCCCTAGAATCATTTCCGTGCCTTGCAAATTCCTACGGCTATTAACAACCTTCTTTAAAGAATCATTTCGAAGAAAAGATGTCTAATATTGCGACATGCAATTTATTCTTTCCATGCAATAATCAAAGTCTACTACCATAATTTTTACTTGTAAATATGGTCATTAGTTGATCTAAATTCGTTACTTTGCAATGCATAAAAACCATTTGCTAAGAATGCATAGAGATCTTATGCTTCCTTTTTTTGTTCATTTCATCAAAAAAATACCAATGACCGAATTCTTCAATCATGAGCTATTTCTTTTAAATTAGCCAAAGTATTTCAATCAAAAAAGTGCATCCTATTTCCATAAATGATCCATGTACAATTGAAATATTACGGCGTACATCAAAATTAGGAAGAAAACCTGGACTTGTGGATTCGGTGAAATGTCCACATGGATGTCAGGAGATGATCCTCCTGCGGTTGCGCCTTGTGCCTTTTTAGGAGCCATCGAGACTTTGACCTTCTTGCCTTGGCTGCAAACTTATGATCTTGGCCCGTCTCCTTCGCATGTGAAACTCTCTTTGAGATTCGGCTTCCTTGACCGGTTCCACCGTCTTTCGGAATCCGCTTTAGAAGACCTTATAGGCTTGTGGGAGTTGCAATAGGAAAGATAGTTTTTGAATCCAGCGGTTCGAGTGAACTTAAGGAGAATCAACGGAAAAGAAGGTTTAAAACCTACTAAAATGGCTTGTGTAGGAATGCAATGGGAGACCTTAAAAGACTTGTATAGGGGGAAATCCACGGAAATGACTTTGTGGAAATGCTAAAGGGAGGATTAAAAAGAAACGTGGGTTAAATAGCCTTGGAAATGCTATGAAAAAGTGCTTAAAAACCCGACTAGTATGAGCTTTATGGGGGATGCAAGGGAAAGGTTTAATTCCCGAGGATGCGAGGGGAAAAGGTCTTAATTCCAAGGGTTTAAAGACTGCTTTGTAGGGCCAATGAAAAAAAAGGGTTTTAATATTGGCTATTGCGGATCCAGAAGAAGGGGAAAAAAGAATCTGGGTATGGTGGGGATTTTTGGGATGCAAGGGAAAAAAGGGTGCTTTAAAAAAACACGTGGGTAATAAAACCCGCTTGATAAGGCAATAGAAAAGGGGGCTTTCTAAGGAACCTAGGGTTAGAATGAACTTTAGTGGAAATTGCAATAGGAAAGAGGCTTAGGGAGCCCCCCCGTTAGAAGCTTTCAAGAAGCTTCTTGGAAGCTTCTGAGCTTGTATACGTGGTGTGGAGAGGACGATGAATAACTGTCGGTACTTGGCATCTGGATGGCAATGGCAGTGGCAACCTTAGATGGAGTTGGCGGCAGCACTCGGTGACGATGCTCCTCTCTGGCTTGCAGCGTTACAGCTCAGCTCTCACGACTCTCTTCTTCAGCCTCTCAACCACTCCCTTGGCCTGGCAATGTTCCGACCTTCCTTTTTTTTCTTACTCTCCCTCCCCCCTGATTCCAGGAGGCATATTCCATGGTGGATTCCGTGCCACGGTGGATTCCGTGAGGTTTTACGATGGATTCCGTAAACTTAGATGACCGGGGCTCATACACAAAGAGGATTCTTTGTGCAAGAAGTTGATGGGGCGCCTGTCCTTTTCGGGCGTTTCATTAATTTAGTGTGTACATGGGTGATTCCATAGCGGGTGATTCTGCAAAATGCATATTAAATTAATAAACGTTTATGAGTTTAGAGTGCGCACTCGTAATAAATTAAGGTTAGGATTTATTTCTAACCAGTTGATTTATTTATGTAGCTGAAAACTGCTAGGTATTCACTTTTGTCGGTTTAATTATTTTATTTTACTAACGATTGTGAATGCTTCAGTTGATGTGTAGAGATAGCAGCAGTGGCGGAGGAAAGCATTGGAGTCTAGCGAGTATTCGACCTTTGGACTATATTTTGATAGGCACCACGCCTATATTTTGTTATGTCTATTGAGACATTGATTATTGATTATTATTTTGTATGCGCTTATGCGCCCGGATATGTTATTTCTATTTGGACATTGAGATTGGGTGTGCCAGACTGTATGGGCACCGTCCATTAGCTTTATTTTCCTATTTTTGTAGAAAGCAAACTCAAAAGCTAAAAGCTTGTCATATTTTTGTAATTGGGCTATTATTGAGCATGAAGATTGGAAATATACATAAAATACATGCTTTGTGAAGTGCTCACACAAGGCATGGGGGAGATTGAACCCAATTTGTCTCTTGTCTCTTGTCGTGCATGCTTTTACATGGTTTTTTGTGCAAAAAGGTAGAGTTCATTGTTCTTGGGGACCTTCAGGGATTCACTACGTGAGCTATCTGCGACCGATCTGCGCACCCCCCCCCCCCCACATGGGGTTTTTATAGGGAAGGGAGAGGTACCTCCCCCCACCCCCCCACACGGCCTGATGCATGGCCTATCCCCTTCCACGAGCTCTAGCAAACAAGCTCAGTCATCTGCACCTCACTCCCTCCCCTCCAGCACGGCCTTCAACTGGGGGAAAGAAAAAAAAATTGCCATAATTATATCCTTATCCTTTTGACCTCCTCCCAAGAGGAGATTCATACGAGGATATTCGGTTTCTTTTTCTTTGGACTTGTTTCTGTCAATCATGATACGTCGTGTATAATTGCATCGTCCCTAATTTCAATGGCAGCATCATCATTACATGAGACTCACACGTATATGTAATATTCTTCAGCAGTAATATTACATTCTCTCCTCCTTGGAGGAATCGAGATGTCCTCATCTCGAGATAAACTGGGGATATTGATGGTTGAGAGTGCTTTCAACTATCCAAGTGGCATCCTCCTCAGGATAATCTTTCCATTAGACAAGGCATTCTCTCAAGGTTCCAGATCTCAGTTGTCTCTCCCTAACATCTAAGATCCTGTCAGGCCATAGTTCAAGGACTCCTTGACTAGGCATTACAACTTGTTGGTCATTGAGTACATGACTAGGATTTGGTACATACTTCTTCAATAGGATGATATGGAATACATTATGAACCTTTAGGTTCTCAGGGAGTTGCAATTTATAAGCATTAGGTCCTAGGCACTTGAGGATTTTGTAAGGTCCACAATACCTTGGACTTAGCTTCTTGCAATTTCCTAAGGATAGGGAACATTTCTTTGGGCGTAGGTGAATGAAGACCATGTCTCCTTCCTCGAAGATTCTATCTTGATGCTTCAAATCTGCATATGCCTTCTGTCTATCCTTGGCGGCTTGGATGCCCTATCTTATAGACTTTACTTGGTCATCCATCTCTTCCAACATTTGCCTTGAAGCTTCAACCCTCAAGGTTGAGAAGTTTAGGAGACTTTGACAGTCATGACAATACAATGCTTGAAAAGGGGTCATCTGAATGCTTTGTTGGTAAGAAGCATTGTAGCCAAATTTAACCAAAGGCAAGTATTGAATCCACCTTTTTGGTTTATGATAGCAGTGTGCTCTTAGCATATCCTCAATGACTTGATTGACTCACTCTATTTGGCCATCAGTTTTGGGATGGTAAGTTGTGTTAAAACAGAGTTGAGTCCCAATGGCTTCAAATATAGTTCTCCAGAAGTGTGATGTGAAGAGAGAATCACGATCACTAATGATTCTTCTTGGTAGCCCATGTAGCTTGAATATCACCTTGATAAAGAACCTTGCAATGTTTGAGGCTTTATAGTTTGTCTTTACTGGAATAAGATGTGCAACCTTAGTGAGCATCTCAACCACAACCATGATGGAATTGTATCCTCCCTGAACTTGGGGTGGGGCAACAACAAAGTCCATACTGATGAATTCCCATTTCATTTGGGAAATGTCAAGTGGTTGCAACTTCCTTGGCATCTTGACATGTTCGGCTTTGATACGTTGTCAAGACAAACACTCAGTGACATATTTGAGAACGTCACCTTTAAGCCTCTCCCAATAGTAGCTCTTCATAACTGCATTGAGAGTCTTGGCATAGCGAGGATGTCCTGAGAAAGGGAAATCATGAGCTTCCCACAATATGTTCTACTTAAGTGACTGGCTTGCCATATACATACTCTCGTTCTATAGTAGACAAGTCCAGTATTGATAGAGAAATCATAATACTTAGTCTATAGCTTTTTGTTCTGGTCCTTGATAGGGATCTCCCTTAGCATCTTTTGATAGGATGGATCATGACATGCTTCCTCTATAGCTAGCTCAAGTATTGGGTTGTTTGGAATGGACACCTTTGTGGCCAGGGATCTAAGTGTTGATGGATTTTGCAAGATTAATGAGTTAAGGAATGCCTTGCGACTGAGTGCATCGGCAACTACATTCTCCTTCTTCGGTCGGTACTTGATTTCAAAGTCATACTCCTCCAACACTTCAATCCATTGATGTTGCCTCATGTTGAGCTCATTATGGGTAAAGATCCACTTGAGACTTTTATGATCAGTCACTAGAGTAGACTTGTTACCCAACAGGTAGTGTCTCCAAAGCTTTAGAGCATGGATGACAGCTAACAGTTCTAGATCATGGGTAGCATGATTCTTCTCATGGCTCTTCAGTTTCCTTGAAGAGTAAGCTACAAGGTGACCTTCCTGCATAAGCACACATCCTAAGGCAAGCGTGCTAGCATTAGTTACTACCTCGAACTCCTTACTGAGGTCTGGAAGTCTTAGGATAGGTGCTGATAGCAAACTTTGCTTCAATCTCTCAAAGCTGGTTTGTTTGGCATTTGACCATGTAATGGATGTTTGCTTCTTCAGTAAGTTCGTCAGAGGTGCTGCAATCAAAGCATATTTTTTAATGAAGACCCTATACCATCCTGTCAATCCAAGAAAACTGCGTACTTCTTTGACAGTTGTTGGTATTGGCCATTTTAGAACATTCGGATCCACTGAGATTCCTTCCGCTGATACGATGAATCTCAGATATTCAATCTGACGTTTGAAGAATGCGCATTTCTTCATCTTAGCATAGAGCTTATGTGCTCTCATTGTCTCAAGGACAATCCAAGTTCAGGTTCATGATCTTCTTCTTGTTTGGAATAGACTTAAGTGTCATCGAAGAAGACGAGCACGAAGTCATCAAGATATGGCCTAAAGATATCTTGCATTAACCAGTTGAAGGTGGCAGGCGCATTCGTGAGCCTGAATGACATAACTAGGAACTCAAAGTGTCCATATCTTGAGTTGAAGGCCTTCTTTAGGATATCTTCTTCCTTGATCCTTATCTGATAGTAACCAAGACTGAGATCAATCTTGGAAAAGATCTTCGCACCCTGAAGACAATCAAGAAGCTTATCTATTCTAGGAATAGGGTACTTGTTCTTAATAGTTGATTGATTGAACCCTCTGTAATCAATACACAGTCAAAGCGTTCCATCTTTCTTTTTCTGGAATAGTACTGGAGCTCCCCATGGTGAACTACTAGGACGGATGTAGCCCTGACCTAGCAGCTGCTTGAGTTGTTCCTTCAGCTCAATTGCTTCCGGGATGGACATTCTATAAGGTCTATTCGCAATTGGCGCAGCTCCTGGTACTAGCTTGATCTCATGATCCACTTCTCTTTGAGACGGGAGTTTTGTCAACTCTTCAAGAAATACGTTTGTGTATTCCTTTAGCCATGAAGGTCCTTCACTAGACTCCTATATCTTATCTAACTTATTGAGTTTAATCAAGTAGACAGGTAGTCCCTTTCTGACTCCTTTTATAATCTGAGATGCTTTGGCCAATTGAATATTTTTGCTTCCCAGCCTCTCCTTGAGTTGTGATCAATTTCCCTTGGCCCTTTCCACAATGAATGTGGGCGACATTAGGTTTAAGGCAATCCATTCCGAGTAGACACTCATGGATACCTAAGTTCATGACTGTGAATTTGACCGAAGTCGTCTTTCCTCCCAAGAAGAATTTCACATTACATTACATATTTACTTCAGCCTTTAGCCAAGTGACCAAATCACTTTACTTCTTTATCAATATTCACAGTCAAGAAAATCATTGATAAAAAGAAGTCTTATCCCATTCATGTGGACATAGCCCTTTCAAAGTTCAATTATTCTTGGGGCGATGGAACAAGATGTTACATTAATTCGAGGAGAATAAGATGTTGTTGCATTCAGCTATAGGAACTGAGTAGTAGTACAGATTGGGGTCATTGATTTTTAGGAATCGATAGGTCATCGAAAGATTAGGGTATTTTTTCCTTTGATATCCTTTTTCTCATGATGTCACAACACCTTGATTCGGTTGGCAAGGATTACTCGAATCACTTTTCCGTACACATACTTATTCTCACTAACACTTCAACCTCCGACATGTAGGGTCACGTTTGCTTGAGCCTCAATAAAGATGAACAACTTCATGATCTTTAAGTCCTCCATCCACTTGATTCTCTTCAAGTTAATTTGAAGGTACGCAGGTCGATGGGCAGCTATGTAATAGATCCCTGAAACACCCATCCATCTCCGTTCCACATACACAGGCGATGGATTGTAAATGCGGTCTAGGATGTTCATGATCTCAACCCTTTGTCGATAATCCAGGGAATGCATTGCGGTGATAAACATGACTCAGAACACTAAGAACCTATTCCATGCTTCATAATTCTGCAAGACAGCATCCAAAGTATTTTCTGAATTGTTTGTTATGTGCTAAAGATTGAGTTTCAACAACCCAATTTAATGGAGTAATAAAAAAGAAACCCGATTTTATATGTTCAAGCAGTGTGGTATTATACTTTGCTAATTAGAAAACTAAAGCAAAACCAATCGAGGAAAGTGGGAGGCTTTGATTCTAATGATAGAATGCCTATGGCTAAGTGGACCTAATAAGTCAGGTAACTTTCCAACACTAGATAGAGCTGATTAAATTATGACCCTCCCAATATCAGTAGGATTAGTTACAAGGTTTAACATCATTTTGGGGGGGCGAAGCTGAGATTTTACTTTATGGGTAGGGGGATTGAGTTACACTCTCCCCTGTCTCTTACTCTCTTTGAACCAAGTGTGGTGTTAATCTCACTCTTGCCTTTAATTGATTACAAAGTGGTCTTTCTTAGCTGGGTGTTAAGTTGTTGTTAGGGGTGACTTATCCATGATTCCCATATGAAGTAGAACTAAGATTCTCATGTTCAACTAAGTCCTAGGTTTCCCATGGGAAGACTAGATGGTGATGTGCATGGATATGAATTTTGGGTCTACTACTAAGAGGACTTCTCTAGGTCTGTTGGAGGAGGCACCTCACATAATTTAGTGCAATGGATCTCATAGAAGGAGATCAAGACATCCTCTTCTGATTCCACAAGGTGCGGAGCAGTGGAGTCAGTCAGTCTCTTTGAGAAGTACTTGCCCACCTGCATGCTCACGATACAAACTCACCTCCTGGTGCATCTCATAGATGAAGTGGAGATTGCGGGACCCGTATATGTGCAACAATGAGCTCGGCGAGAATGTAGGATGGCCAAAGGTTGGCTGGTGTCAAAGGCATTAGTTCATATTTCAAAGTGGCTACCAATGGTGGATTCAGGAAACAATATGCTATGGTCATTGAAGGATGATGATAGATTGTGGACTGAAGATGTGGTGGTTGAAAATGGGATAGAAAAAAGAATGGATGTTGCAATGAAGGAGAAAGTGAATAATTTTTGTATGTTACATCTTGCATCCATGGAGAAGTGGCTCTCTAGGTACGAGCAAGAAAGGAAATATCAGAAAGAAGTGTGATTGGAATTTTGATGTAGTACATGCCATTGACTCATTCGATATCCTGAGGGCATGGAGGAGATGCTACAATTTATGTCTATGTGCGAGTTACATGGAGCTTTGATCACAACTTCTCGCAAAGGGGTAGAGGTCAAGTGGGAATTCTCGAGTGGATGTAGTCCAGAGGTGATCGCATGTTTTATAAGCCATCCTATCTAGATTTTATATGCGACAACTAATCTCATCATTTCATTGTACAGTACAAAATCTACAATGCAACGTGGTCGCGCCAGTGACATTTCCGCATTGAGCACATCGACAAAATGTGCTCCACAATAGATTGTGGTGTCATGGAAAAGTTCAAGCAAGAGAGCTGACGGCAAGCCACAGATCCAAACACCATTTTAGATGAGATGGAGTATTTTGGGAACTTGCGAAGTGTTATCTCAATGGATTACCGTAGATTCTCCATGATCATATTCGATGTACAATGGTTCAAAGTGTTATTGGAAGGAGTTAGGGCAACCATTCAGTGAGGTCCATCTTGATTTCTAGAAATAAATTCCGAGAAACGATGGACAAATCTACGTGACACATTTGTCTTGCTAGCCCATTGTGAATAGGTGCATGACCTTTTTTTTTTAATGACATGAAATAGCCACAAATGTTAATTCACCCTTACATGTGATATTGAATAGGTACTTTTCTATTCAAATCCTTGATAACCTCGATGGTGGTATGTTGTGTCGTTAGCTCCTCAAAGTGCAAGAGTCTATCATGAAATAGATATTCTCAGCATAGACGAGAAGAGTATTATCAACATCTTTACCCTTTTGACCTCTCATTATAACCCACAGGATAGAAGCTTCAGAGCCATTGACACAAACAAATTCAACCAAACTAACGCAATTCCCACTAGATAGCTCCTCTATCATAGCTTGAGGTGTAGACACAATCTCAGTCCCAAGGAGATGTTTTAGCTCTCCCTAATCTTTTACTTAAACTCAAATTGTAATATGGATTTATTTTTAGCAATCCCATGCTCATCATCTCTAGTGATGATCAAGTCATCCACATAAATCATCAAGAAAACATAACCTTTCTGTCCACATGGATGTTAGGAGATGATCCTCCTACAGTTGCGCCTTGTGCCTTCTTAGGGGCCATCACGAATTCTTCCTTTTTGCAGATTTATGATCTTGGCCGTCTCCTTCGCACGCGAAACTTCCTTTGTGATTCGTCTTCCTTGATTAATTTCTCCATCTTTTGGAACCAGCTTTATAAGGCCTTAAAGGCTCCCTCCACGAAGTAGGGAATGGATTTAAAAGACTTGAGAGGGAAGGCTTTTAAAAGGAGACCAGGGTTATAAGGACCAATTGGGAAGGCTCATGGAAGTCCAGGGAAGGTAGTTTTAAATGGGCTTTGTGAAATGCTAAAAGGGGGAAAGAGGTTTAATTCCTGAACTTTAAGGTGACTTGGGTGGGAATTTCAAGAAGAAGGGACTAAGGTGGAAATTTCGAGGAGAAAGGAAACTTGGGTGGAATCCTCACGAAAAGGGGTTTAGGTGGAAATTGCAAGGGAATGGATGCAAAAATCTCGCGGGATCGTGAGTTCACCACATGGGAGAAAAAGGAAGGCGGCAGTTGGCGTATTTCTTGATCAGCGGCAGCATATGGTGGCGTATCCCAGTACTGACGGCCTGATCGATGGCATCCACCACTCTTCCTTCTCTTCAAGCCTTCTCCCTCCCACTCAACTGGCAGCGTTATGCCCTCCTCGGTCTTCTTTTGCCTCACGGTGCACACAGAGGCAATGCTTCTTCCTATTTCTCACGTGGCAGCACTGCAGCGATGTGGCTCTGTCCCTCTTCACTCCCCCCCACAAGGCTTTTATAGGTGAGGGGAGGGGACCTTCCTGCCCCCACGCGGCCATAATGCATGGCCACATTTCTTCTGCAAGCTCCAGCAAGGAGCTTAATCATCCTTGCTATAACCCTCTCCTCTAGCACGGCCTTCGGTTGGAGGAAGAAGGGATAATTTTAAAAAAATTGCCATAAATATAACAATCTCATCTCGATCTCCTTCCAAGCGGGGGTTCACACGTGCGTAAGCGGGTTTCTTTGATTTTGGTCTCGTTCATGCCAATGGAGATTGTACAATTGCCATGTCCGTATATTTAATATCGGCATCATCATTGTATTGGCACCTAATATTTTCCAACATAAATATTACATTCTCTCCCCCTTGGAGGAATCGAGATGTCCTCATCTCGAGATAAACTAGGGATATTGATGGTTGAGAGTGCTTTCATCTATCCAAGTGGCATCCTCCTCAAGATAATCTTTCCATTGGATGAGGCATTCTCTCAAGGTTTTGGATCTTAGTTGTCTCTCCCTAACATCTAAGATCCTGTCAGGCCGTAGCTCAAGGACTCCTTGATTAGGCATTAGAACTTGTTGGTCATCAAGTACATGGTTAGGATTAGGTACATACTTCTTCAATAGGCTGATATGGAATATAGTATGAACCTTTAAGTTCTGAGGGAGTTGTAGTCTATAAGAATTAGGTCCTAGGCATTTGAGGATCTTGTATGGTCCACAATACCTTGGACTTAGCTTCTTGCAATCTCCTAAGGATAGGGGACTCTTCTTTGGGTGTACGCGAATGAAGACCATGTCTCCTTCCTCGAAGATTCTATCTTGACGCTTCAAATCTGCGTATGCCTTCTGTCTATCCTTGGCGGCTTGGATGTCCTATCTTATTGACTTTACTTGCTCATCCATCTCTTCCAACATCTACCTTGAAGCTTCAACCCTCAAGGTTGGATCTGAGAAGTTTAGGGGACTTCCACAGTCATGACAATACAATGCTTGAAAAGGGGTCATCTGAATGCTTTGTTGGTAAGAAGCATTGTAGGCAAATTCCACCAAAGGCAAGTATTGAATCCACCTTTTTGGTTCATGACAGCAGTGTGCCCTAAGCATATCCTCGATAATTTGGTTGACTCGCTCCATTTGACCCATCGGTTTGGGGATGGTAAGCTATGCTAAAACAGAGTTGAGTCCCAATGGCTTGAATATCTCCTTGATAAACTACCTTGAAATGTCTGAGGCTTTATAGTTTGTCTTTACTGGAATAAGGTGTGCAACCTTAGTCAGCATGTCAATCACAACCATAATGGAGTTGTATCCTCCCTAAACTTGTGGTAGGCCAACAACAAAGTCCATACTGATGAATTCCCATTTCATTTGGGGAATGTCGAGTGGTTGCAACTTCCCTGGTATCTTGACATGTTCGACTTTGATACGTTGACAAGATAAACACTCAGTGACATATTTGAGAACATCACCTTTAAGCCTCTCCCAATAGTAGCTCTTCCTAACTGCATTGAGAGTCTTGGCATAGCCAGGATGTCCTGAGAAAGGGGAATCATGGGCTTCCCACAATATCTTCTGCTTAAGCGACTGGCTTGCCATTATACACACTCTCGTTCTATAGTAGACAAGTCCACTATGGATAGAGAATTCATGATACTTAGCCCATAGCTTTTGGTCCTGGCCCTTGATAGAGATATCCCTTAGCATCTTTTGATAGGCTAGATCATGGCATGCTTCCTCTCTAGCTAGCTCAAGTATTGAGTTGTTTGACATGGACACCTTTGTGGCTAGGGATCTAGCTGTTGATGGATTTTGCAAGATTAATGAGTTAAGGAATGCCTTGCCACTGGGTGCATCGGCAACTACATTCTCCTTTCTAGGTCGATATTTGATTTCAAAGTCATACTCCTCCTGCACTTCAATCCACCAACGTTGCCTCATGTTGAGCTCGTTCTAGGTAAAGATCCACTTGAGACTTTTATGATCAGTCACTAGAGTAAACTTGTTACCCAACAGGTAGTGTCTCCAAAGCTTTAGAGCATGGATGACAGCTAACAATTCTAGATCATGGGTAGCATAATTTTTCTCATGGCTCTTCAGTTTCCTTAAAGAGTATGCTACAGGATGACCTTCCTACATGAGCACACATCCTAAGGCAAGCGTGCTAGCATTAGTTACTACCTCAAATTCCTTACTGAGGTCTGGAATTTTTAGGATAGGTGTTGATACCAAACTTTGCTTCAATTTATCAAAGTTGGCTTGTTCGGTTGTTGACCATGCAATGGATGTTTGCTTCTTCAGTAGATCCGCCAGAGGTGCTGCAATCAAAGCATAGTTTTTGATGAAGATCCTTTACCATCCTGTCAATCCAAGAAAACTGCATATTTCTTTGATAGTTGTTGGTATTGGCCATTCTAGCACATCTCTGACTTTGGTTGGGTCCACTGAGATTCCTTCCGCTGATACGATGAATCCCAGATATTCAATCTGACGCTTGAAGAATGCACATTTCTTCATCTTAGCATACAGCTTGTGTGACCTCATTGTCTCAAGGACAATCCGAAGTTGGGTTTCGTGTTCTTCCTCCTATTTAGAATATACTAAAGTGTCGTCAAAGAAGACGAGCACAAAGTCATCAAGATATGGCCTAAAGATATCCTGCATTAACCTGTTGAAGGTGGCAGGCGCATTCTGAAGCCCGAGTGACATAACTAAGAACTCAAAGTGCCCATATCTTGTGTTGAAGGCTATCTTTGGGATATCTTCTTCCTTGATCCTTATCTGATTGTAACCAGACCTAAGATCAATCTTGGAGACGATCTTCACACCCTAAAGACGATCAAGAAGCTCATCTATTCTAAGAATAGGGTACTTGTTCTTGTCAGTTTATTAATTCAACCCTCTGTAATCAATACACAATCAGAGCGTTCCATCTTTCTTTTCTGGAATAGTACTAGAGCTCCCCATGGTGAACTGCTAGGACAGATGTAGCCATGATCTAGCAGTTGCTTGAGTTGTTCCTTCAACTCAATTGCTTCTAGGATGGACATTCTATAAGGTCTCTTTGCAATTGGCGCAGCTCCTGGTACTAGCTTGATCTCATGATCCACTTCTCTTTGAGGCGGAAGTTCTGTTAACTCTTCAGGAAATACATCTGCGTATTCCTTTAGCCAAGAAGGTCCTTCACTAGGCTCCTACTTCTGATCTAACTTATTGAGCTTAATCAAGTAGACAGGTAGTCCCTTTCTGACTCCCTTTATAATCTGAGATGCTTTGGCCAATTGAATTTTTGGCACTCCAGCCTCGCCTTGAGTTGTGACTAGATCCCCCTCAAAGTTTTGAAAGGAAATTTGGCCCTTTCCACAATGGATGTGGGCGCCATTAGGTTTAAGCCAATCCATTCCGAGTAGACACTAATGGATACCTAGGCTCATGACTCTGAATTTGATTGAAGTCGTCTTTCCTCCCAGAAAGAATTCCACCTTAGCAGTTCGCCTCGTACAAGTGACCTCACGACCATTTGCTAATTCCACAAGCAAGGTAGGTGCTTCTACTGTGGCTATTCCTAATCTTCTTGCACAAGCTGGTGAGATAAAGGAATGTGTACTGCCACAATCAATCAAGGTCTTGAAACCTTTACCTTGATAAAGGAATGTGTACTGCCACAATCAATCAAGGTCTTGAAACCTTTACCTTGATAGTCTCACGGTGTCTGAATCACCGAGAACTTGCGATTCAGGCCTTTCTTGGGAAGAGCGGCATGGACTGTCGCCCTTTCAAACTCTGCTTCAATGGTTGGATCTTCTTCTTCGCACATTTTCCTGTTGGAAACACAAGCGGTTCTTCCTCTGCCTCGGGTAGCGGCTCCTTGACCACGACCAGTTCCTTGGAAAAGTGCTTTTGGCAATGTCCCCCTCCAAGCTTGGGACATTGCCTCTTGAAATGATCGGGCTCGTTGTAGTGGAAACATTGGAGGTTTCGGCCATTGCTTTGAGTAGGGACAAAGTTGTTGACATTATTAGTCCTTGCCTTCTTTCTTTGTCCCCAATTCTGACCTTAAACTCTCTTCATTTGAGGCCTATATGCTCCTTTGTTTGGGTCATTATAAGACCAAGTTTTGTTACCTTTTGGCCTAGTCTGCACTTCCCGAATTATAGGCATAGCTCGAATGAGTGTGTCCTGAAGATCTGATGGGCGCATAGATTCGAGACGGGTATTCACTGGTGGATTTAAACTAGCACAAAATTTTGACACTTGCTGTGTCATGTCCATCTGTGGCGCATACTTAAGAAGTGAGACAAATTTAGAGTAGTATGCATCTAGAGTGAGTCCCAGCTATTTTAGCTCGTAGAACTCATTCATTTTCTGCGTGCAATACGCAGGTGGTAAGTATCTTCCCTCCACTGCTTTCTTCAGCTTCTCTTAGGTAACGGATCCTTCTGCGATCCCTTGATCTCTGCACCATTGTTTCTACCAAATCCTGGCTTTGTTGGTGAGCTTTAGCTTGGCGAGCATAGCCCGGTTGGAGGGTATAGTATCGGCTGCTTCAAAGTAATCCTCCATGGATTCAATCCAAATTTTAGTATCCGCTGGACGGATTTGCCTTTCCCGTCAAATTCAAGTGGCTTAATCTACTTGAGAAGAAACTTCTTCTCTTGGATTATAGCAGTACTTGATGTAGGAGGCGAACTAGGAATTTGTACCTGGGGTTGTGCCTGGATAAAGGTTTCTTAAGGTTATTACTCATTAATCGTTATGATTTATATTTCATCTCCATTTTCGCTATCAACCAAGCAATCTAACCACTTAACTTCTTATCAATTCTCATGAACAAAACAGACATTGATAAAAAGAAGTCTTATTGCATTTATATGGGCATAGCCCTTTCGGAATACAACATTTCTTGGGATGATAGGGCAACTGTTACATTTAGTTTGGGGAGAATAATGTTGTATTATATTTATCTATAAGAACTAGATAATAGTATGGTTTCGAGTCATGGATCTTCAAGAATCGGTAAGTCATTGGAAGATCAGGGTATCCTTTTCTTTGAAACCCATTCTTCTCATAGTGCCCCAACACTTTGATCCTGTTCGATGGGGATTACACGGGTCACTTCCTCATATACATATGAGTTCAGCTCAACCCTCTGACCTCGAATATGTAAAGTTGAGTTTACGTGAGCCTCCACAAAAATGAACAGCTTCACGATCTTCAAGTCTTCCAACAACTTGATCCTCTTTAGGTTGGTTTAAAGATATGCAAACCGGTGGGCAGTTATATAGTAGATTCCTGAGGCACCCGTCCATCTTCGTTCCACATATAAAGGCAATGGATTATAGATACGATCTGAGATGTTCATCATCTCAACCCTTTCTTGATAATCCGGGGAATACATTGTGGTCATAAGCATGACTCGGAATACTAAGAACCTGTTCCATGCTTCGTAATTCTGCAAGACAGTATCGAAAATAAGGAAATGTTCGAAATAGTAACATTTGCTTTAATTTTTCTTATTAAGATTTCTTAAAAACAAATCCTTTGTTGGTTTGCTCTGATACCAACTGTAATGTATCCACTTGTTATCATCACGACACATCTTAGCAGTCTATCAGAAAATATGTGTAGAAAGCTCCACCCGGCACTCCCATGGAATGTCACGGGGTTTGAGATCTAGGACTTTCCGCATCTGCCACGTAGTGGAAGTATTCTAGCAGTTTCCACTTAGGATCGACCTAAATCAGGGATTTTCCTAATGGTCATTTCTTAAACGGCAACTAGAGTCGAACCCGAGCGAACTACTTTACGTAGAAATGCCAGGTCTGAAGTGGATTCACACTGCACTTGGTTCAAGGAGAATGGGAAACAAGAGGGATGCAAGGCTCGACCTCTCTGCCATAAGGCATAGTCCCATTCCATTCCCCTAAAATAGCGTAAACTAGGATTATTATAGCTTAGACTCTAAGTCAGTTCCATTGCTGTTCGTGTCCTTTGAACGATCTTCTTACTATCCATCATGATTGATAAAAGTTCCCAGCCAACTGGGACCACCCATCCATAGGACGGACCCATGGCCACATCCACCGCACTTTCCTCAGGTTGTTTTAGTTATCTAATTACCTACTACATTTAGTTGGACATGCATCAATAAACTTCCTTAATTAGCCCAAAAGGTATCGGTTCCTTCACGTAATCATAGCACTTAATATAGAAAAACAGTATCAAACAAGTTCCTTTTTAACTGGTTATCCTGAACTTCCAATGATTTACTGATTCCTTAAAATCCATGACCCAAAACCATACTACTATACAATTCGTGTAGATAAATGTAATACAACATTGTTCTCCCCAAACTAAATGTAACAGTTGGCTTATCATCTCAAGAAATGTTGTATTCCGAAAGGGCTATGCCCATATAAATACAAATAAGACTTCTTTTTATCAATGTCTGATTGTGCATGAGAATTCATAAAAAGTTAAGTAACTACATTGCTTACGTGATAGCAGAATTAAAGATGTAATATAAATCAATAACGATTATCATATAATAACATTAAGAAACCTTTATCCAAGCACAACCCCAAGTACATGTTCCTAGTTCACCTCCTACATCAAGTACTGCTATAATCTAGGAGAAGAAGTTCCTTCTCAAGCAGATTAAGCCACCAAAGTTTGACGGGAGAGGCAAATCCATCCAAGCGGACGTTGAAATCTGGATTGAATCCATGGAGGATTACTTCGAAGTAGCCGGTACTGCACCCGCCAATCAGGCTATGCTCGCCAAGTTAAAGCTCACCGGCAAAGCCAGGCTTTGGTGGAAGCAATGGTGCAGGGATCAAGGGATCGCAAAGGGATCTGTTACCTGGGAGAAGCTAAAGAAATCCGTGCAAGGAAGATATTTACCACCTGCATATCGCACGCAGAAAATGAATGAGTTCTACGAGCTAAAACAGCTGGGGCTCACGCTTGATGCATACTATTCTAAATTTGTCTCACTTCTTAAGTATGCACCGCAAATGGACATGGCACAGCATGTGTCCAAATTTTGTGTGGGTTTAAATCCACTAGTCAATACACGTCTCGAATCTATGCGTCCATCAGATCTTCAGGACACACTCATTCGAGCGGCACCTATAATTCAGGAGGTGCAGTGTAGACCAAGGGGTAACAAAGCTTGGTCTTATAATGACCCGAACAGAGGAGCATTCAGACCTCAAATGATGAGAGCTCAAGGTCATAATCAGGGACAAAGAAAGAAAGCAAGGATTAACAATGTCAACAACTTTGTTCCTACTCAAAGCAATGGCCAAAACCTTCGTTGTTTCCACTGCAACGAACTGGGTCACTTCAAGAGGCAATGCCCCAAGCTTGGTGGAGGACATCGCCAAGCGCCTTTCTATGGAACGGGCCGTGGTCAAGGAGCTGCTACCTAAGGAAGAGGAAGAACCGCTTGTGTTGCCAATAGGCAAATGTGCAAAGAAGAAGAAGAAAAAGATCCGACCATAAGAACAGAGTTTGAAAGGGCAACAGTCCATGCCGCTCTACACAAGAAAGGGCCGAATTGCTAGTTCTCGGTGATTCAGACACCGTCGAACTATCAAGGTAAAAGTTTCAAGACCTTGATTGACTGTGGCAGTACACATTCCTTTATCTCACCAGCATGTGCAAAAAGATTAGGAATATCCATAGTAGAAGCACCTACCTTGCTTGTGGAATTGGCAAATGGTCGTGAGGTTACGTGTACCACGAAAACTGCTAAGGTGGAATTCTTTCTGGGAGGAAAGAAGACTTTGACCAAATTCAGAGTCATGAATTGAGGTATCCACGAGTGTCTACTCAGAATGGATTGGCTTAAGCCTAATGATGCCCACATTCATTGTGGAAAGGGTCAAGTTTCCTTTCGAAACTCTGAAAGGGAATTAGTCACAACTCAAGGTGAAGCTGGAGTGCCAAGAATCCAATTGGTCAAAATATCTCGGATCATAAAAGGAGTCAGAAAAGGATTACCTGTCTACTTGATCAAACTCAACAAGTTAGATCAGAAATAAGAGGCTAATGAGGGACCTTCTTGGCTAAATAAATACACATACGTATTCCCTAAAGAATTGACAGAACTCCCGCCTCAAAGGAAAGTGGATCATGAGATTAAGTTAGTACCAGGAGCTACGCCAATTGCAAAGAAACCTTATAGAATGTACATACCAAAAGCAATTGCGCTGAAGGAACAACTCAAGCAACTACTAGACCAGGGCTACATCCGACCTAGTAGTTCACTATGGGGAGCTCCAGTACTATTCCAGAAAAAGAAAGATGGGACACTTCGACTATGTATTGATTATCAAGGATTGAATTAAGCAACGGTCAAGAATAAGTACCCTATTCGTAGAATAGATGAGCTTCTTGATCGTCTTCAGGGTGCAAAGATCTTTTCCAAAATTGATCTCAGGTCAAGTTACTATTAGATAAGGATCAAGGAAGAAGATATCCCCAAGACTGCCTTCAATACAAGATATGGGCACTTTGAGTTCCTAGTTAAGTCATTCGTACTTACGAATGCACCTGCCACCTTCAACAGGTTAATGAAGGATATCTTTAGACCATATCTTGATGATTTCGTGCTTGTCTTCTTTGACGACACTTTAGTCTATTCTAAACATGAAGAAGATCATGAACCCCAACTTTGGATTGTCCTTGAGACAATGAGGTTGCATAAGCTATATGCTAAGATGAAGAAATGTGCATTCTTCAAGCATCAGATTGAATACCAGGGATTCATAGTATCAGTGGAAGGAATCTCAGTGGACCCAGCCAAGGTCAGAGATCTGCTTGAGTGGCCAATACCAACATCTGTCAAAGAGATATGCAGCTTTCTTGGATTGACAGGATGGTATAGGGTCTTCCTCAAAAACTATGCTTTGATTGCAGCACCTCTAACGGACTTACTAAGGAAGCAAACTTCCATTGCATGGTCAACTCCCGAACAAAATAGCTTTGACAGATTGAAGAAAAGTTTGGTATCACCACCTATTCTAAAACTTCAAGACCTCAATAAAGAGTTCGAGGTAGTAACTGATGCTAACATACTTGCCTTGGGGTGTGTACTCATGCAGGAAGGTCATTCTATAGCATACTCTTCAAGGAAATTGAAGATTCATGAAAAGAATTATGCTACGCATGATCTAGAATTGCTAGCTGTCATCCACGCTCGAAAGCTTTGGAAAAGAATTATGCTACGCATGATTTGGAATTGCTAGCTGTCATCCATGCTCTAAAGCTTTGGAGACACTACCTGTTGGGTAGCAAGTTTACTCTAGTAATTGACCATAAGAGTCTCAAATGGATCTTTACCCAGAACGAGCTCAACATGAGGAAACGTCGGTGGATTGAAGTGTTGGAGGAGTATGACTTTGAAATCAAGTACCGACCAGGGAAAGAAAATGTAGTTGCCGATGCACTTAGTCGCAAGGAATTCCTTGATTCTCTAATCCTGCAGAATCCATCAACAGCCAAATCTCTAGCTACAAAAGTATCTATGCCAAACAACCCTATACTTGAGCTAGCTAGAGAGGATGCATGCCATGATCCGGCCTACCAAACAATGCTAAGGGAGATCTCTATCAAGGATCAGAATCAAAAGCTGCATGCTAAATATCATGAATTTTCTATCAATAGCGGGCTTGTCTACTATAGAACAAGGCTATGTATACCAGCAAGCCAGTCACTTAAGCAGAAGATATTGTGGGAAGCTCATGATTCCCCTTTCGCAAGACATCCTGGCTATGCCAAGATTCTTAATGCAGTCAGGAAGAGCTACCATTGGGAGAGGCTCAAAGGTGGCGTTCTCAAATATATCACCAAGTGTTTGTCTTGTCAACGTATCAAAGCCGAACATATCAAGATCCCAGGGAAACTGCAACCGCTTGACATTCCCCAAATGAAATGGGAATTCATTAGTATGGATTTTGTTGTTGGCCTACCCCAAGTTCAGGGAGGATACAACTCTATCATGGATGTGGTTGGCATACTTACTAAGGTTGCACACCTTATTCCAGTAAAGACAAACTATAAAGCCTCAGACATTGCAAGATTGTTTATCAAGGAGATATTCAAGCTACATGGTTTACCCAGAAGAATCATTAGTGATCGTAATTCTCTCTTCACATCACACTTGTGGAGAGCTATCTTTGAAGCTATTGGGACTCAACTCAGCTTTAGCACTACTTACCATCCCCAAACAGATGGCCAAATAGAGTGAGTAAATCAAGTCATGGAGGATATACTAATGGCATACTGTTGCCGTGAGCGGAAGAGATTTGCCTTTGGTTGAATTTTCCTACAATGCTTCTTACCAGCAAAGCATTCAGATGACCCCTTTCCAAGCATTATATGGTCATGACTGTTGAAGTTCCCTAAACTTCTCAAATCCAACCTTAAGGGTTGAAGCTTCAAGGTAGATGTTGGAAGAGATGGATGACCAAATAAAGTCAATAAGACAGGACATCCAAGCAGCCAAGGATAGACAGAAGGCATACGCGGATTTGAAGCCTCAAGATAGAGTCTTCGAAGAAGGGGACATGGTCTTCATTCGTGTACGCCCTAAAAAGAGTTCCCTATCCTTAAGAGATTGCAAGAAGCTAAGTCCAAGGTATTGTGGACCGTACAAGATCCTCAAGTGCCTAGGACCTAATGCTTATAAACTACAACTCCCAGAGAACCTAAAAGTTCACAATGTATTCCATATCAGCTTATTGAAAAGGTATGTGCCTAACCCTAACCACGTACTTGACGATCAACAAGTTGTAATGCCTAGTCAAGGAGTCCTTGAACTAAGGCCTGACAAGATCTTAGATGTTAGGGAGAGACAATTAAGATCCAGAACCTTGAGAGAATGCTTTGTCTAGTGGAAAGATTATCCCGAAGAGGATGCCATTTGGATAGATGAAGGCACTCTCAACCATCAATATCCCCAGTTTATCTCGAGATGAGGACATCTCGATTCCTTTAAGGGGGAGAGAATGTAAAGTTCTAAATTTCTTCTTCACGTGAACTAACCCTTTTAGGTAATGGGGATAATGATATATCAATTTTGAAAATTGCCTAAGGATAATGCAAATTTTTTTATTATTCCCCTCCCCAACCGAATGTTCTGCTGGAAGGGGAGGGGAATAGAAAGGAGTCGGAAGCTCCTCGGTGGGAGCTCGCAGGTGGTAGTGCCATGCATGCTGACATGAAGGAGAGGGAGGATCCCCCTCCCCCCTATTTAACCAGAGAGAGTGCACTACCGTGATAGAGGACGGAGGAAGAGTTCGGGGTCGACGAGTTCTAGCTGCCGTGACGCTAGGCAAACAAGAGTGAGGCGGTCTTCATGTGGGAAGAGACCAGGAGCTACTGCGGTAGCATAGATAGGCACCACCAAAGGCATTTGCCCTGCCGCCGAGGTCCTACGCCAGCTCTGAGGGCGTGCTGTCGATTGTACTCCCCCTTGCCACATGTAAAAAAAACTTCTAGAAGCTTCTATAAGAGCTCCATTAACCCCCCTTCCTGTGCCTCATCAAATCCCCTCCCCCCGGGTTTTAAAATCCCTTAAGTCCCTTTCACCCCCGTACTAAAAACCCCATTCCCTTGGATTTAAAACCCTCACTCCCCCCCCCCCCCCCCAGTGCTTAAAATATTAAGCCCCTTTTCCATGGCATTTTGGAACCCCCCCTAGTGTTTTTAATTTTCCTTTAGCCCCTTACTTTTGGCTTTGGAATCATTCCCCCCCTCGTGTCCATGTTTTATAGACCCTTAAGCCCCCTTTTGCGTGGATATTGGAATCACCCCTTTTCCCCCATGTCTAAACCTTCTCTAGCCCTCCCCTTGTGGCATATTGAAACCCCTTTCCTCCGAGTTTGACCTAAGGGTCCTTAGACCTTACTTATAACCTTTACGGTTACTATTTTCCCTTGGAGTTTTTCCCTTAGAGTTTCTCCCCATAAAATTTTACTCTAATAACCTTTCCTTTCCCCCCCATGTGTTGTTAAAAATCCCCCCTTAGATCATGCAAAAATAACCCTTGGAGCTCTCCTGCACCTTGTTTTTTTTTACACCATTCTATTCCCCGTTCGTGCGAGTTTACAAGGGCCATTAAGCCTTCCCCATGGCTTCAATGGGTCTTAGTTGTGAGAAATTTTGAGGCACCCCCTTCCGAAATCCCTACTTCTAGGAGGGAGCCCTCTAAAACTACTTTCGATGGAAAGTGCAAGGGAGCAACGGTGGAATTCCAAAAAGGAGTGTAAAGCTGCTTCCATGTCTGAAAAACTACAATTGCGATGCCTTCTAAGAAAATCCAAGGCGCAACCGCGAGAGGGTCATCTCCTGGTATCCACGTGGATATCTCACCCCAAGCTTAGGTTTTCCTTCTTAATTTTTATTTGATATTGTTGTAATTCAAACATGCAAGGTTAATTATTAGAAATAGGATATATTTCCGTCCTAGTTGTTCACGACGAAGGAACTTAGTCATTAATACTTTTAAATGAAACATGCAAATTAAGAAAGTATAAATGCATTTGTAGCAAATAGCTTATACATTGAAATGAATTATAAGACTAGATTATTATCCATTAAAATAGTATACTTCGGTTAAGCTTAGAAGTATAAATTGCATCTCGCACTATTAACCCATATCGTAATGAATCATCATGGAAAGTGCAAAGCATTAAATGACTCTTACGATGCATAAACTTTATGAAATTATCGTTGTCAACTGCATAAATTAGCAAGAAAAATGTTGCTTATTTAGCATGAATTTTTTTCACAAAGAAAAGGGAAGATTAGTTGAAATTAACCTAACCTATGCCTCAAACCGATAAGTTAGGGTTGAAAAATCAATGTACGCATAGTCAACGAATCATGTGGAAGTAATCTTGAAATTATCTTCTAGAGTTAACCAAATTGGCATAAAACTAAAACACCTAAGCCGTGGAGTACTCGTTCGGAATAAGCTAAATTCCAAGAACGCCTATACCTTAAATATTTGCCCACATTCACTAAATGTAGGGACAGTGAAATGTAATCGTAAAGCGAGCTAGGGTTTGTCCCTAAGAATCTTACAAGATGAAACTTGGAAACCCTAGGTTTAACAACGTCAGCCTAGTAACTTGAAACAGATTGTTTCGTGACTCCATAGACTCATAGTTCGATGCAGCACTTGCGCAACAAGTGCGGAGTCATTTGATTTTGTGATTGGATCACAAGGGGATGGCCAAATTCTCGCAACGAGGTTGGCGGATCCTTACGCAAGTTATCTTGCAAGAGGATGAATACGTTAGTATCCTTCTTGAGTAAGGAAGATTAATTAGACTAAAGACTAGCCGATAAACTGAAATAATTGTTGAACTTAAGGTTTGACAAGGCCGGGTTAATAGGGTACGCCCTAACCCAGGATATAGGGAATCTTGCCAAGTTGCAAGTCATCCCAGATCGAGTGCTGGATGCATTTGAAAGGAAGGATTCATTCCTTAGCAGTTTGCCAACAAAAACAATCAATGAAAATGTTTGTGCTTGCTACAGATTTTAGAGCATTGTTTGGCTTTATTTGATCAATGAATTAAAAGATAAATGGATATCTATACTTCAGGTTGAAGTCCTGAAGGGAGAGGCAGCTTTAGTTACCCCCGACTGCCTGCCTGACCCTAACTAAGGGGTTTGTTGACTGCGCCGGGAAAGTGGACCGAACCCGCCACGAGAGGTCTCTCCGTTGAGCGCTACTTGGAGCAGGAGGATGCTTAGGTGCCAGGGGGCTCTGGCCATAAATCCCTCACCTTTCGGGCCCTACACAAGAGGCTAACGTGACTCGGGATTGGATCTCAAGGCCGGCATACTAGTCTACGGGCGAAAACTTGGAATAGTGATCCCTGTGGATTGCTGGATAGCCTTCGGGCGGATTGTGGATAAGCTTACCGGCTGGACTATTTGTATTTCAAAGATAAATATGATAACCTATTAATAAGGAACTTGTCTGATATTGTACTTTGCGCATATGGTAGCTAGAAAGAAGGCCTGAAGATGTTCAAGCAGCTATTGAGAAGCTAAAGAAAGCAAGACTAAATAACAAAAGAAGATTGGATAAGCCACATCGATTTCAGCCAAGAGCAATTCAAGAAAATGACTGGGTGCTTGTCTATGGCAATAGCCTAGACAATCAATACAGTGCTTCTAGGAAGATGGTAAAGCGTTGGTTTGGCCCATATATGGTAAAGGTCATTCATGACAATGCCACATATTCATTGGCTGAATTGGATGGAACAAGCATGAAGATACCCATAGCTGGAAAAATAATCAAGCTCTTCAAACAAAGAGAAAGTTGAACATATGAGCTAGAAGACTTGAATATAATTCAAGAGCATGAAGACATAGAGGAAGAAGAAGAGGCAGAAGATGAAGACATTGACATGGCAGAAGATACTTCTTCTGGCACTGCAAATCCGTAAAACTTTGGCAAATGCGCCAGAGGATTTGCAGGTTAGGAGGGGGTGAATGTCGTGTCGCTACATGCACACCATGTAAAAAATTCTAGAGTGTGGGTTCCTTTTAGATTTAGAGAGCCAATGCCACTTTAGACATTAGTATTAGTGTCCATGGTTCAAAATATTAAATTTTTTTGGACAAAATTTTAGTCAATTTTTTATATTGAGAGCGAAATTTTGGTGCCAAGAAGTGCTTAAAAATAGCTAAAAATTATGAATATCAAGGGAAAAATATTCAACGTCAAAGGCGGCGGCTCGATCTAGGACGATTTTAAGCGCCAAAGTGCTTTAAAGGCGCCCAAGCGACACTTGTTGATTTTTCATAAATTTTCAGACAGTCGTGCGGGTTTACACGAGTTACTGGCCAAATGCGGGATGCTGATCCGGATGCCCAAGATTTTTCAGAGCTCAATTCCGAGTCCGGACGGGGAAATGGCCAAGAATTGGTCAAGATTTGAAGAGGTGGACATGAGTTGGGCCAAATGGTATGTGACCCTTGGGGTCTTGGGAGGCATTTTATGCCACAAAAAATCGTGGCATAAAGAAGAAGGCAAAAAACATGAAGAAGAGGAAGAGAAGACTGCGCCCGAAAATCACGCCATGTGGGAGGATGAGGGTGATGGGGGGCTGCAAAAGCAACCCACCCAACTAATCATTGGCCTTGTCTTTCTTCTCCTTGCTGGTCATATCGCCGCCTCTTGCCCGTCAAATGGTGGCTTGAATGCTGAGATAGAAATCTAGTCTTTCTCTCTCCTCCCTCTCTCTCTCCTAAAGGCAGATTCATGTGGTGAAGAGGAATAAGAAGAATGGATGATGGATGCTTGTCCAATGAAGACCGGATTGCTCCATGGTGTAAGAAGATTGAAGATTGTTGATTGTGGACTGTCATGAGCATTAATGATGGCTGGAAATCAGTCCCGAGATATGGAAAATAAAAACCCGCAACCCGCAAAGAATGGTTATCTCATTTTTACAAAGGAAAATGGTGTTTTTATGCAATTTGCTTCATGAATTCTTGTTCCCATGAGATGATTATGCATTATAATGTTGTTTGTGATGTCTTTCAAATGTCTATGCTCAAAAAATTAGAAAATCAAAAAATCATAAGTGTTGTGGATGAAATTAATAGTGAAAAACCCGTAAATATGCAAAATAGGGGAAATTTTGGTGTTTTTGAGATATCAATGGGAAATATCATAAGACACACCAACTAAACTTGTCTTTTTGCTGCAAATGAACCTAAGGCCACAGCCCATAACTCATATTGAATTTTTAGTCATTAAATATTGCAAAAATACAAGAAAAATAGGGAAAATCCACTAAAAGTAGGGAAAAAATGGATTTTGAGTGCCGAAATTAAGGAAAAATAAGATTCATGTTTGTGGATGTATGGGGGGTCTGAAGTATGAGATTTAGCCTTAGTTCAGCCCTACCTCTATGTTCTAGTGAGTTTTTATGGCTTTTATGCAATAAAAATGTGAAAAATGAATCCTAAACCTATGCAATATGCACAATCTAAACGGGTGAGGGGGTGGAGTGTGTAAAAAGTGTTTAAATGCTGAAGGAAATGATGAAAAGATTGCTGGTTTTTTATGCATATCATATAGATTGGACGATAATTAAATATTAAGGACCTAGTAGCATGAGGGTTTCTCGGTGCTAGGTTCATGCAATGCCGCATACGAGTAATAGTTGAAATCATTGAAAGAAATGTTTTCCACATGTGCACCAATGCTGATTTTTGTAATTGTTTGAGCACGTGGGCATTCACAATTTGCATGAAGCATGAAATTTAAAATGTATCAGACAATATCTCCTGGATGCATAGCAATTGCTTTTTAGAGGAATATGACCAACGTTGAGTGGGTAAGGTTGTCCAAGCTGTAGGCTAGGCGTTGGGTCTAGGGGAAAGAAAGTGAGGAAGCATGGTATATCTCCTGAAAATATGCGAATCATAAAATAGAGAAGTTTGTGTTCGTATGTGTTATATATGTTTAGCGACGCATCGAGGGGCCAATCCCCAAGGTGTAGGAGAGTCGCAGTGAGGTAGCGGCATTTAGCCGTTGGAGGACCTCCTATGTTTGTACTTCGTGCTATTTGGCAATGTGTTGGGACTCCCTCTGAGGAGTGTTGATTGGGTTAGAGAGTTGGACTATGAGACGTAATACAAATGCAAGATGTTTAGGAAGATGATGTATGTGTCATCCACGCTCCTGGCCGCGAGGCCGTGGGGTTGTTGAGCGCATGATAGAGGTTCGGCTAGTGCATGAGCCAGTGCCGGCCCGTTTTAGGTCCCATCAGATATTCTAGATATTATCTCTTGTAAAAATCCATAAAACTATAGATAACTTCTCGATTAGGAGGACATGTAAAAGAAAGCATGTAGCTTTCAGCCAATTTGAGAGGATTTTGTGTAAAAAAAGAGATTAGCAAATGTAATGTGTCCGCTCCTCAAATCACGGGACACGTCTTAGCAATCCATCGAGAGATATATCTAGAAGACGCCACACGGCACTCCCACGGAATGGCACGGGGCTTGCCAACTAGTGTCTCTCGAGTCTACCTCGCAACCAAACTTATCTGGCTCTTCCCACTAGGATCGATCTGAAGTCCGGGTTCCTTGTAGTCGGGTCTTCCTAACAGCATTCTAGCGTCGGTTTGCAACAGCTCCACTTTGCGTAGATACAACTGGACCAAAGCAGACTCATGCTGCACTTGGTTCGAAGAGAATGGGAAACGAGAGGGATGCATCGCTCGACTTCTCTGCCTATTGTCGTACTGTTGCGCATCCGAGGTGTGGAATCTACCAAAAAGCTATGTGTGTGACAATTGTTACTTTGTACATACTTAGTCATTGTGTTTGCATTTTGTTCTACGTGGGTAGTATAGTAGAGAGAGGGGTCTTCTCCTGCCTCTCCTTTCAGCTGGGGTTGCACCTGAAAGATCCTCCTTCAACAATGGTGGGCATGCGATGTCTTCTATGGCTTTTCTTGGCTTCCAATTCCTGGGCGAAAAGAAGGAACGATCACTTCATCAATGAATTCAAATGCATGGAGTGCCTCATCAAGTCAGCCATATGAAAGGCTGTGTGCTGCTTCTTTTTGCTAGGCCTAGTGCTAGCTGTTCTAGATGGACGAGGATTAGAACTTACAAGGGTTCATGACTATGATGATGGCTTTCAATACAACCATACACTTGCTCAAATACTTGTGGAGTATGCTTTTGTGGTGTATGTCAATGATTTGGATTCTCTCATTGCTTGGAATTGCTCTAGGTGTGATGGCTACCAAGGGTTTCAGATTGATGGAGCTGATAGTTGATGTTCAACACTGCCTGCAGGCTTATGTCGGGCTTGCTCAAGACTTGAATGCAATTGTGATTGCATTCCGCGCAACACAAGAGAATATTATTCAAAACTGGATGGAGGATTTGTATTTTAAGCAGCTTGATCTAAATTATCCAGGAGTTACAGGTGCAATGGTACATCGTGGATTTTATACAGCCTACCATAATACCACACTTCGTACAAGAGTAGTTGGTGCAGTTATGTCTATACTTGATGAAGTGAAAGGATTGGACATTATGGTTACAGGACATTCTATGGGGGGTGCCATGGCTGCGTTCTGTGCTCTTGATCTCACGGTAAACTATGGAATGAGGAATATTCAAACATTAACATTTGGGCAAAACAGAATTGGTAAAAGCTTTATCTGCTGCTATTGTGGGAGGGGCCGCTTTTCTAGTCAAAAAGAGGCGTGTTGTAGGCCGCCCGGGGAAAAAAAAGCGCAGTGTATCTGACAAGAAGGAAAGATGAAGGACTGAGAGGTCTCCAAGCAGGTTCATAAATCTTTATGAGACAGTGGATGAGTTTGTTCTAGCCCATGCACTTGGTTGGTGGGGAAGACATGAAGGAGACGGTTCAGAAGTGTTATGAACTTGCAGGAGATTATAGTAATCCAGAAGGCCATTGTGATCTAGAAAAGCTCAATGAATTAGGCACAATTTTGAATAGCCTGGAACCAGGAAATTCCATTGTGGTTTCTAGCTCCTTTTACAGTTCGATGATGATGACAAGAATGTGTGTCTGTTACGCTTATTTGATCAACATTTGTTGATCTAGTGGGTATTGCCTTTAATTACAGGTTGCGTGACACTGCTAATCGGCAAGTGGCTATGAAGTCCTTACTTTCTGTGAAGTCCCTTGATGCACGTATGCATTAGTTAGTTCCAGCGAGAGTGTCTGAAGTTAATAAGCTTGTAGAGTATGATGCACTTTTACTCAATCACTTCTTGGAAGTTCTTTAGGATTTACATGGGGGGGGGGCATCAATCCAATCTCCTTCCTCATTGGAAGGGGCATAGAGGAAAAAGAATAAACAGAAAAGAAGAAGGAAGAAGAAGTGAAGTGTATCTGACAGGAGAGGAGGATGAACGTCAATGAGTAAGAACGTAGAGTTCTGATGTTCTAAGTTCCAGGACTACATGGCTGGGATTGCGATGTATGGAGATAAAGGCAAGCCACAAACCATGGCAGCTCTTTTACTGGGATGTCTCTACAGGCAGTGCCAGACTTGAAGGACAAGATTGTACAAGCTACATGGTCTCAAAGGCAACACAAAGTAATAGTTGAGATCCTCAGATCCATCGCACCCAATGTAACTTACTCCAACTACATACTATGCCACACATAATCAGACAATACCTCCATGTAATCAAGTTATATCAACTGAGGCAACCAATATCTTACTACGACAATTTTATCAAAATGCAAAAAAGAACTTGGGATCAAAAAGGCCAGCACAGGATACTCTCACATCAGAACATGTAAACAAGCAACTAAACTTGTGAGTGATTGTTGAGGGCCTGCAGAGGATGAACTATCAACAGAGGTGTCTGGTGGAGTCATGCAGAGTTGAACATGTTGGCTGATTTGATTAGATCAAAGGAAAGAGTCATTCTCCAATTCAGATGTGACTTTATTATGGCCTGCATGATTGTATTTTCTTCTTTGATATTGTATCTTCACTATTTATCATTCTTTGCAGTGTTCAGTATGTTGTGGAAAATGTATTGCAAGGTGTAAGCATATTGTGCCTGTATGCTTGTATTTTTTATGTAATCCTCTTACAAGGGATAGAACGAAAACAGGGAGTTGAAGGGAAGTTTCTGGGGGAAGTCACAGGCAGTGACAAGGTGCTGTGCCACTTTTACCATTGGGAGTTTGTGTGTTGCAAGTAGGTTGGAACTACAAGTGTCAGAACCCAGAGCTGGAGCACCTGCTTATAGTTTGCTGGAAGCACTTTATGTATTTTGGCATATTCAACAACAAAATGTCTTCACGTGGACTGCAATTATTTCAGCTCATGTGCAGCTTGGACAAGAGGAGCAAACTGTGAGATTGTATTGGCAGATGTATGAGTCTTGTGTGAAAGCAGACAAATATCTCTTTGTGACTATCCTTAAAGTATGCTCTAGCAGCCTTATCCCATGGGATGTTTATTCATAATCATATTCTTGAAAGTAGCTTGGAGTTGGATCTTTTCGTTGAAGGTGCTCTTGTTGACATGTATGCTAGATGTGGGAGCCTAGAGAACGAACAGTTTGTCCTGCATAGCCTGATCTCACTTGATTGATCTTCTATCTTGGAGTTTCTCAAGAACCTCTGTGGTTACAACTTTGCTTTCGAAAACCCTTCGACACTGTAGGGCATAGTCCCATTCCGATTCCCTAAAACGGTATGAATTAGGTTTTAAACTTACAAGTTCTAAGGTCCTTGTCTATCTAACGTTCGGATCAAATAAACTCCATTGAGGAAAGCTCTCCGCTAATTGAGAGCACCCTGCCGTAGGATGGACCCGACGATCACATCCACCACACTTCCCTCGGGGGTTGTTTTAGTTATCTAATTACCTATCACATTATGTTTGACACATAAAATAAGCTTCCTTAATTAACCCATTAATCACACGTTCCTTTACGTAATTTAGGGCACATACACTAATACAAGATAAAACAAGATTAAATACTTTCTTAACTTATCTTCAGATTAATGTTTGCCTCCTATCCATATAGGAGGATTAACAGTCCCTTTCTGCCTCTGCATAAAAATCCTTCCATCTCCTGGCAATAAAAACTTGAAGATTTATCCTACCAAGATTCTACCTTGTAACTAGTATCAAGGCCTTGAGATCCCATTTCGAATCATGTAGTAGAACACTTGTGTAGGGTCTGAAGGCATTGGGATTTATGGCTAGAGCCCCCCTAGCACCCAAGCGTTCTCCTATGCCAAGTAATTTCCATGGAGAGACCTCTCGTGGTGGGTTCAGTCCACATTCTCAGCGCGGATTCATAACCCCCTTGGTTAGAGTTTGGTGGTTCGTGGGGGTAGCTAGCGCCATCCTTCCTTAATTATCCCTTTAGGAAATCATCCACAGCTAAAGCAACCAGCCCAATAACATTTACTAGGAAAAACATCCATTTTGTTCCCATGGCAATTTATCCTTACAATTCCTGCCATGAAAATATAATCACTTGGATATTCATCCAAAACCACAACCAATCCTTAAGTATCCTTCTGGAAACAATCAGGCTAAAACAACTAGCCTAACATCCTTTAACTAGGAAGAAATCCTTTCCTAAACCAGCAAGTAACCACTCTGCTTACTAACCTCTTTTCCATCTCAAACAAGGTCAACCCTCATTAGAAACATCAATGGTAAACCATCTCAACTTTCCCTTAAGCCACCGTTGCATTGGAAGTTAGCTTTTCCCTACTTAAGTCATTTTTAGTCTTGATATACTACCTCCCTAGGGTTTACTCTCCCCCTGGGATCTAGGTTTGCTCAAGGAACAACTTTAACGGTTATCTTCTAGATCTTTTTAATAATCTATGTGATTTCACCTTGACCCTTATTAATCAAGGCTATCTATTTAGGGTAGAAGATCAAACCATCTTAAGCCCTTTAATGGTGAATACATGCATTTATTTTTTTCATGATACATCAAATTAGGGTCTATCTTGCCCATCTTCTCTCCTAAGACAACTTTTAACTTTATCCTACAATTTCAAGGTATCATACAAAACTTGAATTCAAGCACTTCAATGTACGTTAAAATTAATGCAATCTTCCTATGGAACCTTGACACGCTTCTTGTTATATTTTATGCAATTTTCCTTCAACGCATCATCTATTTTCACTTGCTTTTCAATCTCCTTTCTTATTACTCATCTAATGTAACACTACTGACTTTTACCTATTTTATGCATGCAATTCTACCTTTATTTAAGAATTCAAGATGCGTGAGAAGAATCTAAATCTTGGTACAACCTGGATATGAGTTATAATTGCTGGAGGGTTGGTGGTATTTATGTCTTCGCTTGCATTGGATATATTCCTAGCTCCCTTTGCAACTTCAACACTTGTGCTCCTTGTAACTCGTCTCTTGGGTGCCATCCTTGTGCGTTCTTGGTTCTACAACCCTTGAGGTAAATCGACTGCTCTTGCCTTGGCAGAAGGATGTGGTGCTAAGGCCAATCAATGTGACCTGAAACATGTAAACTCTTCTTCTTCTTTTACCCTCTCCCCAATTAGTTTTCCTTCTATCTCACCCTTTCCATCTCATAGTTTTCTCTCCCTCTCTCTTTCTTTCTCAGTCTTGTTTTACTTCTTCTTCTCCTCCACTCTCTCCCTCTTCTTCTTCTTATTCTCCTCCTCTCTCACCTTGTTCTTTTTCTTCTTCTTCTTCTCCTGTCTCTTCCTCTTCTTCTCCTTCTTTCTCTCCCTCTTCTTCTTCTTCTTCTTCTCCTTTCTCTCCCTCTTCTTCTCCTTATTTTTCTCCCTTCCTCCTCTTCTTCTTCTTATTCTCCTTCTCTCTCTCCCTCTTCTTTTTCTTCTTCTTCTTCTCCTCTCTCTCCCTCTTCTTCTCCTTCTTTCTCTCCCTTTCTCTTCTTCTTATTCTTCTTCTCCTTCTCTCTCTCCCTCTTCTTCTTCTTCTTCTTCTCCTCTCTCTCTCTTCTTCTCCTTCTCCTTCTCCTTCTCTCTCTCTCTCCCTCTTCTTCTCTTTCCCTCCACGCTGATCAGGGGAGAGGGGGGGGGTTTTGTTGCAAACAATGGAAAAAGGGGGGGTTTCTCCCTGAACATAGCCAGGGGGGGTGCTCTATATGCCAGGCGGAGGGGGGGAGCTTGCTGCTTGTTGAGACCACCGGTAGGGGGGGCGATGCCGCCTTTTAAGGTAGGGAGGAGATGGCTTATGGGGGGGGAGGAGATGCTTCTCCCCGCCATCTAGGGGGTTGCATGCCCCCCTTCTCTCACTTCTCTTCCTCTCTCTCTCTCCCCGACATGCTGTCGGTGGGGAAAGAGAGAGGGATAAAAAAAATTGTGTAATTAAAAAAAGAAGAACTCTAAGGGGGGGTTCGCATGTAGGGAAAAGTACGGGGGTCACAGGGGGGGAGATATTATTCTCTCCCCTTTCGAGGAATTGAGATGTCCTCATCTCGAGAGAAACTGGGGGAGAGAAGCACTAATGGGGCTTATGACCTGTGGGTTAAGACCCACCATGCATTCGCTGCGCTACTCTTAATGTTTCAAGTAGTGCACTCATATTATTCAAACTAACAATAGGTACAAGAGTAGGATTTATTCTCAATTGTGTTACATGTCGATTAGTTCTAGGAATTTTAGTCCTCCTAATAAGGTTTAGTGGGCTCTAGATCTTTGTTTTCATCTGATTCGTCTCTATATCCATAGATTGCACCTGTGTAGCTCCGTTTTCTTGGGGGTTCAATGTCTTTTGGACTTAGATCAGGGCAGTCTACTTGGATATGTCCTAGTTCATTACAATGGAAGCATTGACCGTAGGGACATCTCCTACGGATGTGCCCTATCTCTCCACACGTATGGCATCTCTTATCCTAATCTCCATAGTCATCTTTGCTACAATTGCCCGATTTAAGTTTTTGGACGATTGCATTCGCTCAGAGTAATGCGTCTTGCAAGTTCGTTGGGCACATTGATTCCAATCGAGTGTTTATGGGTGGATTCAACCCAACACAGAATTTTGACACCTGTTGTGTCATATCCATTGGGGGTGCATATTTTACGAGTGAAACAAACCTTGAATAATATGCTTCAAGGGATAATCCTACCTGCTTCAAGTCATAGAATTCATTCATCTTTTGTGTGTGGTAGGCATATGGTAGATATCTCCCTCGCACAGATTCCTTAAGCTTATCCCAAGTGACTATCCCCTCCAAGATCGCTTGGTCTCTACACCATTGTTTCCACCAACGTCTCGCTTTTCCTATAAGGTTAAGTTTGGCAAGCATGGATTGGTTAGCAGGTGCAATTCCTGCTACCTCAAAATAGTCGTCCATGGACTCAATCCAGATCTTCTCATCGGCTTGAATAGTCCTCCCCTTGCCATCAAACTCAGGTGGCTTAATTATTTTGAGAAGGAACTTCTTCTCTTGAATCACATTTCTATTTAGTGTAGGAGTCAGGCTTGGAACTTGCACTTGGGGTTGCATCTAGACAATAAGATTATTTATGTTAACATCTTATCAAACGTTCCCCATATTACGTTATTACGACTAGCACAACTTTTAGCCAAGTGATTTAATCACTTAACACCTTACCTAACATTTACAAACAAGATAGACATTATTAAAAAGTCTTATTCATTCATGAGGGCATAACCCTTTAAATACACATATTTTTGGATAAGTAGGACAAGCTGATTGGTACATCAGTTTGGGAAAAATAGGATTGTGTTACAATCGGCTACAAGGACGGAATAATAATATGGAGTGGGGTCATGGATTTTCAGGAAACGGTAAGTCATAAGAAGCTTGGGGTATCCCTTCCTTTGATACCCGTTCTTCTCATAGCGCCCTAACACTTTGATCCTATCGGCAGAGATCACCCGTGTAACTTCATCATAGACATACTTGTTCTACTGGACTTGCTGACTGCTAACATGCAAAGTTGCGCTTACCTGAGCTTTGAGAAATATGAACAATGTCACGATCTTTAAAACCTCCATCCACTTGATTCTCTTCAAGTTGGTTTGAAGGTACATGAGTCGGTGGGCTACTATGTAGTATACTCTTGAATCTCCCATCCATCTCCACTCCGCATACAGGGGTGAAGGATTATAGATGTGGTCCAGAATATTCATCATGCCTAGCCTTTGACAATAATCCGAAGCATGCATTGCAGTCATGAACATGACCTGGAACACCAAGAACTTGCTTCATGCTTCATGACTTTGCAACCTAGCATCCATAAGTGAGTAAAGAAATGTTTTCAACAGAAAACACTACAATATTCCACTCACCTTCCCCTAACTATCCCCTTTTTCCCTTTATTTTCCTCCCTTAAGTTCCCTTGTAATCTTAGATCCCGTTGGTTTGCTCTGATACCAATTGTAATGTGCCCGCTCCTCAAATCACGGGACACGTCTTAGAAGTCCATCGAGAGATATATCTAGAAGACACCACTCGGTACTCCCACGGATTGGCACGGGGCTTGCCAACTAGGGTCTCTTGAGTTTGCCTCACAACGGGACTTATCCGGCTCTTCCCACTAGGATCATTCTGAAGTCCAGGTTCCTTGTAGTCGGGTCTTCCTAACAGCCTTCTAGCGTCAGTTTGCAACTACTCCACTTTGCGCAAATACAACAGGACCAAAGCAGACTCATACCGCACTTTGTTCAAAGAGAATGGGAAATGAGAGGGATGCATCGCTCGACCTCTTTGCCCGTAGGGCATAGTCCCATTCCAATTCCCTAAAACGGTATGAATCAGGTTTTTAACTTACAAGTTCTAAGGTCCTTGTCTATCTAATGTTTGCATCAAATAAATTCCATTAAGGAAAGCTCTCGGCTAATCGAGACCACTGTGCTGTAGGATGGACCCGACAATCACATGCACCACGCTTCCCTCGGGGGTTGTTTTAGTTATCTAATTACCTACCACATTATGTTTTACACATAAACGAAGCTTCCTTAATTAACCCGTTAATCACAAGTTCCTTTATCTAATTTAGGGCACAGACACTAAGACAAGATAAAACAATTTCTTAACTTATCTTCAGATTAATGTTTCATACAGGAGGATTAAGTGTCCCTTTCAGCTTCTGCAGAAAAATCCTTTTGTCTCCCGAAAATAAAAACCCGAAGGTTTATCCTACCAAGATTTTGCCTTGTAACTAGTATCAAGGCCTCGAGATGCCATCTCGAGTCACGTAGAACACTTATCTAGGGTCTGGAGGCATTGGGATTTACGGCCAGAGTCCCCTAGCACCCAAGCATCCTCCAATGCCAAGTAATTTCCATGGAGAGACCTCTCGCGGCAAGTTCGGTCCACATTCCCGGTGCGGATTCATAACCCCCTTAGTTAGGATTTGGCAGCTTGCGGGGGTAGCTAGTGCCATCCTTCCTTAATTATCCCTTTAGAAAATCATCCATAGCTGAAGCAACCAGTCCAATAACATTTACTAGGGAAAACATCCCTTTTGTTCCCATGGCAATTTATCCTTACAGTACCTACCATGAAAATATAATCACTTGGATATTCATCCAAAACCACAACCAATCCTTAAGTATCCTTTCGGAAACAATCAAGCTAAAACAACCAGCTTAACATCCTTTAACTAGGAAAACATCCTTTCCTAAACCAGCAATTAACCACTCTGCTTACTAACCTCTTTTCCATCTCAAACAAGGTCAACCCTCATTAGAAACATCAATGGTAAACCATCTCAACAAGTCCCTTAAGCCACCATTGCATTGGAACTTAGCTTGTCCCTACTTAAATCATTTTTCAGTCTTGATATACTACCTCCCTAGGGTTTACTCTCCCCCTTGGGATCTATGTTTGCTGAAGGAACAACTTTAATGGTTATCTTCTAGATCTTTTTAATGATCTATGTGATTACCCTCTCCCCAATTAGTTTTCCTTCTATCTCACCGTCTCCATCTCATAGTCTTCTCTCCCTCTCTCTCTCTCTCACTCTTGTTTTACTTCTTCTTCTCCTCAATTCTCTCCCTCTTCTTCTTCTTCTTCTCCTCCTCTCTCTCTCCCTGTTCTTCTTCTTCTTCTTCTTCTTCTCCCTCTTCTGCTTCTTTCTCTCCCTCTTCTTCTTCTCATTTCTCTCTCTCTTCTTCTCCTTCTTTCTCTCCTTTTCTCTTCTTCTTCTTCTTCTTCTCCTTCTCTCTCTCCCTCTTCTTCTTCTTCTTCTTCTCCTCTCTCTCTCTCTTCTTCTCCTTCTTTCTCTCCCATCCTCTTCTTCTTATTCTTCTTCTCCTTCTCTCTCTCTCCCTCTTCTTCTTCTTCTTCTTCTTCTCCTCTCTCTCTCTTCTTCTCCTTCTCCTTCTACTTCTCTCTCTCTCCCTCTTCTTCTCTTTCCCTCCACACTGATTAGGAGGGGGGGTTTCGTTGCAGACGACAAAAAAAGGGGGGGGGGGTTCTCCCTGAACACGGCCAAGGGGGCGCGATGTACTCCAGACGAAGGGGGGGAGCTTGCTGCTTGTTGAGACCACCGGGACGGGGGGCAGTGCCGCCTTTTAAGGTGGGGGTGAGATGGCTTATAGGGGGGAGGAGACGGTGCTCCCGCCATCTGGGGGGCTCCATGCCCCCCAGATGGCGCTCCCCGCCATCTGTGGGGCTGCATGCCCCCTTCTTGTTAGATATGATCAATGCCCCACCCTCATTAGGTGCTACCAATGATCCATGGTGCTCAAAGTTGTAAGGCCCCCATTATGAGGAGAAGCGAAGTGTGAGCCCGGACATTGGTGGAGTCCTGACTTGTATATGAGATGAGGTCTATGTGACCCGATGGCAAAAAGGTGACCATTGTGGGTCTAATCTTTGGGTTAGACGGAGTGGTTAAGCTGGTAGCAACTTGAGGCGCATTGCATCGAGTTGCAGTATAAGGGAGTTAAAAGGGGCCCCTATTGTGGGGTCCGGGGGCCGCGGAAGCGGCCCCTGGCTAGGGGGTCCCAGGGGGGCCAGCGACCCCCCTAGAGGGGGTCCGGGGGCAGCGGCCCCGGCCCAATGGTAAAGGGAATATTCCCTGGAATATTCCCTGGCCGACTAGTGGAGGCTCATATGGTAGGTCAGTCAACAGGCCGACCTAACGACCTTCGCGGGCTATAAAAGCTAAACCCTTTCGCAGCCATCACACACTCATATTTCACCCAGTCAGAGTTGTTATTCCAGCTAGCCTTAAGCTCTTCACCTATCTTCTGTCTAGATCGCCATCTAAGCTTCACACAGTGGAAGCGCACGGGTGGACAGAGCCATCTTTGTATCAGTTGTTTGGAGTTAAAGAATTTACTCATTTTCCTCTTATCTGTTGTGTACTCTCTATCTCTTTCTCAGATTTTGTTCGCCGCGCCGTGTAATATTTTACACTTCTCTCCCTCTCTATCTCTCCACGACGTGCTCTTGGCGGGGAGAGAGAGGGATAAATTTTTTTGTGTAAATTTAAAAAAAAGAATTCTAAGGGGGGGTTCATATGGGGGGAAAAAAATGAGGGTCACGAGGGGGGGGAGGGGGAGATATTACATCCTCTCCCCCTTAGATGAATCGAGATGTCCTCATCTCGAGAGACATTGGGGAAGACAAGCACTAACGGGGCTTATGACCTGTGGGTTAAGACCCACCATGCATCCGCTACACTACTCTTAATGTTTCAAGTAGTGTACTCATATTATTCAAATTAACCATAGGTACAAAAGTAGGATTTATTCTCATCAATTGTGTTACATATCGATTAAGCTTCTAGGAATTTTAGTCCTCCTAATAAGGTTTAGTGGGCTCTACATCTTTGTCTTCATCTTATTCGTCTCTATATCCATAGATTACGCCTGTGTAGCTTCATTTTTTTGGGGGCTCAATGTCTTATGGACTTAGATCAAGGCAGTCTGCTTGGATGTGTCCTAGCTCATTACAATGGAAGCATTGTTTCTATGTCAAGTGATAAGATTACATGAAAGAACCAGTGCCTAACAGGTTAATTAAAGAAGCTGGTTGTTACATGTCCAACTAATGTGTTAGGTAATTAAATAACTAAAGCAGCCCGAGGAAAGTGCCAAGGATGGGCCATAGGTCCGTCCTATGGATGGGTGGTCCCGCTTGACCAAGAACTTTTCTCAAATTCATGATGGACAGCAGGAAAATCGAACAACTAAAGCATTGATCTAGAGTTAAGAGTGAACCCAATTTACACTGTTTTAGGGGAACGGAATGGTACTATGCCTTATGGCAGAGAGGTTGAGCTTTGCATCCCTCTCCTTTCCCATTCTCCTTGAACCAAGTGCAGCATGAATCCGCTTCGGACCTGGCGTTTCTACGTAAAGTAGTTTGATTGGGTTCGATGCTAGTTGATGTTAGGAAATGACCAATAAGTAAAACCCTAATTCAGGTCGATCCTAAGTGGGAACGGCTGGAATACTTCCGCTATGTAGCAGACGTGGAAAGCCCTAGAATGCAAACCCCGTAACATTCCATGGGAGTGTCGGGCGGAGCTTTCTAAACATCCTTTTCGATGGACTGCTAAGACGTGTCCTAGAAGATACAAGCGGACACATTACACTTGAGCAGCCATGAAATCTCGCATGCTGCCAATGTAGCACCCGTGTACTCTGCCTCAGTACTAGACAATGCAACTATTGGTTGTTTCTTACTGCTCCAGCTAATCATGCCACTTCCAAAGCCAAAAGCATAACCACTCGTAGATCTGCAGTCATATGAGCATCCTGCCTAATCCGCATCTATGTATCCAACCAGTTTCAAGGGCTTATCTCTCATATAGAACAACCCATAATCTACAGTGGACTTAACAAATCTCATAATCTGCCTAATGTCAAGAATCGCGTGGTGGGGGGACTTGCTCAAGATGCTGCGTCGATCACACACAAAATGCACAAGGAGAAGCTCACTCAAGAGACAAGAAGAGAGATGGAGGCCAAAACGTTTTCTTGCTGATTTCTTCTTCTTCTTCCACACACTTTACAATGTACACAAAGTATAGATAATATACAACATAAAAGGAAAGTGGCCTCCTAAGTCAAACAATGCATAACCGACTACACTAGTCGACTGGCGCCATAACTATGCCAGCTGTAAATAGGTGTAACAACCTGAATATAATAAGTAATGAGTCAGTGGCCATGTGTGAGTCATAATGACCACCAACCTGCTAAGTGTAGACGTGTGGACCCATCTAACCAGGCGGTCCATCATCAATGTCTGCATGTGTTGAGCTTGTCATCTCAACACTCCCCCTCAAGCTCAAAAGCATCTCTGCAACTCCAAGTAAGCTTCGAAACTTTTGAAGCTTCTCTGTACCCAATGCCTTCGTGAAGATGTCAGCTATCTGATCCTGTGTGCTGACATACACCAAGTCAATCTCGCTAGTATCTTCTCTCTCACAAAGTGGTAGTGTACCTCAATATGTTTTGTCCTGGCATGGAACACAGGGTTCCTAGCCAACTGTATACTGCTCATGTTGTCACAATAAATGACAACTAGACCTTCCACCTGCACATCCAAATCAACCAATAACTTTTGTAGCCATACTACCTCACATGCTACAACAGTAGCACCTCTATACTCAGCCTCTGTACTCGACAAAGCAACTGTAGATTGCTTTTTGCTGCTCCAAGCAATTGCTGCACTACCAAGAGAGAACATGTATCCGCTGGTAGATCTTCTATCAGACATACTACCAGCCCAATCTGCATCTTTGTATCCAAACATTGTATATCTGTACCTGCCTCATAGAAAAGTCCATAATGTAATGTGGACTTCACATATCTCAATATGTGTTTGACTGCATCCAAATGTGGCTTTCTAGGTACTTGCATAAACTGACTCACAAGACCAACAGTGTAGCTCAAGTCTGGCCTTGTAATGGTCATGTAGATCAAACTCCCCACTATCCTCCTGAACATAGTAGGGTCTTCTATCTCATCCCCAACATCAGCACTTAACTTTACATTCTGCTCCAACGGGACTGAAAGTGGTTTGCATGCTGTCATACCATACTTGGACAACATATCCAAGCCATACTTGTTGAGATATCGAGCTCCACTCGTGATACGCCAGGGTTCTACAGGTCGGTGACCACTTTCGCCAGTTTTGCAGATTTGCCCTTGTGAGGGTGAAGCTGTGTTTTTTGCAATGATAGAATTTTTTGCAGTGCTTTGTAATGGCGTCTGATTCTCTTTCACAGATTGTCACTGAAAAGCTTGACAAGAACAACTTCCAAGCATGGAAGTTTAGAATGACGAATTTCCTCATGGGAAAAGGATATTGGGAATTTGTTGTAGGAAATGAAGAAGAACCAGTTCTTCCTGATGTTCGCAATCAACAGCAAATGCAGGCATTTAAAGCATGGCATGAGAGAGCTAGGAAAGTTATGTATTGGCTGTCTATCAGCATTTCAGACTCTATGATTGTGCATATTCAGGATGCAAGTACGCCAAAGGAGGCATGGGATACTTTGTCAAAAATGTATAGCACAAATACGCAAGCCAAGAAAATGCAGCTTAAGCAAGAGTTGCATAATGTGCAAAGAGAAAATATGAGCATCAATGACTACCACATGAAGGTGAAGAAGATTGCAGATGCACTTGCTTCCATTGGGTCGCCAGTGGAAGATGATGATTTAGTTTCTGTGACCTTGAATGGTCTAGGAAAGGATTATGCACAGTTTCGGACATCCATTTCAGTTCGTGAAAGATTTCCTAATTCTGAGGAGCTGATTGCTCTTCTAATTTCTGAGGAGCAGAGAAATGGTGGTGCACCTTCTTCAGGAGGAACTTCAAAAGAAGCTATCTTCTACTCAAATGCTGGAAGAGGTAGAGGCAGAGGTAAAGGAGGCCGATCTGGAGGCCATGGTAGAAATCAGAATATGCAGCAAACTCAAGAAAACCAGTCCTATGGAGGAGGACGTGGTAACTCTAGAGGCAGGGGGAGCCAAAGAGGTCATGGTGGATGGCAAAGAGGCCAAAATGCAAACAGCAATGTTGAATGCTACTACTGTGGTAAAATGGGTCATATGGCTAAAGACTGCTATAAAAAGCAGAATGACATCATGAATGGAAAACTGCAACAAGGGAATTATGCATCTTCTAGTAGACATGGTGATGACAGAAATGAGCACTTGTTTATGGTGCAGCACATGAACAATTCTGTGACAAGTGCAGAAGAAAGCAATGATGTATGGTATGTTGACTCAGGTGCATCAAACCACATGACAGGTCATGTAGAATGGATGGAGGATGCAAGGAAAATGGAAAAACCAGGATTTGTGGAGACTAGTGATGATACTGCACATCCTATTGTGCAGATTGGAAAAATTCCTTTGTCTATGCAGGATGGGAAAAAGAAATACCTATCCGATGTATTTCATGTCCTGAATATCACCAAGAATCTGGTTTCTGTTGGTCAAATGGTTGAGCAGGGCTTGCAGGTCAGATTTAATCTTCATGGATGCTTTGTTGAGGATATGAAAAATAGAGGTCGCTTGATAGCAAAAGGAAAGAAGAAGGGCAGAATGTTTACGTTGGATGCAGACATGTCTAAATTGAGTGCAACAATGTTTGCACATGGGACCGGTGTAGTTGCAGATATTGATATCTGGCATAAACGCATTGGTCATGTTAATGTACAACGACTTAAATCAATGCAGGCCCAAAACATTGTTGCAGGATTGCCCAAATTCAAGGTTGCAGAAATGCATAAGGTATGTGAAGCCTGTCAGTTTGGAAAACATGCAAGGAGACTATTTCCTAGACATGTTCAAGAGAGTGAGAAGCCATTGGAATTAATCCACTCTGATGTGTGGACTACTAAAGTTGCATCTCTTGGAGGCTGTCATTATTTTGTCACTTTTATTGATGACTATAGCAGAAAAGTTTGGGTGTATTTTATGAAAAAGAAAAGTGAAGTTTTTGGGCATTTCAAAACCCTTAAATCTATAGTTGAAAAAGAAACAGGTTTGCAAATAAAATGCCTAAGGTCAGATGGAGGGGAGAGTACCTCTCAAATGAGTTTGCAAGGTTCCTGCAGGAGCATGGCATAAAGCAGCAATATTCATGCAGTTATACCCCACAACAAAATGGAATTACAGAAAGGAAAAACAGGCATATTGGAGAGGTATCTCGTGCCATGCTTAATGAAAAAGACTTGCCAGATTTTTATTGGGCTGAAGCAGTTGCTACAGCAGTCTACATAATGAACAGGACTCCCACTGCAGCAATACATGGAATGACTCCAGAGGAGAGGTATACTGGTAGGAAACCAGATATTTCTCATTTGAAAATTTTTGGTTGCATTGCCTATGTACATGTGCCAGATGAGTTGAGATCCAAGTTGGATCCAAAAACTGAGAAGTGCATCTTTATTGGTTACTCTCTGCAGCAAAAAGGGTATAGATGCTATAACCCTTCTACTCGTAAGTTTACAATGAGCAGAGATGTTGTTTTTTACGAGATGAGTAGCTGGTATAAACCAGTAAATGTGATTGATGATGTAGATGCACAAAATGGTAATGGTGCACAAAATTCACAGCAGCAGTCACAAAATATTAGTGGACCTGGAGCGTCCTCTAGCAGTGGTTCACATTCTTCACCATGGACAGGCAGATTGAGATCAGGAGAATCTTCTCAAAGTAATGCAGATAGTGGTATGCAGGTATCACGAAAAGGAAAAGAGAAGGTTGATCAGCCCATGTTTGATGTGAATGCAGGTCACTCTTATGTGGATGGTGAATCCAGTGGCTCAGAACAGAGCATTGATGATGAGTTGGGTATTCCTTCTATTGTTACACCTGGAGTAAGGAAGACGAGGGATGTTTTGAGAGCACCTAGGAGTGAACCTACTTTGCGCAGGTCTACAAGAGCTAGGTATCCTGTGGATAGGCTGAAATATGATGGATTTACAACCATTCACTATGCATATATGGTCAAAGTGATACAGGAACCAGAACCCACTTCTTTTGAGCAAGCCATGGGAAAAGAAAAATGGGAGAAAGCCATGGATGAAGAAATGGATGCCTTGGAAGCAAATGCTACATGGGAATTGGTACCTTTGCCTAAAGGTAAAAATACAATTGGCTGTAAGTGGGTTTATAAAGTGAAGCACAATGCAGATTGTTCTGTGAACAGATACAAGGCAAGATTAGTAGTCAAGGGGTATGCACAAACATATGGCATTGACTATGAAGAAACATTCAGTCCGGTTGCAAGGATGGCAACCGTAAGAGCAGTCATTGCTATGGGTGCATCAAAGGGATGGTCTTTACATCAGATGGATGTAAAGAATGCCTTCTTGCATGGTGATTTGCAAGAAGAGTTCTATATGGAGCAGCCACCAGGTTATGTGCATGCTGTTCATCTTGAGTTTGTTTGCAGGTTGAAGAAAGCCTTGTATGGCTTGAAGCAAGCACCTAGAGCATGGTTTGACAAGATAGGACAGTATCTTGTCACTATTGGCTTTCAAATTTCCAAGGCAGATTTCTCACTTTATATGAGAAAAACAGAGAAAGGTATTATACTACTTGTCATTTATGTTGATGATTTGATTATGACAGGTGACAGTGATGAAGATATCCTTCATGTGAAAATGCTATTGAAGCAGAAGTTTGAGATGAAGGATTTGGGAGAGCTGCGCTATTTCTTGGGCATTGAGGTTATTAGATCACCAAGTGGGATACAGCTCTTGCAGAGGCAATATGGATTGGACATGCTGTCCAAATATGGGATGACAGGCTGTAAGCCTATTTCAGTTCCTTTGGAGCAGAATGTGAAGCTGAGCACAGATGCAGGTGAGCTTCTAGAAGACCCTACTATGTACAGACGCATAGTAGGAAGTTTGATTTATATGACTATTACCACGCCAAATTTGAGCTATGCTGTTGGATTGGTAAGTCAATTTATGTAGGCTCCAAGGAAACCACATTTGGATGCGGCTAGATGCATACTCAGGTATGTGAAGTCCACATTGCAATATGGACTATTTTATGAGACTGGGATTCAGATACAGCTACATGGATACACTGATGCTGATTGGGCTGGTAGTATTTCTGATAGACGATCTACCAGTGGATATGTGTTCTCTTTTGGGAGTGCTGCAGTCACTTGGAGCAGTAAGAAATAGCCTACGGTTGCCTTATCGAGCATAGAGGCAGAGTACAGGGGTGCAGCAATGGCTGCATGTGAGGTAGCTTGGTTGCATAAGCTACTTTATGATATGCATTAGTCTACAGATGGGCCAGTTGTCATTTATTGTGGCAACATGAGTAGTATACACTTGGCAAATAACCCAATCTATCATGCTAGAACAAAGCACATTGAGGTGCATTATCACTATGCGCGAGAGAGGGTTTTACTAGGTCTTATTGATCTAGTTTATGTCAGCACAGAGGATCAGGTAGCTGACATATTCACGAAGGCATTGGGCGCAGAGAAGCTGCGCAAGTTCAGAGACTTGCTTGGTGTGCAGGAATTGGGATTGAGCTCAAGGGGGAGTGTTGAGATATCGAGCTCCACTCGTGATACGCCAGGGTGACCGTTGTGTATTTATGTCACCGACTTGTCAGTTGCAGACGCGGTTGGTACACCGCCCATGAATAATAGCTACATGATAGCTATCCTTATCTACTCTAGTTCGTGGCTCAGTTAGTATGCCACCTTAGTTAATTGAGTTTGGTTTGAGACCCATACATAGGGTTCTTCTATTTCTTTGTACAAGAATTCTTTTTGGCTTACACAACTAAGAAGAGGAAAACTGTTTTCAGCCTCCACCCTTTGTGTATTCCCCCATTGTGCAAGCAAGAAAGCTACAAGTGAGACTCCTTCCTTCTCTCCCACAATCTTGACAATACTGTCTTTGGGATAACCATATATCATCATCACATCTGATCACCTCAATGCCAAGGAAGTACCTTAGCTCACCTAAATCCTTCATCTCAAACTTCTTCTATCACTATCACCTGTAATAATCAAATCATCCACATAGATGACTATGATGACCAAACCTGCATCTCCCTTTCTCACATAAAGTGAGTGATCAACATCAGAAACATAAAAGTCAATATTGACAAGATACTCTCTGATCTTGTCAGACCATGCTCTAGGTGCTTGCTTGAGCCCATAGAGTGCCTTCTTCAACCTGCACACATATGTGGAATGCTCTAAATCTTCATAACCTGCTGGTTGATCCATATACACTTCTTCTTGCAAATCACCATGCAAGAAGGCATTCTTCACATCCATTTGCTACAACCTCCAACCTTTGGCTGCTGCCAAAGCAATCACACATCTGATAGTTGCCATCCTAGCAACAGGACTGAAGGTTTCATCATATTCTATGCCATATGTTTGGTTATAACCTTTTGCAACCAGCCTAGCTTTGTACCTACTAATAGAACCATCTGCATTGTGCTTAATCTTATAAACCCACTTATATCCAATGGCTTTCTTGCCTCAATCTCCCTATCCATGGGGATACTGTCTGACTACTAGGTCCTATCATAGCAGTGCTCTGCTGCAAATCAACTGTAGATACATGAATGGAAGGCATATTTGATGGCACTATAGCCGGTGATACATACCAAGAACCCATCTCATAAAAAATAACATCCATGCTCACCAAGGTCTCCCTGGTAGAGGGATCATAGCATTTGTATGCCTTCTTCTCCTGCGAATATCCAATGAAAACACACTTATGCGCTTTTGGATCCAGCTTCTTCCCTTTTTCATCTGAAATATACACATAAGCAAGACAACCAAAGACTTTCATATGACTTACATCTGGCTTATAGCCATACAGCTTCTCAACCGGTGTCATCTCATGAATACCTTCAGTGGGAGTCCGATTCAAGATATACATGGCTGCCATAATAGCCTCAGGCCAATAATAGAGCAAAATCTTCTTCTCATTCATCATGGCACGAGCACCTTCCATCAAGACCCTGTTCTTTCTTTCAGCTACCCCATTCTATTGAGGAGTGTAGCTGTAGGTAAGCTGCTTGCGTATGCCATTTTCAGCCAGAAAGTTATCAAACTCATTTGACACATACTCTCCACCGCTATCTAATCTCAAGCAAGAGATATAACAGTCAAATTCCTCTTCAACCTACTTTTTAAATTGCTGAAAAACAGCAAACACCTCATCCTTTGTCTTCAAAATGTAAACCCAAGTATAGCAACTGTAATCATCAATGAATGTCACATAATACTTCGAGCCTCCCATAGATGCATTCTGGGCTGGCCCCCAAACATTAGAGTGCACTAACTGCAATGGACGTGTACTCTACCTTACATGCCTGACAAATGGCGACCTTGACTACTTACCAAACTGGCAAGCATCGCATACATGACCAATATTTGAGTATTGGAACTTGGGTAAACCTGTAACGAGCTATTTTTTCTGCATAATTTGCAGTCTTTGCAAATTCACATGCCCCACTCTCTTGTGCCAAATTTTCAAATCTCTGATAGTGCCAAAACCATGGGCAAACATAGCTTAATTCAACTCTGGCAAGGTAGCATCAAGAGTAAACATTCTGCCATTCCTGACCACGAGCTATCAACTTGCATCCATTGCCAAACTCTTCAATAAAGCAGCCATGCTTATTGAATCTAACCTGCAAGTTCTGCTCTGTCATCTAATCGACAGACAGTAAGTTCTTCGTAATCGAAGGAACATGCAATACATCATGCAAATTTTTCTTTCTGCGATCATGAACCATAAGAGGCACTTTGCCTTTATGTTTAATGCTATGCTGCGTGTCATCACCTCTACAGACATAGCCATGTTTTTCAGCCACCATATCAGTGAACCAATCACCGTGAGGAGTCATATGGTTTGATGCCCCTGAATCAATATACCAAACTACATCATCAGTGGATTTTTTAGCAACTCTGTCTTTTATATACTGCATGGCAAACAATCTATCTCTTGAAGTATCATCTGCCTGACTAGATGTAGCAAAGTGTCCATGTTGTTTGCCTTTCTGATTGCCCTGCTTCTTCCAGTAGTCCTTGGCAATATGCCCATACTTCCTGCAGTAATGACAGTCCTTATCCTTATTTGGATTGTCAGATGGACGCTGTTGTTGCCAAGAGCCTCTGCCTCTAGGGCTAGATCTCCCCCTATCTCTAAAGTTTCCACCACCTCTTGCATTCAATACCTGCTGGTTGATATTGCCATAGGATGCATTCTGCTGGCCTCCTCTGCCAGATCTACAACCTCTACCTCAGCTGCCACGGCCGCACTGATTCGAATAAAAAACTGCATCCTTGTTTTTAGAAATACTTGACCCTATAGCCAAGCCAAGTTTAACCTCCTCATGTATAAGCAATGCAACCAGCTCATTAAAATTAGGCATTTCAGCCCTCATAGACACAGAAGTGTCAAAAGACTTATACTCAGGCCCTAAGCCATTCAAAGTCACAGCAACCATGTCTTCATCTTCAACCTGTAAGCCAATAGATGCCAGTTGATCTGCAATGGTCTTAACCTCCGTGACATAATCCTGTATAGATTTGCTCTTTCTCTCCATGTTGTTGAACTTCTGCTTCAACTATATCTTCCTGGAACTTGTGGTTGTGCCATAGTACTTGACCAAAATGTCCCATGCATTCTTAGGAGAGCTGTAGTTCATTATTTGCATTACCATGGCATCTAAGATACATAAAGAAAGCCAGTGCAAGACTCTACGAGCTCTTTCTGTCCAAGCTCGGTGTAATCGTCTCTGATCAGCCCCCGCAGGTTGATCTGGGAGCTCAGGTTCAGCTTCAGCTCCAGTCACCAACTCCCAATAGCCTTTTCCTATTAAGAAGTTCTCCATGCAAAACTTCCATATGGCATAATTGTTACTGTCAAGCTTTTCCCCCACTATCGGGGTTATGTTGTCAGTCCTCTCTACATTAGCCATGTTGTATGCTCTGTCTGACTACCTGCAAGCCAAAATCTTCTTGACAATTCAGTTTCAGCTTGCAATTGTTTATGACAGTTTTCAGAAACCCCTGTGCTCAAACAATCAGTATTTCAGCCTGAAAACAATGGTACATTCATCTCCTGACTCTTGACAATCACCTAGGTATTGTAGCCTACATGTATGGACTGCATTCAATGCAAAACCATCATGTATTTGGGAAACTTATTCATGTACACACAAGCAGTCTATAGGCTGAAAATGACAGTAATCAATAGCTCTTCTTTGAGCTCAACACAGAGCTTTGTATATGGAGTTCTAGACATGTCAGACTGACACTATATACATCATGTACTACAAATATAAGAGGAAGGTACACTTTATGTAAATTTTAGCCAAGCAAAGATAGTCAATGATAGTGTATTTTAGTCCACCAAACTCTTCAAAATGTCACAGACATATGCCACCATACATGGGAACCAATACATAAACCTCTCAACACCGATGAGTGTCCTGTCTTTAGGAGCAATGTCAGACAATGCATTCACTGTTCATGACCAACCAATAGAGTGTCAAAGTATTTGTTTTGTGATCCAAATTTTAGTTTCCAAGAGCATCCAATGCTCATACCAATCCACAACCAATTTAGTAGACATATCCCATGTCATACATGTCATCAAGGCCGACAAAAAAAAACATGCAATCTTCCAAGATAGATAAGTGCTTCCTATAAACTATGAATGACAGTTTTTAGCCTATCAAATGCTCACAAATCTGAGTGATTTCATCAAGAAAGTACACCTTCCAAGCATGACATTCAATACATATGTCTTCCTGAGCATATGTATGCTATATCAAGTTCTTCCAGGCATGTCAGAAAGCTCCCAAGCTCATGTCAAAGAAGTATACTTGCTGTGTATTCCGTGTTTGTGGCAGGCTTGGTCTGAATTTCAGATTTGTAGCTGACTGTTTCAGCTCTTATCTCAGCTCCAACTTAACCATTGCCATGTCAGACTATCAAGATGTCTTCTCAAGCATGTGTACAAGCTACAAATGGCATAGATGATGCTTATCATGTCCATGAGCAGCCAATGTAGACCATCAAGCAATTAGGAGCAAACACGCAGGCTATTAGAATGTCTCCAGCAGCAGCTTCTCTTCATAATGATGACCAAGGTCTTCTTCCAGGTGCTCAACTAACCCCCCTCAAAGCTCCAAATAGGTCCTGAGACACTCTCCTTCAAGTATAATGAAGATGCATTCAATACATACCTCTGCAAAAACAATGACAATCAGTCCTTCTATACAGTAGGTCTTTTTCCTTCAATCTCCAGGTCTTCTTCCATAATGCTATTCTCCATAGAGCCCAGTCATGGGTGCTCTGATACCATGTTGAGATTCACAGAGACAGAGATAGAGTGAAGAGCTGAGTGCTCTCTTCTTCATTCTTCATTATCTCATAGACCACACACATAACATAAGTGTATACAATAGTACTAAGGTCTGTAAGACCATTCACACTAGGTCTAAGATCACCAACTTATTTAATGTCCCACACTTGCTGATACAGCTGGACACAGCTAATGTTAGTCATACAAACTGACAAGAGAATAATAGAAGCTTGATATTCTAACAATTAAGTGCAGTTTGGGTGATGATACTGTCGGGATAGGTGACCTCCCAATAATATTTTCCTACAAGCTAGTGGGGCTTCTCATGTGTAGCCAACGGCACCAACAACGAAGCCTTCGTAGCCTATTGTCAAGTATGCCAAGGCCTATGCCTTGGTCACCACCTTGGAGTGATGCCGTCGGATGACAAAATGGATGGTGCTTGCCCATGTATTCGTAAATTTTTATCTTCGGGCTATAAAAATGGAGCCCCCTCTCTAACATCATCGATGATGTCATCAAATATGCTAAAAGGAAGCGTTCTTTCTTTATCATCGATGATATCATAAAAAACACTAAAAATCAAGTGTTCTATTTTTACTCCCTTTCCCCTCCCCCTGATTACTATATAAATAGGGGTAGAGTGCTATGTCAAAACAATAACTCATGTAGAAGTCTCTATGCTATTGACATGGCGAAGCTCTACTACAAGCAACCTCTCTCTCTCTCTCTCTCTCTCTCTCTCTCTCTCTCTCTCTCTCTCTCTCTCTCTCTCTCTCTCTCTCCGTCTAGACCTATGCGGAAGTGCTGGTCAAATTCATCAAGCTTCTCGCATGGGGAGACGTCGAGATGCTGAGCAAGGTCATGCTCAAAGAGCTATCCAACGAGAGGAGGTAGTCGCTTTGCCGAGGGAATTCATCAAGAAGTTGAAGCACACTAGAAGCTATCCATTCAACTTGAAGGACTGGTTATTCCACAACAAATCGAGATTTCGGCCATAACCCATAAACAGATGGATGGCTAAATGGAGATAATTAGGTTAGTACATAAGAAAATGATTACGATCAATTAGAACGTACTTAAAATTACAAAAACATATTAGTATTATAAATTTATTTTTAGGAAGGAACACAGGAATCAATGAAGGGGCTAGATTCTATGCATCTCATACATTGAAAATTGTGCTAAAACTGTTTTATGGTTATGATCGCTTTTGGATCTTCGAATGATGAATTCTGGCTCTTATGATTTTGTGCTTGCACAAAAGGATGAGTTGTGGATTGTGGTGGTTCGGGACATTCGGGTGTCCAACCCAATGCTCCCTAACACTCTACAGAGTGTGGAAAAACTCTCTTATGATAGGTGGGGGTCCTATGCTCCTGAGGGAGGTAGGTGTTTTTGGAAAAACTCACCTATGATAGGTGGGGGTCCTATGCTCCCGAGGGAGGTAGGTGTTTTTGGTTTTTTAATCACTGGAGCACCAAAGAGGGCAAAGGGCCAAGTCATAAGTGCCCCTGTTATATAGAACGACTCTTGAAGCTCAAGGAAGCTTAGAGGGGCTTTGAGCCAGTAAATTTTGTGTTGAACGCAGATGGAGTGCGATTACATACAGCCTAGTCTCGAGGGATTAGAAGGTCCTATCCTAGGCTATAAAGTTTATTTCTATGAAAAGACAATTTTGTACCACTTTGCAAAGTGATAGTTCTGGATGTTATTATGAAATAAAATATCTGATTTTGGAATTGTTTATTACGTGCTAAAGATTAAGTTTAACAAACCCATTTTAACAAAGTAATAAAAGAATGATGATTTTATATGTCCAAACAGTGTGTTAGTATGTTTTTCTAATTAGAAGGCCAAGAAAACCCCATCGAGGAAAGTGTAACGTGTCCACTTGTTCCCTTCAAGACACGTCTTAGCAGTCCATCGGAAAGAAGATCTAGAAAGCTCAGTTCGGCACTCCCGTGGAATGTTACGGGGTTTGCGATCTAGGACTTCCCTCGTCTGCGATGTAGCGGAAGTATTCTGGCCGTTCCCACTTAGGACCGACCCAAATCAGGGTTTTCCCAATGGTCATTTCCTAAACGGCAACTAGCATCGACCCTCGAGCGAACTACTTTATGCAAAAACGCCAGGGCCAAAGCGGATGCACTCTGCACTTGGTTCAAGGAGAATGGGAAACGAGAGGGATGCAAGGCTCGACCTCTTTGCCATAAGGCATAGTCCCATTTCGTTCCCCTAAAACATCATAAACCGGGATTATTGTAACTTAGACACTAGGTCAGTGCCCTTGCTATTCGTGTCCTTTGAAATGATCTTCTTACTGTCCATCATGATTGAGAAAAGTTCCCGGCCAACCGGGACTACCCATCCATAGGACGGACCCATGGCCACATCCACCGCACTTTCCTCATGTTGTTTTAGTTATCTAATTACCTACCACATTTAGTTGGACATACATCAAGCAGCTTCCTTAATTAACCCGTTAGGCACCAATTCCTTCACGTAATCTTAGCACTTGACATAGAAAAGCAATGTCAAACAAGTTCCTTTTCAATAGCTTATCATATTTATCTTTGGAATACATTTATAAAGTCCAGTCCGTAGGCTTATCCATAATTGCCCGAAGGCTATCCAGCAATCCACATGGATTACTAATCCAAGATTCTGCCCGTAGACTAGTATGCGGGCCTCAAGATCTAATCCTGAGTCACCTTGGCCTCTTGTGCAGGGCCCAAAAGGCGAGGGATTTACAGCCAGAGCCTCCCCTGGCACCCAAGCATCCTCCTGCTCCAAGTAGCACTCAACGAAGAGACCTCTCGCAGCAAGTTCGGTCCACCTTCTCGGCGCTGTTAGCAACTCCCTTGGTTAGGGTCAGACAGACAATCGGGGGTAACTGAGGCTACCACTCCCTTCACGCCTTCAACCTGAAGCATTAGATATCTTTTAATCCTTTAATTCTTTGAGCAAACAAAGCAAACGGTGCTCTCTAAACTGTTACAAGCACAATCATTTTGAGTGGTCGTTATTATGGCCAATTGCTAAGGAGTGAATCCTTCTTTCTGAATGCATTCAGCATTTGATCTGGGATCAATTGCGACTTGGCAAGATCTCGAAGGGTTTGTTTGTTAACCTGTATGTCCTTGGGTTAGGGCCGTACCCTATTAACCCAACTTAACCAATACCTTAAGTTCTATTAATAGTAAACTTGTTGCTCCAAATTATTGATTTGTCCGTTGCTTCCAAGCAAATATCTAATCCCCTTATCTTGGTCACTTTTCCCAAGCAAGGTACTATATCAGGACGACTACTCATCCTCTTATAAGATAAACTTGTGCAAGAATCTGCCAATTTCATTTTGAGGATTTGGCCATTCCCTTGTGATCAAATCACAAGATCATGCGACTCTACAACATGTTGCACCAATGTCGCATCTAATCCATGGGACTATTTTACCCATCAAACGGCGTCTTCTACTCATAGAATTATGATTAGATAGGAAACAGGGTTAGGGTGTCTTCATAACAATCCGTTCTTGATTGCACTAGGCCAACATTGTCGGTCCTAGGGTTCCAATTCAAACCGAGTTTCATCCTTCTAGCAAGCAATCCTTAGGGTAGAAACCCTAGATCGATTCTTGCAAATATGTCCTAATGTTCGTACATTCCTGAACGTGGACAGGTCTTTAGGTTATGAGAGTTTACACTTGACAATAAGTGCGACTAGGTCACGTCCGCAACATGCTAAACCCTAGTTAGCACTTTGGAATATGTTGCATCGATTTAACCACTCCTAGTGAGTCCCTCGTGGTTTAGGTGTTTAGGGTAAACCAATTTACTTGTCTATTCTTGATGATATTTACGATACCTTTCTCGTAATCACATGATTCATTTGCCTACGTATGATTAGATTTACAATCCCTAACTTTTCTAGTTAAGATCAAAGCGTATGTTAGGTTTTGGCATAATTCATATTGATCCTTTTATAACATGAAATCAAGATTCATGCTACTAAGCTTTAGGGTTTTATGTGAACCATGCATCCTTTTCCTAATTTCATTTTTGAATGAATTATTTGTATGCTGAATTTACACAACCTTTCGTAACTACTTACGTAATTGAGATTTATGCCAATTTCCTAGAGATTAATCTACTTCATGCAGCCCTAGAATCATTTCCGTGCCTTGCAAATTCCTGCGGCTATTAACAACCTTCTTTAAAGAATCATTTCAAAGAAAAGATGTCTAATATTGCGACATGCGATGTATTCTTTCCATGCAATAATGGAAGTCTACTACCATAATTTTGACTTGTAAAGATGGCCATTAGTTGATCTAAATTCGTTACTTTGTAATGCATAAAAACCATTTGCTAAGAATGCATAGAGATCTTATGCTTCCTTTTTTTGTTCGTTTCATTGAAAAAATACCAATGACTGAATTCTTCAATCGTGAGCTATTTCTTTTAAATTAGCCAAAATATTTCAATCGAAAAAGTGCATCCTATTTCCATAAATGATCCATGCACAATTGAAATATTACGGCATACATCAAAATTAGGAAGAAAACTTGGACTTGTGGATTCGGTGAAATGTCCACATGGATGTTAGGAGATGATCCTCCTGCGGTTGCACCTTGTGCCTTTTTAGGAGCCATTGAGACTTCGACCTTCTTACCTTGGCCGCCGCAGACTTATGATCTTGGCCCATCTCCTTCGCACGTGAAACTCTCTTTGAGATTCGGCTTCCATGACTGATTGCATTGTCTTTCGGAATCGGCTTTAGAAGTCCTTATAGGCTTGTGGGAGTTGCAATAAGAAAGATAGTTTTTCAATCTGGCGATTCGAGTGAACATAAGGAGAACCAACGGAAAAGAAGGTTTAAAACCTGCTAATATGGCTTGTGTAGGAATGCAATGGGAGACCTTAAAAGACTTGTATGGGGGGAGATCCACGAAAATTACTTTGTGGAAATGCTAAGGGGAGCATTAAAAAGAAACGGGGGTTAAATAGCCTTGGAAATGCTATGAAAAAGTGCTTAAAAACTCGACTAGTATGAGCTTTATGGGGGAGGCAAGGGAAAGGTTTAATTCCCGAGGATGCAAGGGAAAAATGTCTTAATTCCAAGGGTTTAAAGACCGCTTTGTAGGGCCAATGAAAAAAAAGGGTTTTAATATTGGCTATTGCAGATCCATAAGAAGGGGGGGAAAAGAACCCGGGTATGGTGGGGATTTTTGGGATGCAAGGGGAAAAAGGGTGCTTAGAAAAAACTCGGGGGTAATAAAACCCGCTTGATAAGGCAATAGAAAAGGGGGCTCTCTAAGGAACCCGGGGTTAGAATGAACTTTAGTGGAAATTGCAATAGGAAAGAGGCTAAGGGAGCCCCCCTTAGAAGCTTCCAAGAAGCTTCTTGGAAACTTCTGAGCTTGTATATGTGGTGTGGAGAGGACGATGAATAACTGTCGGTACTTGGTATCTGGATGGCAATGGCAGTGGCAACCTTAGATGGAGTTGGTGGCAGCACTCGGTGACAATGCTCCTCTCTGGCTTGCAGCATTATGGCTCAACTCTCACGACTCTCTTCTTGAGCCTCTCCACCACTCCCTTGGCCTGGCAGCGTTCCCGCCTTCCTTTTTTTTCTTACTCTCCCTCCCCACACGGAATTTTTATAGGGAAGGGAGAGGTACCTCCCTCCCCCCCCCCCCACACGGCTTGATGCATGGCCTATCCCCTTCCACGAGCTCTAGCAAACAAGCTCAGTCATCCGCACCTCACTCCCTCCCCTCCAGCACGGCCTTCGACTGGGGGGAAAGAAAAAACATTTGCCATAATTATATCCTTATCCTTTTGACCTCCTCCCAAGAGGAGGTTCATACGAGGATATTCGGTTTCTTTTTCTTTGGACTTGTTTCTGCCAATCATGATACGTCGTGTATAATCGCACCATCCCTAATTTCAATGGCAGCATCGTCATTACATGAGACTCACGCGTGTATGTAGTATTCTTCAGCAGGAATAGTACATTCTCTCCCCCTTGGAGGAATCGAGATGTCCTCATCTCGAGATAAACTAGGGATATTGATGGTTGATAGTGCTTTCAACTATCCAAGAGGCATCCTCCTCAGGATAATCTTTGCACTGGACGAGGCATTCTCTCACGGTTCCAGATCTCAGTTGTCTCTCCCTAACATCTAAGATCCTGTCAGGCCGTAGTTCAAGGACTCCTTGACTAGGCATTACAACTTGTTGGTCATCAAGTACATGACTAGGATTTGGTACATACTTCTTCAATAGGCTGATATGGAATACATTATGAACCTTTAGGTTCTCAGGAAGTTGCAGTCTATAAGGATTAGGTCCTAGGCACTTGAGGATCTTGTAAGGTCCACAATACCTTGGACTTAGCTTCCTCCAGTTTCCTAAGGATAGGGAACTCTTCTTTGGGCTTACGTGAATGAAGACCATGTCTCCTTCCTCGAAGATTCTATCTTGATGCTTCAAATATGCGTATGCCTTCTGTCTATCCTTGGCAGCTTGGATGTCCTGTCTTATTGACTTTACTTGGTCATCCATCTCTTCCAACATCTGCCTTGAAGCTTCAACCCTCAAGGTTGAGAAGTTGAGGGGACTTCGACAGTCATGACCATACAATGCTTGAAAAGGGGTCATCTGAATGCTTGGTTAGTAAGAAGCATTGTATGAAAATTTAACCAAAGGAAAGTATTGAATCCACCTTTTTGGTTTACGAGAGCAGTGTGCTCGTAGCATATCCTCAATGACTTGATTGACTCGCTCTGTTTGGCCATCAGTTTGGGGATGGTAAGCTGTGCTAAAATAGAGTTGAGTTCCAATGGCTTCAAATACAGTTCTTGATGGACCTAAAAACGGGCCAACACTGGCTCATGCACTAGCCGGACCTCGTCACTATGCACAAGACAACCCCTCGGCCTCGCGGCCAGGAGCGTCTATCAAAATCTCTGCCTTCCTAAACATTGCGTTTGTAATACGTTGCAGTCCAACTGATCCTAACCCAATATTGTTCCTCAGAGGGAGTCCCTTTCACATAGCCAAAAGGATCGAATCACATACACATGGGGTTCCCCCTACGGCTGAATGCCGTCAACCCTCTGCGACTCTCCTACACCTTGGGGATTGGCCCCTCGATGCGCCGCTCGACATTTAGACATTTTGCACAAACGTCGCTCAAGGTACCAAATAAACGTATCCAGGAATGTACCATTGTCCTTACTTGACTTCCCCTTTATGATCCCACGACTAGCCTACAGCATAGGAACCTCACGCTCTCAACGGTGGGTCAAAGGCCTACTGAAAACAATTGCTATGCGTATCCAGGAGCTGACTCTGATACTTTTAATTTCCTCTAAATGATCATGCAAAGAGGTGGATGCCTAGTGCTCAAACATTAAAAAAAAAAACCAGCAGCGTGCAAGTGCAAAACATCTCTTTCATGCTTTTCTTTCTAACCGCTTTGTGCTTCGCTGCAACACCTAGCACCGAAGTGATCTTCGTGCTACTAGGTTTTAATTTTTATCATTATTATTCCGTCCTAGATGCAATGCATATAAAATCAGCAAATTATCCCTCATGCTCAGCGGCATTTAACCATTTTTTCCACAACTCTACCCTTCCCCGTTGATAGTGCATCATTGCATTCATTTCTTTTAGGGTTTCCTTGTCATTTTATGTGGAGAAAGGAAGGAAACGCGCACTAAAACATATAAACAAGGCTGAACTGAAGCATAACTTCATGCCCCAGCCTTGTTATACATCAACAAACATAAATCCTATTTTTCTATATTTTTCGTAGCCCCAAATGTATTTTTCCCCTATTTTCCATGGGTTTTTTTACCATTTTCCCCCATTTTCTTCCTTTTCTTGTATTTTTTAAATTGCTAAAAATGAAAACCAGTTTGTGGGCTGTGGCCCTTAGTTCATTTGCAGCAAAATTGAAAGATTAGTTGATGTGTATCGACGGTTTTCCCCATTTATATGCCCAAAACCCTTGTTTTTCCCCATTTTTCATGCGTTTTCGGGTTTCTTGACATTATTTCGAGCCATGAAATGCATGTTTTTCATAATTTCTGGTTATAAACAGTAAGAACTCAGAAGAATCAGCAGCACAATCAAATCTTAGTCCATATGAACGGCATTCCATCAATCAAAAGCATAAAACACTAAATTTTCTTTGTAATTTTTTAGTTTACCGCTTAAACGCGTGTTTCGGGTTTTGTGTCCATGGCTGTAGATTTGGAAAACAGCAACACTTCATTTCCAGCAACATCACAAATCACCATTCTCAGCCCGTGGAGCAATCCGGTCCATGCCGGACAAGTATCCATCATTCTTTCTTCATTGCTCCTTCCCACACATGAACTACCTCTTAGAAGAGAGAGAGGGAGGAGAGAGAAAGACTGAAATCAGAATTCTCCAAAGAGGGCATCATTGCGCGAGCGAAGGGCGGCGATAGAGTCTGCATACAGAGGGAAATGAGGGCCAATGATGATTGAGGGGGGTTGTGTGCAGGCTGTAGATTGATCATCCATCATCCAAGCGAAAAAATCGGGCGCAGTTTCTCCACGCTTCCTCCACGACTTTCTTCCCATGAAATGCATGAAACTTTCATGCTACATTAAAATTTTGGCTCCCAAGGGTCACTTGCCCATTTTGGCCAAGTTTTGTCCACCTCTTCGCATCTTGACCGGTTTCTTGGCCATTTCCCCGTCCGGACTCGGAATCGAGCTCTGAAAAATCCTGGGCGTCCGGCTTAGCATCCCACATTGGCCAGTAGCTTGTGTCAACCCGCACGACTGTCTGAAAAATTATGAAAAATCACCAAGTGTCGCTCGGGAGCCTTTAAAGCACTTTGGCGCTTAAAATCATCCTAGATCGAGCCGCCGCCTTTGACAGTGAATATTTTTCCCTTGATATTCATAATTTTTAGCTATTTTTAAGCACTTCCCGTCACCTAAATTCCGCTCTCATTGGCGACCACGGGATAGGGTGACTCAGCCCGTCGAATCCACGAACATGTCTGCACATAAACAACCAAAGAAGCATCAAACTGATACAAAACAATTATCATCATAAAACTCAGCACAATGCTCCCCCTACCCCTGGACAAAACCAAGGCATGACATCCACAAGGAGTAGGCCTAGCATCATTTAATAGAAGATCCGAAGCGAATCACTAACCAGCTGCTCCAACACAGCCAAACTAGAAAGAACTGCCAAAGAGGTTGCCCTAAGTGGTAGTCTGAACTACTTACCAACTAAAGACAACACCACTAGGAGCTCCTGCAAGGCGAGGACTCCTATAGCCTGATCAAAGAATATTTTCTTTCAGTACATTTCTTCTTTTAGAGTTTGTATTGGATGAACATACTTGGGCATGTAAAAAGGAGGGAGCTGAGCGTAGTGACCCAAGGAGAACAGGGCATCGGTCTCAGGACCTGTCTCGGCACCCAAGAACCTACCAAGCCCTCGCAAGGCGACACTTAATCCTTTTCTAACGCTCACTTTTATTTTCGCTCCAACCTTCCTTGTTTTGTCATTATTTTTCCAGCAAGAAGCCACCCCTAGGAAGACAAGGTATCGGCCCCGGGTCTGACTCGTCCCCAGGAACCTACCAGGCCTTCGCAAGGCAATGAGCAACTGCTTATATATATTTTTTATTTCATTTCTTTTCATTGATAGGGGTTAGAACCCCTTTTTACACACCTTCGCATTTATATTCATCTTTTAGGATATTCAGGATTTCTTAATATCATTATTATTATCTTCTAGCAGGCTTCTCTAACTGCCTCACTACTAACAGAAACTCCTAGAACGGCTGCCTAGCAGGTTAGCAGAACAGAGCCACTAGGACTTCCTTCTAAAACAGGTCTTTCAATGTCTAACAATGTCTTTACAGGAGGCAATGACTACTCCGACCTCCCTCAAACATACTTAGCCTAAACCTGGGACTTCATGCCTTGGTTGCCGGTCCCAAAAAAAAATGTGCCCCCTCGACAAGTACAAATACACATATAACAGGAAAGAAAGGTACTCGTAAAGGAGAAATATCACCTGGAGTGGCCACAAGAAGCTTCCATCGCAGCAAAGGCTCCTCCAGGCTCCACAAAATTCCACAACCCGCGAAACCTGTCCAGCACAACACTAAACAAAAACCCAATTAAACGCACCCGCACTAGACAGGGAAATGGCCCTCTTGGCCTAATGAATTCAAACATGACTTTGCTACAAAACTGAATCGGCCCTCTTGGCCTAATGAAATCAAACAATACTATGCAGAACATCCACCTGGAAACAACCATGATAGACATCAAAGCATACTATTCCCAGGGGAACAGGGATTGTAGCCCTAAACTAGGTGCAGTAGATTATGACCTATCCCTCCTGCGTATATCGCAAGAGGTGTTTGCATCACATGTCGTCGAATCAGTCTATGGGTTCGAGATAATAAAGGTAGATGAGTCTCGCTTACCCTCTGCATCACCCAAATCAACCATCGTCTGCCAAAGAGGGCATGTTCAGAAAGCATACCCCACAAACGACCAGGTCCTGTCTCACCATCAATAGATATATCGGGACAAGGGCCACAATTAAAGAAGAGGTCCTCTTCATACGCAAGATTAGCCAATGAATCGGCAAACTGATTCCAATTCCGTGGAATCAGCTGAAAAGATACTCTATCGAATTCGTCTAGCAGGGCTATAGCAGTGTGATGGTACATACAAAGGATCGGGTTCCGCACCATGTACGTCCCATTGAGTTGATTTAAAACCAACTGAGAGTCCCCTTTTATCAACAACTGGCGGATACCACCCTTTTTTGCAATATTCAAACCCATGATCAGGGCTTTGTATTCGGCCATATTACTAGTAAAATTCGCCCCGAGATAAGCAGCTAACTTCATGACAATGCGTCGTCGGGGGTCGCGGATGACAACTCCTACACTTCCTTTTTTGCATGCACCCCTGGACGCCCCATCAAAGTACAAGGTGTACGTCCATAAAGGGTTTACATATTCTGCCATCCTGAACTCTACTCGTAATTATGGTAATCGAAATTCAGCATATTCAACGGGTGGACTGTAGGCTCCATCCCTCCATCATCATTGAAGTCAACAGGGATGCTCGTCAAAATTTGTAGGCAGTGATGGCAGAAGACCTTGATTTCCCAAATAAATGTCCCGCCTTCTTGCTCAATCACCTTGTATCCTTTGCTCCACCAAATGAGCTTTCCCTGATGATACCTCTGTTCCAAATATGGGTGTTCTAAATAAGGGATCAGACGACCCATCAACCTCTATCACGATTTCCTTGCAGATGTTTGATCGATCTTGCCTAGACCTGCAAGGCAGTCATAGCATTAGTGCAATCAGAAGTAATAAGGTTTAATCTTATTAAGATTAACCTTATTTTTAAATTCTATCCCCTCAAGGTCAGCTAACAGCACTGTAGATTTATTCTTTCCTATTCTAACGATCTTATAGGGCCCATCCCATTTGGGTTCTAGCTTGCCTGGGAATAATTCTCGTCGTGCGTCATAATACAGAACAAGCTGTCCTTTCTTGAAGGTGTATTTCTTGGCTTTGAGGTCATGTAGCTTCTTCATTCGGCGCTTCACTACTTCTTGGTGCAATAAGCTCTGCAACTTAAGCTCATCTAAATGTGCCAGTGTCGTCAAGCGCTCAAAAAGAGCGTCTTCATTGCTCAAAGAATGATTGATGGCAAACCGAATAGTCGGCAGCTCAATCTCTAAAGGCAAGACACACTCCTCCCAATATACTAACTTGAACGGGGTATGGCCAATGGCTCGTTTGAAAGTCGTATTATAGGCCCACACTGCCACGTATAACTTTTTATCCCAATCCCGTTTCTTTTCCGACACAGTTTTGGACAGGATGCCCACAAGCTGCTTGTTGGTACTTTCGACTTGCCCATTGGCTTGCGGATTATATGGGGTTGTCTTGTTATGCTTGATGTTCCACAACTCTGTCAAACCTTTGATCACCTTATTCAGGAAATGAGTTCCGCGGTCCGACACTAATTCTTTCGGCGGACCAAACCGGCATATTATCTGCTCTAAAAGGAAACTAGCAGTTTCTTTAGCATCATCTTTCCTTGTTGCACGTGCTTCTGACCACTTTGTGAAGTAGTCAGTTGCTACAATGATGTATCGCTTTTGCGTAGTCGATGACGGAGTAATAGGACCCACAAAGTCTATTCCCCACTTCTCAAATGGAAGTATCGCCATAATAGGGGTGAGTGGTCGTTTCCTATTCTCTCGACTATCATGTCGTTGGCAAATATCGCATCGCTTAACATACGCAAACGCATCCTGGAAGATGGCAGGCCACCAATAACCTGCTCTTAAAGCCTTTTGTGCTGTAAGCCGTCCAGCAAAATGGCCACCGCAAGCAGAATCATGGCACTCTTCCAAAATGAATGGCACCTCGTCAGGCGTCACACATCGGCGATAGATATCATCAACCCCTTGCCGATATAATGTACCTGCGATCAAGGCAAACTTTAACGCTTGCTGCTTAATTTTCCTTTTCTCAGCCTTAGATAATTCGGATCCCGCCTCTCCCGTTGATAAATAATGCGTTATTGCAGCATACCAGGAGGGAATAGATGCCGTATCTATCTTAAATATCATCTCCATGTCACTACCTTCAGCCACAGATTCTTTCGGCTCCCCAAAGTCCACTAGACATTCCACGATGCCTTGCAACCTTGGTGGCTTACTCTTGATTTCATAATCAAATTCCTGCAAAGTAATCAACCACTTCGCTAAACGATCAGGCGGCTGTAACTTATTCATCAATAGTCGAAGTCCCTCCGCCTTCGTATAAAGCACGACTTTCTCATAGAGAATGTAATGCCTGAACTTCTTGGTCCCAAAGACCATCGCTAGACACAGCTTCTCCATGTAGGTGTAATTGATTTCGGATACCCCCAGCTTCCGACTAGCAAAAGCAATCGGGTGGTACCACTTCTCTTCCCAAATTTGGGCTAAACAGCAGCTGATACTATACATAGTGGCGGCCGAAAATATATAGAACACCTCACCTCTTTTAGGTGCTTTTAAAACGGGCGCTCTTGCTAGCTCTTGTTTCACATCCTCGAATGCTACCTTACAAGGGTCACCCCACACAAACGAACAGCTAAAGGACAATAAATTTGTAAGTGGCAACGTTCTTTCTGCTAAGGCGTTAATGAATCTACGGTAGTAACCAACCGAAGACAGAAAGCTATGAACTTCTTTCGGAGTGCGTGGTGGACCCATGGCAACTATAACTTTGACCTTCTCGGGGTCTGTCGCAATTCCTACCGAACTGACCACATGACCCAGCAATAGCCCATAAGGTACTCCAAAAGCACACTTCCGTGGGTTTAGGGCGACGCAAAATTGCCTACAGCGCTCAAAGCATTTTCTCAAAATGATCAACTGCCTTTCTCTCACGGTGGCAGCCCCTAAGTCATCAATAAACACCCTCAACTCTTCAGGGGATATGTCACCGAATGTCTTATCAGCTGTTCATTGCCACGAACCAAGCGCATTGCATAAACCAAAAGCCATCACGTGGTAAGCAAAAGTGCCAAATACAGTGATAAAAGTTGTTTTCAACTTGTCCTCTTCTGCAATTGCCATTTGGTTGTATCCTGCAAAGCAATCCATAAACGAATATATCTCCCTACCCGCTAATTGATCCAAAATCTGGTCAATAAATGGCAATGGGTAGTAGTCCTTAACTGTCTGCTTATTTAGCTCCCTAAAGTCTACACATAAACGGATCTGATTATTCTTCTTCTTTCTAATCACAACTGGCGAACACCATTCCGTGTGTTGCACAGGAAAAATCAAACCCGCTTTTCGAAGCTTCTGTAACTCTTCAAACAGCCCGTCCCTCAATTCGAAAGGCATACGCCTTACTTTCTGCCATACAGGACGACTGCCCTCTTTCAACGGAATTGTATGAACAGCAAGACTAGGAGGAATGCCTCTCAACTCATCATAACTCCAGGCAAAAATATCACGGAATTCCTGGATCAAGGCCACATAGTCCTCCCTTTCTGCTGAGCTGAGCATAGAGCCTAATTTGATTGGCCGCGAATCATCAAGCGTACCAAGGTCTAGCTCGATAACATCTGCATCTCTTATACGATCTTGGCCCTCTATCGGCTCATTCAAAGTGATCTGATAGATGTCCTCCGTGGTGGATCCCTCTTTGGACTCATCACTCGATGATGTCTCACTAGCAGATAAATCTTCTAATGTCTCCAATTCTGTAGAAGATAGAGGAGCTCTCTCACTCTGCGGGGACTCAGGATAAGCATCAACCACCACACGCTGGGCACCTCTGCCGAATATCAATCGACCGGCGGGTATATCCACTTGGCAATCCGCTTGCAAGATCCAAGGTCGTCCAAGTAATACTTGGTAACTTGGCCGCCCTGCAAAACGAATCACCCTAAAGTCCAACATGCATTCTACATTTGCAACAGTGACATGGACCTTAGTAATGCAGCCTTCCGGCTGTCTCAAACTGTCATCTGCCATTCTGAGAATTGTGGAAGTATCTTTCTGAATCGCAAGACCCAACCTTTCCATCAGTTCAGAGCTCATAATGTTAACAGATGATCCCGTGTCGACAATGGCATAATCTACTAATATCCCATCGACATAGGCTGCAACCCTTGGGCAATGCTTCTCAGCATGCTCGAACCAGTCATCACCAACTCGCGCAATACCCAAAGGTTCTACGATATACCCGGTACGTAGGATCTTTCTAAATTCCTTGCGTACTCCTGGGGAAAGCTTAATAAGCTGCAAAAGGTTCACATCCGGTTTGACTTCGCAAAGAGAGCCCGCCAAATCGAATTCATGATAGTTCGATAGAGCTCGCTTTTCACGCCAAACCATCCGCTCTTTAGGTCGCTGAACTGGCTTTATTGCCTCTTTCTTAACTTTCGCCTTCTTCTTTGGTGGTTCCTTATCGGCTTTACTCTCTACGGGCTTCAAAGGTCCCCCTTCTAGGGCAGGATCCAAAACTTGCGTTCCTTTGTCGCCTTGTTTAGGGTTTCCGTCGACAGGCTTATCCATGTCGGCTTCTCTACCCTTTTTACCTCTTGTAAGGACAGCTCGTAGATTAGAGGTTTCAGCATCATTAACGCGTACAGCCTCAATCAAACTAACCCCACTACCACTTGGTAGCTCCTCCACTGTAGTCTTTGGTCGTTGAAGTATTTGTTTAGGCCCATTTTCTGGCTGGGAATCATTTCCTTGGGCACGATGATTAATAGGCCCTGGTTGCCGACTACCACGCTGGAGAGAACTGATCTTACTCCAGCAAGTAGCTGCTAGATGGCCGGATTTTCCACAAATGTCGCACTTAACATTTGGGCAATTTCTTGGATAGTGCTGCCCGCCACACCATTTGCAACTAAACCTCGACGGTGCACCCTCCTCCGGGTATCTACTTCCTATCAAATTTTGTTGTTTTTTAAGGAAGTTGACATCAACAGCTATTTGTCGATACTGCTCCGTAATCATGTCGGTATAATGCTTCATCATGTCCTTAACCTCGCCAAGAACATTGGAAGAACTCGACTCATAGCCTTGGTCATTACCATGTCGTTCCATCGGCCTAACAATTCGATTAGGCACAGGTTGTTGAGTCACAGGCATGGTATTAGGATTGACCGCCTGGCCTCCACCATTTGGAGCCATTTGACTGCCCGTCGGCATCGACATGCTAGGGGGAGCTGGTAGTAAAGGGACATTCTGTATCATGTTCCCTCTCCCATTAGGGTTAGCCATCGCTATCCCTTGGCCACTACTGCCATTGGCTATTGCCATATTGTTTCCCAATACTAAACCCATGTTCGAATTGCCGCGAGAAGCATAGGCTGCTTGTAGTCGGGATTCCACCTCTTGTGCTCGTGTAATGGCAGTATCTATATCCCCCAAGGGGACACTACTCAACTGCAATTGGATATTAAAGTCCAACCCATGTAGGAAATATTGCAATTGGGCAGCTGCGGGGATAGGAATAGACGTGTCCAACTTACGGAAGACCTCTTTTATCTTCTTCGCATAAGCACGAATATCCTCGTGTGGATCTTGGCGGGTCACGTTGAGTACACGCAACCAATATTGCCCACCCCTTTCAGGGGCAAACTCCCTTCGAAAAGCTCCATAAAATGCATCAATGTTCAATATGGTTCCGGCTTCTAAACCATGATACCATATAGCGGCTCTTCCTTTGAGAGTCATGTTGAAGAACATCATTAAATGTCCTTCCTCTTGAATGCGACAGTTAAACATCAACTTTTGAAACTCCCTAATGTGGAGTTCCGCATCTTCCTCAACTAGCCCATTAAAAATGGGTAGCGGGTAACCTAGAGCCGGCAAATCCGTCGTTCCTGCTGGAATTGCAATAGGCTGTGCCATGACGAGGATTGGATTTGCACTAGGAATAGGGACCAGTGGGGTTACACCTCCCGTACTTGACGTGGACTGGCTTATGGAAGGAAGGGGAGCACTAGAGCTTCCACCTTCTCCTAACTTACTGCTTGTGGTCCTAAGACCACTAGATCCACTCCCTCGTAAGGGTTCAGCACCGCTACGCTTAGGGGAATATCTCCTAAAAATTTCAGCACGTCGCCTAGCTCTTTCGTCTCTTTCTTGCTTTTGGATTTCTGCTAGACGATGCTTATCAATAAATAACGGATCAAGCTCAGTATCCTCTGGCATAAACTGCTAGTTGGTCCTTAAACAACCAGGATTCGAGAACCGCCACTTTTAGGCAGCTCCCGGCAGACGCACCACTGATGGACCTAAAAACGGGCCGGCACTGGCTCATGCACTAGCCGGACCTCGTCACTATGCACAAGACAACCCCTCGGCCTCGCGGCCAGGAGCGTCTATCAAAATCTCTGCCTTCCTAAACATTGCGTTTGTAATACGTTGCAGTCCAACTGATCCTAACCCAATATTGCTCCTCAGAGGGAGTCCCTTTCACATAGCCAAAAGGCTCGAATCACATACACATGGGGTTCCCCCTACGGCTGAATGCCGTCAACCCTCTACGACTCTCCTACACCTTGGGGATTGGCCCCTCGATGCGCCGCTCGACATTTAGACATTTTGCACAAACGTCGCTCAAGGTACCAAATAAACGTATCCAGGAATGTACCATTGTCCTTACTTGACTTCCCCTTTATGATCCCACGACTAGCCTACAGCATAGGAACCTCACGCTCTCAACGGTGGGTCAAAGGCCTACTGAAAACAATTGCTATGCGTATCCAGGAGCTGACTCTGATACTTTTAATTTCCTCTAAATGATCATGCAAAGAGGTGGATGCCTAGTGCTCAAACATTAAAAAAAAAACCAGCAGCGTGCAAGTGCAAAACATCTCTTTCATGCTTTTCTTTCTAACCGCTTTGTGCTTCGCTGCAACGCCTAGCACCGAAGTGATCTTCGTGCTACTAGGTTTTAATTTTTATCATTATTATTCCGTCCTAGATGCAATGCATATAAAATCAGCAAATTATCTCTCATGCTCAGCGGCATTTAACCATTTTTTCCACAACTCTACCCTTCCCCGTTGATAGTGCATCATTGCATTCATTTCTTTTAGGGTTTCCTTGTCATTTTATGTGGAGAAAGGAAGGAAACGCGCACTAAAACATATAAACAAGGCTGAACTGAAGCATAACTTCATGCCCCAGCCTTGTTATACATCAACAAACATAAATCCTATTTTTCTATATTTTTCGTAGCCCCAAATGTATTTTTCCCCTATTTTCCATGGGTTTTTTTACCATTTTCCCCCATTTTCTTCCTTTTCTTGTATTTTTTAAATTGCTAAAAATGAAAACCAGTTTGTGGGCTGTGGCCCTTAGTTCATTTGCAGCAAAATTGAAAGATTAGTTGATGTGTATCGACGGTTTTCCCCATTTATATGCCCAAAACCCTTGTTTTTCCCCAGTTTTCATGCGTTTTCGGGTTTCTTGACATTATTTCGAGCCATGAAATGCATGTTTTTCATAATTTCTGGTTATAAACAGTAAGAACTCAGAAGAATCAGCAGCACAATCAAATCTTAGTCCATATGAACGGCATTCCATCAATCAAAAGCATAAAACACTAAATTTTCTTTGTAATTTTTTAGTTTACCGCTTAAACGCGTGTTTCGGGTTTTGTGTCCATGGCTGTAGATTTGGAAAACAGCAACACTTCATTTCCAGCAACATCACAAATCACCATTCTCAGCCCGTGGAGCAATCCGGTCCATGCCGGACAAGTATCCATCATTCTTTCTTCATTGCTCCTTCCCACACATGAACTGCCTCTTAGAAGAGAGAGAGGGAGGAGAGAGAAAGACTGAAATCAGAATTCTCCAAAGAGGGCATCATTGCGCGAGCGAAGGGCGGCGATAGAGTCTGCATACAGAGGGAAATGAGGGCCAATGATGATTGAGGGGGGTTGTGTGCAGGCTGTAGATTGATCATCCATCATCCAAGCGAAAAAATCGGGCGCAGTTTCTCCACGCTTCCTCCACGACTTTCTTCCCATGAAATGCATGAAACTTTCATGCTACATTAAAATTTTGGCTCCCAAGGGTCACTTGCCCATTTTGGCCAGGTTTTGTCTACCTCTTCGCATCTTGACCGGTTTCTTGGCCATTTCCCCATCCGGACTCGGAATCGAGCTCTGAAAAATCCTGGGCGTCCGGCTTAGCATCCCGCATTGGCCAGTAGCTTGTGTCAACCCGCACGACTGTCTGAAAAATTATGAAAAATCACCAAGTGTCGCTCGGGCGCCTTTAAAGCACTTTGGCGCTTAAAATCATCCTAGATCGAGCCGCCGCCTTTGACAGTGAATATTTTTCCCTTGATATTCATAATTTTTAGCTATTTTTAAGCACTTCCCGTCACCTAAATTCCACTCTCAGTTCTCCAGAAGTGTGATGTGAAGAGAGAATCACGATCACTAATGATTCTTCTAGGTAGCCCATGTAGCTTGAATATCACCTTGATAAACAACCTTGCAATGTCTTAGGCTTTATAGTTTGTCTTTACTGGAATAAGATGTGCAACCTTAGTAAGCATGTCAACCTTGCAATGTCTAAGGCTTTATAGTTTGTCTTTATTGGAATAAGATGTCCAACCTTAGTAAGCATGTCAACCACAACCATGATGGAATTGTATCCTTCCTGAACTTGGGGTAGACCAACAAAAAAGTCCATACTGATGAATTCCCATTTCATTTGGGGAATGTCAAGTGGTTGCAACCTCCCTGGCATCTTGACATGTTCGGCTTTGATACGTTGACAAGACAAACACTCAGTGACATATTTGAGAACGTCACCTTTAAGCCTCTCCCAATAGTAGCTCTTCCTAACTGCATTGAGATTCTTGGCATAGCCAAGATGTCCTAAGAAAGGGGAATCATGAGCTTCCCACAATATCTTCTGCTTAAGTGACTGGCTTTCCGGTATACATACTCTCGTTCTATAGTAGACAAGTCCACTATTGATAGAGAATTCATGATACTTAGCCTGTAGCTTTTGGTTCTGGTCCTTGATAGGGATTTCCCTTAGCATCTTTTGATAGGATGGATCATGGCATGCTTCCTCTATAGCTAGCTCAAGTATTGGGTTGTTTGGTATGGACACCTTTCTGGCCAGGGATCTAACTGTTGATGGATTTTGCAAGATTAATGAGTTAAGGAATGCCTTGCATGACTGAGTGCATCGGCAACTACATTCTCCTTTCCCGGTCGGTACTTGATTTCAAAGTCATACTCCTCCAACACTTCAATCCACCGACGTTGCCTCATGTTGAGCTCATTCTGGGTGAAGATCCACTTGAGACTTTTATGATCAGTCACTAGAGTAAACTTGTTACCCAATATGTAGTGTCTCAAAAGCTTTAGAGCATGGATGACAGCTAGCAGTTCTAGAACATGGGTAGTATAATTCTTCTCATGGCTCTTCAATTTCCTCGAAGAGTAAGCTACAGGGTGACCTTCCTGCATGAGCACACATCCTAAGGCAAGTGTGCTAGCATTAGTTACTACCTCAAACTCCTACTGAGGTTTGGACGTCTTAGGATAGGTGCTGATACCAAACTTTGCTTCAATCTCTCAAAGCTGGTTTGTTTGGCATTTGATCATGTAATGGATGTCTACTTCTTCAGTAAGTCCATCAGAGGTGTTGCAATCAAAGCATAGTTTTTTATGAATACCCTATATCATCCTGTCAATCCAAGAAAACTGCGTATTTCTTTGACAGTTGTTGGTATTGGCCATTCTAGAATATTCAGATCCACTGAGATTCCTTCCGCTGATACGATGAATCCCAGATATTCAATCTGACATTTGAAGAATGCACATTTCTTCATCTTAGCATAGAGCTTATGTGCTCTCATTATCTCAAGGACAATCCGAAGTTCACGTTCATGATCTTCTTCCTGTTTGGAATAGACTAAAGTGTCGTCGAAGAAGACAAGCACGAAGTCATCAAGATATGGCCTAAAGATATCATGCATTAACCTATTGAAGGTGGCATGCGCATTCGTGAGCCCGAATGACATAACTAGGAACTCAAAGTGTCCATATCTTGAGTTGAAGGCCATCTTTGGGATATCTTCTTCCTTGATCCTTATCTGATAGTAACCAGAACTGAGATCAATCTTGGAAAAGATTTTCGCACCCTGAAGATGATCAAGAAGCTTATCTATTCTAGGAATAGGGTACTTGTTCTTAATAATTGATTGATTCAACCCTCTGTAATTAATACACAGTCTAAGTGTTCCATCTTTCTTTTTCTAGAATAGTACTGGAGCTGCAGGGACCATGGTGAGCTGCTAGGATGGATGTAGCCCTGATCTAGTAGCTGCTTGAGTTGTTCCTTCAGCTCAATTACTTTCGGGATGGACATTCTATAAGGTCTCTTCTCAATTGCTCCTGGCACTAGCTTGATCTCATGATCCACTTCTCTTTGAGGCGGGAGTTCTGTCAACTCTTCAGGAAATACGTCCGCGTATTCCTTTAGCCATGAAGGTCCTTCACTAAACTCCTGCATTTGATCTAACTGATTGAGTTTAATCAAGTAGATAGGTAGTCCCTTTCTGACTCCCTTTGTAATTTGAGATGCTTTGGCCAATTGAATTTTTTTGCTTCCCAGCCTCTCCTTGAGTTGTGACCGATTTCCCTTGGCCCTTTCCATAATGAATGTGAGCATCATTAGGTTTAAGCCAATCCATTCTGAGTAGACACTCATGGATACCTAGGTTCATGACTCTGAATTTGACTAAAGTCGTCTTTCCTCCCAAAAAGAATTTTACATTACATTACATATTTACTTCAGCCTTTAGCCAAGTGACCAAATCACTTTACTTCTTTATCAATATTCACAGTCAAGACAATCATTGATAAAAAGAAGTCTTATCCCATTCATGTGGACATAGCCCTTTCAAAGTTCAATTATTCTTGGGGCGATGGAACAAGATGTTACATTAATTCGAGGAGAATAAGATGTTGTTGCATTCGGCTACTAAAGGAACTGAGTAGTAGTACGGTTTGGGGTCATCGATTTTTAGGAATCGATAGGTCATCGAAAGATTAGGGTATTTTTTCCTTTGATATCCTTCTTCTCATGACGTCCCAACACCTTGATTCGGTCGGCAAGGATTACTCGAACCACTTTTCCGTACACATACTTATTCTGATTAACCCTTCGACCTCCGGCATGTAGGGTCGCGTTTGCGTGAGCCTCAATAAAGACGAACAACTTCACGATCTTTAAGTCCTCCATCCACTTGATTCTCTTCAAGTTAATTTGAAGGTACACAGGTCGATGGGCAGCTATGTAATAGATCCCTGACACACCCATCCATCTCCGTTCCACGTACACAAGTGATGGATTGTAAATGCGGTCTAGGATGTTCATCATCTCAACCCTTTGTCGATAATCCAGGGAATCCATCGCGGTCATAAACATGACTCAGAATACTAAGAACCTGTTCCATGCTTCATAATTCTGCAAGACAGCATCGAAAGTAAGGAAATGTTCAGAACAACAACATTTGTTTTACTTCATCTTATTAAGATTTCTTAAAAACAAATCCTTCCTTGGTTTTCTCTGATACCAACTGTAGCATGTCCAATTGTTCCCTTCAGGACACGTCTTAGCAGTCCATCCAAAAGAATATCTAGAAAGCTCTGCCTGGCACTCCCGTGGAATGTTACGAGGTTTGCGATCTAGGACTTCCCACGTCTGCCATATAGCGGAAGTATTCTGGCCGTTCCCACTTAGGACCGACCTGAATCATGGTTTTCCCAATGGTCATTTCCTAAATGGCAACTAGCGTCGACCCCCGAGCGAACTACTTTATGTAGAAACGCCAGGGCCAAAGCGGATTCACGCTGCACTTGGTTCAAGGAGAATGGGAAACGAGAGGGATGCAAGGCTTGACCTCTCTGCCATAAGGCATAGTCCCATTCTGTTCCCCTAAAATAGAGTAAATCGGGATTATTGTAACTTAGACTCTAGGTCAGCGCCCTTACTGTTCGTGTCCTTTGAAATGATCTTCTTCTTGTCCATCATGATTGAGAAAAGTTCCCGGCCAACCGGGACCACCCATCCATAGGACGGAACCATGGCCACATCCACCGCACTTTCCTCATGTTGTTTTAGTTATCTAATTACCTACCACATTTAGTTGGACATGCATCAAGAAACTTCCTTAATTAACCCTTTACACACCGATTCCTTCACCTAATCTTAGCACTTGACATAGAAAAGCAATGTCAAACAAGTTCCTTTTCAACAGCTTATCATATTTATCTTTGGAATACATTTATAAAGTCCAGCCCGTAGGCTTATCCATAATCTTCCTGAAGGCTATCCAGCAATCCACGGGGATTACTAATCCAAGATTCCACTCGTAGACTAGTATGCGGGCCTTGAGATCCAATCCTGAGTCACATTGGCCACTTATGAAGGGCCCGAAAGGCGAGGGATTTATGGCCAGAGCCCCCCTGGCACCCAAGTGTCCTCCTTGCTCCAAGTAGCACTCAACGGAGAGACCTCTCATGGCGGGTTTCGTCCACCTTCCCGGCTCGGTTAACAACCCCTTTGTTAGGGTTAGGCAGACGGTCGGGGGTAACTGAGGTTGCCACTCCCTTCAGGCCTTCAACCTAAAGCATTAGATATCCTTTCATCCTTTAATTCTTTGAGCAAACAAAGCAAACAATGCTCTCTAAACTGTTACAAGCACAATCATTTCCAGTGGTCGTTATTTTGGCCAATTGCTAAGAAGTGAATCCTTCTCTCCGAATGCATTCAGCATTCAATCCGGGATCAATTGCAACTCGGCAAGATCCCCAAGGGTTTGTTTGTTAACCCGTATGTCCTTGGGTTAGGGCCGTACCCTATTAACCCAACCTAACCAATACCTTAAGTTCTATTAATAGTAAATTTGTTGCTCCAAATTATTGATTTGTCCATTGCTTCCAAGCAAATATCTAATCCCCGTATCTTGGTCACTTTTCCCAAGAAAGGTACTATATCAGGACGACTACTCATCCTCTTGCAAGATAAACTTGCGCAAGAATCTTCCAATTTCATTTCGAGGATTTGGCCATTCCCTTGTGATCAAATCATAAGATCATGCGACTTTGCAACATGTTGCACTAGTGTCGCATCTAATCCATGGGACTATTTTACCCATCAAACGGCATCTTCTAATCACGGAATTGTGATTAGATAGGAAACAGGGTTAGGGTGTCTTCATAACAATCCGTTCTTGATTGCACTAGGCCGACATTGTCGGTCCTAGGGTTCCAATTCAAACTGAGTTTCATCCTTTTAGCGAGCAATCCTTAGGGTAGAAACCCTAGATCGATTCTTGCAAATATGTCCTAATGTCCCTACATTCGTGAACGTGGACAGGTCTTTAGGTTATGAGAGTTTCAACTTGACAATAAGTGTGATTAGGTCACGTCCCCAACGTGCTAAACCCTAGTTAGCACTTTGGAATATGTTGCATCGATTTAACAACTCCTAAGTGAGTCCCTTGTAGTTTAGGTGTTTAGGGTACACCAATTTACTTGTCTATTCTTGAAGATATTTACAATACCTTTCTCGTAATCACATGGTTTATTTGCCTACGTATGATTAGATTTACAATCCCTAACTTTTCTAGTTAAGATCAAAGCGTATGTTAGGTTTTGGCATAATTCATATTGATCCTTTTATAACATGCAATCAAGATTCATGCTACTAAGCTTTACGGTTTTATGTGAACCATGCAACCTTTTCCTAATTTCATTTCTGAATGAATTATTTGTATGATGAATTTACAAAACCTTTCGTAACTACTTACGTAATTGAGATTTATGCCAATTTCCTAGAGATTAATCTACTTCATGCAGCCCTAGAATCATTTCCATGCCTTGCAAATTCCTAGGGCTATTAACAACCTTCTTTAAAGAATCATTTTGAAGAAAAGATGTCTAATATTGCGACATGCGATTTATTCTTTCCACGCAATAATGGAAGTCTACTACCATAATTTTGACTTGTAAAGATGGTCATTAGTTGATCTAAATTCTTTACTTTGCAATGCATAAAAACCATTTGCTAAGAATGCATAGAGATCTTATGTTTCCTTTTTTTGTTCGTTTCATTGAAAAAATACCAATGACCGAATTCTTCAATCGTGAGCTATTTCTTTTAAATTAGCCAAAGTATTTCAATCAAAAAAGTGCATCCTATTTCCATAAATGATCCATGCACAATTGAAATATTACGACGCACATCAAAATTAGGAAGAAAACCTGAACTTGTGGATTCGGTGAAATGTCCACATGGATGTTAGGAGATGATCCTCCTGCGGTTGCGCCTTGTGCCTTTTTAGGAGCCATCGAGACTTTGACCTTCTTGCCATGGCCGCAGAATTATGATCTTGGCCCGTCTCCTTCGCACACGAAACTCTCTTTGAGATTCGGCTTCCTTGACTGATTGCACCGCCTTTCGGAATCGGCTTTAGAAGACCTTATAGGCTTGTGGGAGTTGCAATAGGAAATATAGTTTTTGAATTCGACGGTTTGAGTGAACTTAAGGAGAACCAATGGAAAAGAAGGTTTTAAACCTACTAATATGGCTTGTGTAGGAATGCAATGGGAGACCTTAAAAGACTTGTATGGGGGGAAATCCACAGAAATTACTTTGTGGAAATGCTAAGGGGAGGATTAAAAAGAAATGGGGGTTAAATAGCCTTGGAAATACTATGTATGACAATAGTGTCTTAGATGTGTTCATGTATATTTGGTTTGAGGAACAATCCTTTATCCTTAATTAGATTTTATAATATTTATATAGCCCAGCTATTCAATCTCTTGGCTTGAATATTGTGATGTATTCTGATCCAAGTTTTTTACAAATCGGATTTCTACCACCAAATTTGGCCAAAAACCCTATCAAGAACCTTACCATATCACTTTAGGTTTACTCTTCAAGTACTAGGTATGCTACATTGCTTCTCGATTATAATAACTCTAGAAAATGGGAGGAACAAGTTCTTAGGAGGGATGTCAATGTAATCTAGCTCCCTTTCTCTATTTTTTCTACCACCACGCTTAGCTTCTTGCATGATGACCAAGGTGGGGACTTGTCCCATCCACTATTCTCCATATTTTCAAAGATTCTATACATCATCTAGGATTATGTTAATCAAGAAGATTATTTTAATCTAATCCCTCATGGAGGCTATATAAGGAGCCCATGGAGATGTAGAGAAGGAGAAGGACAATGACATGCACATGAGAGCACTTGCAAATACCCTCATGCTAATCCGTCTCTTTGAGGTAAGCTATGAGTGAGTTCTTTTATTATGTAGCATAATGGCAAGCTTTCTCTACCTCTTCTCCTCTTGTCTCCCTCTCTTCTCATCTTTCATTCTATAAATACATAATCGAAAGCTTCCTCTACCTCTTCTCCTTTTGTCCCCCTCTCCTCTCATCTCTCTCTCTCTCTCATATTCTAATATGGTGTCGAGTACATATATTCTCTCTTGTGAAGTTGTGTCTTGGTTCCTTTGATTCTCTTTGAGAGAAGGGATGTCCTAGCTCATCCTCCCTTTGGCTAGGTAGTGCCCCTCTTTAGTTTTCTTAGTGAGGATTGGAGGTTGGATAGGTAAGAGGCAACCCATTCATCATTTCAGCCCTTATTTTTTGTGCTCCCATTGAGGAGTTTTCAAGCTACGCTCTATAATTTCTATGAAGGAAGAAACATCTAAGGAGTTTTCCTCTTCATTAACAATGAGTGTTTGTTAAGGAATCACTAAGGAGAAATCTTCATCAAACCCTATTCAAGGGATTCATTGCTCAAGAGTACCACTATGGTCTCCAAAAGAAGCTCACAAGAAGAAGAATATTTATCGGCAAATGGCACGATGCGAGTAAAGCAAGTTAATTACACACACCCTTCTTTGCTTCAAGAGAAATCTTGCCTTAATCAAGTCTCTAGGTCAACGCATTGTGTTGAGTCCTTGGTGTCTAGTGTAAAGACACTCCCTAAGGAGCCTCGTCTTCAAGTGGTGAAGGCGCTTTCAAATCCGGGGATTAACAAGTTTTTGGAGGGGGGTTACATATCAATGGTATGTGGTATTGGCAAGAGGCTATATATGGTGATGCACTTCAACTACTAATAGCAAGAAGACTCAAAGTAATTGAGAAGGTAGCTATCGAAGCCTATGAACTTTACAAGGCTCATAATGGTCACACCAAAGCTACGCTAATTAGTGGTGAGCAAATCCTTCACATCTCTAGAATTGTGGAATCTAAGAGGCCAAAGCTTTAACAACATGCTTCATAAAAGTTTGTAATGGAAATTTGTAGTTAATGCATAAATGACTACTCCTACTTTCTATAACTTTCAATCAGTTCAGAACATTTGGGTGGATGTGTGCATTAGTAGAAAGATACATTTTCAGCAAAGGTTGGTTTTCTATTTTGGAGCTGAGAGGTTGAGAGAGATCTTGTTGCCCCTGATCCCATAATATTTCCTATTTTAGATTATAACATCTCCTTTCATGTGCACATATTTATTCTACTATAAGTTTATCCCATGAACCATAAGGATTTGTATGGACCTATCCATCCACTTGCTAGACAAAATGTGCATATAATAGTTAGCACAAAGCTCAGGTTTCAAAATATCATGAGGAGCTTATTGGGCCCTTGTCGTCTTGCTGAGATTAATGTATCTATGAATCCATTTATTCTACCCTTAATAAGATATGACTTGGGCCTAGACGTGTTTATCTTTATTTTGTATTGATCTAGATCAACATCTTCATATCATGGCTTTTTCAAGTTTTTTTGGAAAAAAAAAGGAGAAAGCTCTAAACTTTCTAGATGACTTAGAAATGTCATTCCTAGTCACAGGTCGGGACGATGAAGCAACCAAAGTACGTGCCTTCTCTTTAGTTCTAAAGGGTGATGCTCGAGTGTGGTATCAAGCTCTCTCGGAGGCTACAAGGGGTAACTAGGAGGATCTCAAGGCTGCATTCATGGATGAGTACCAAGATATAGAGCCTCTTGAAGATATTTGGAGACAACTCCTAGATCTTCGCCAAACCTTACCAGGGGAGTACCAAGTATATAAAGGCATGTTTATAAAATTGTGGGATAAATGGACAACCTCCTTAACCGAGGGAGAGAGAGTACCTAATTGCCTTAAGAAAGATTGTTTTTTGGCCGGATTCCACCCTCTACTAAGGGAGAAGGTCAAAGGAAAGTTTCCCACATCCTATGAAGAATCAGTCACTTATGCGAGGGAGAAAGATAGAAAAGTAAAGTACCAAGCCCAATTGAAGGGGGTAGTTGAACCCATGCAGGTTTTACCAACCATGCGAAGGCCTAGAGAAATAGCAGAAGCCCCACCTGAACTAGAGATGCCACATCAAGAGCTCCTACAATGTATTACTAATCAAATTGAAAGTCTTTCATTAAATTTGGTGCAAGGAGTACGGCCCCCTCCCCTCACAAATAAAGGCAATCGAGGTCCAAGGACACAAGAAAGAGAGTATGTTTGCTATAATTCTGGGGAGACTGGCCATGGTATATACTTTTTTCCTCATCCCAGGCATTTTCTATGAAATGGGCTCCAACCAAGAAGGAGGGGACAACAAGTGACACCACCTAGGGAGAGGCTTGTTCCACCTAAGGAGACTAGCCATGGTATATACTTTTGCCCTCATCCCAGGCATTTGCTAGGAAATGGGTTCCAACCAAGGAGGAGACAACAAGTGACACCACCTAGGGAGAGGCTTGTTCCACTGAATCCAGGGTCTCCACCATCGATTCAAGTTCTTCAGCATCCTCGACCACTTGCAAAGGTACTGCCCTTGCCTATTTAGCCACCACAAAATCGTGATGTTAGGATGATCAGTTTGGATGAGAGTGATGTCAAAGGGAAGGCCAAAATAGCAGAGGTTGAAGCAATGCTGGTGAAAAAAGCCCGTAGAATTGAGAGAATGGAGCCTACACCACTAGAGGAGGTTAAAAATATGAAAGAGGAGGTAGAGTCTTCAAAGGCTGCAAAGACACAAGGCAATAAAAAGAGGAGGGCTTACTTACGCCAACACATTGAGCCAGATGTTTTTTCCGTGGGTAAAGGTACTAGAGCTTATGATTTGCTTGTTGATGTGAGGGATGAAGGGCCAAAAATTTCATGGCCACAATTACTATATCTATCTCCAACTGTGCGACAACAATGGTCAAAGATGGTAAGCATTAGACCCATGAAGAATAGACATATGAATGCAATCCAAACTAGAAAGACGAAAGATATTGTGCCTCTAGTGGAAGCCGAAATCAATGGGCATAGAGTATCAAAGACATATGTGGATGGAGGTGTAGAGATTTATATCATGACGGAAAAGTTGATGCATCGTTTGGGATTAGAGGTAAATGAAACTACTGGATTTGGGGCCAAAATGGCTAACAATTTAGTAGTGAATTGTTTGGGAGTTATAAAGAAAGTCAAGGTAAAGGTGTGTGGAGTGCAATTGAAGCTTGACATGTATGTGATGCCAATGAAGGGGGACAGCTATCCACTCATTCTCGGGAGACCATGGCTAATGGGAATGAAAGCCAAACAAGATTGGGAGACATGGGTTTTAGAGCTAAGGCCACAGAAGGGGTTGCAGAAAAAATGGAAGATCGTTATCTACAACATGAAAGAGGGCCAACAGGAGAATCTTGTGTTAGAGACCACCGTTGATAAATGGAGTTCTGGCGAGGATTGGTCATCTACGACAGAGGGAGAGTCTTCCAATGAGGTGAAAGAAATATCTCTAGAAGTGATGGGCATTACATTAAAAGGGCCTTCTAGTAGTGAAATTCCGCAACAGCTTCCAAAGGTCGAGAAGGAGGGGTTAGGAAAAATATTGGCTAAGGATCTATCAGTTGAGGAGAAGATAGCCTACATGGAAGTGGTAATAAAACACTCTGCACTTTTTATTTATGATTATGAACACATCACACGTGTGACAGTAGTACAACATCACATTAATCTAAAAGAGGAAGCAAGGCTAGTGGTGCAATGACTACGATAGTTGGGAGTAGTTCAACAAAACACTCTACTCACTGAGGTGCAGCGAGTTTTAAAGGAAGGTTTTATCTATTCAATAGGGGACTTAGAGTGGGTTTCACCTGTAGTGGTAACACGCAAGAAAAATGACAAATGGAGGATTTGTGTGGACTACAAGCCGCTAAACGCTGCAACAAAGAGAGATCACTTTCCTCTTCCCTTTCAGGATGAAATACTCAACGAGGTGGCCGGGCATGAGAGATACACTGTTTGTCATGGGTATTCAGGTTATTTTCATATTCGAATAGCTAAGGAGGATCAACAGAAGACCTCCTTCATCACACCTTGGGAGTGCTTTGCTTACAAAGTAATGCCATTTGGATTAACAAATGCCCTAGTTACCTTCCAATGATTCATGAATTATGTCTTCTAGCCATGTTTTGGGAAGTCCATCAGGGTCTTTATTGATGATTTTTGTATTTATAGTTCTAAGGATCTACATCTAGGGAAGGTGGATGAAGCTTGCAACCACCTCGCACAAATGGGGGGGGCAGTCAAACCATGAGAAGTGTCACATTAGCGAAAGCAATGTAACTTTGTTAGGGCATGTCGTAAGTGAGAGGGGCATTGAAGCAGATCCAAACAAAATTAAGGCCCTATTGGTGGTGCCATCACCATCTTTTGTGAAGCAACTAACCTCTTTCATTCAGAATGTGTGATATATGGGGCGGTTCATTCAACTCCTCTCCCAATTAGTATTTCCACTGCAACAGTTGACCCATTCTGAGGAGCTCTTATGGAGTGAGAAAGAGAAAGATGCTTTCACAAGGTGAAGAAGGCTCTTAGCACCCTTCCCATAATTTTACAACCTTGTTGGGATCAAGACTTTTTTTTCAACCCAATTCTTGGGGAAGATGCTCTAGGGGCAGCACTAATACAAAAGGATGCTAAAATTGGAATGATGAGACCGGTTTACTTTTCTAGCAGAGTAATGACAGCATCAGAACGAGGATATAAGATGGTGGAGGTGATGGTTTTGTCTCTAATGTTTGCTGTAAGAAAGTTTCACCCTTATCTTCTTCTCAGGTCGTTCACAGTGATCACGATAGAAGAGCATTTTCCCTATGCCTTAGAGCACATGGATGTTTCAACTAGAATCGCTAAGTGGGTGATACAACTCCAAGAGTTTGACTATACCTTCAACGTGGAGGACTCTACTCGGGCCTGTCTAGCTGATTTGTTGACCCATAGATGCCATCAAATGAAGAAAAAATAGAAGGGAAAGGCAAAAGAGGAGAGACCTCCTCTTGAGGACGCACCACGGGTGGAAAGTGCCCATGCCCTCTACTTCGATGGGGCCTACAAGTGTATTAAAGACAGATCGGCAACAAGAATAGTGGTGTTCACTCCCGAAGGTGACAAACTTTATGGAGAAGGTATCAGCTTGGAGGATTTCCATTCTAACAATGAGGCAGAATATCAAGCCTTGTTTTTAGGTTTGAGGTGGTATCTCTCACATGGTGTCACTCGACTTAATGTTTTTGGGGATTCTATGCTAATTGTTAAGAAAATGAAATGAATTTGGGCTTGTGAAAATGATAAATTATCTATGAAAATGAGAGAAGCTAAAACTCTCAAGAGGAAGCTACAGAAAGCCCAAATATATTTTGTGCCAAGGTGCACAAATGGCGACACAGATGCTCTGAAAAATTGAAAGAGATATTGGTGGGCATCATTGTAGTAAAGCTTCCCTTGTTTCAGGGTAATCTTGAGCATGGTGTTATGAGTAAGAGTGAGAAAAGGTGGCTGGCTACTAAGGCCACTAAATACCACTTGATAAATGATGTGTTGTATTGCAAAGGAAAGGATGCAGTGCTTAGAAGGGTGCCAATAGCAAAGGAGATTATGGATGTGATTAAGAGCTATTGAGAGGGTTTGTGGCAGACATTTTTCTCAAGAAATAACCAGCAAAAAGATTTGCCAAGCTGATTTTTGTGGCCTAGTCTGCATCGAGATGTACAACATTGGTGCCGCACTTGTGATGATTGCCAAAAGGCCGGACCAAGGAAGCTAGTGCATGAGGGAAAAAATCCCATAACTACATATGGCCCATTTGAGAAATGGGGGATTGATGCAATAGTGCCACTCCCACGAACTTAGTCTGGCAAGGAATACATTATAATGGATGTGGACTACATGACAAGGTGGGCAGAGGCTTCAACAACTAGTAGGATCACAACCCAAGAAGTGGGAAAATTTGTGTTTGAAAATATTTGTTGCAGGTTTGGCACACCTATGAAAATTATCTCTGACCGGGGTCCTGGTTTTAGGGCCAATCTAGTATGGGGGCTAATGGAAAGGTTAAAAATCAAGCGCAGACATTCTACTCCCTACTACCCACTGTGTAATGGTTTGGTCGAAAAAGTGAATGGATTGATTTGTAAGATAATTACCAAGAAATTACACATGCACCCCAAGCACTAGGATAAAAAATTGAGTATAGCTCTTTGGGCCTATAGGAATTCATTCAGAACCTCACTTGGCTATACTCCATTTCAGCTTGTCTATGGCCAAGAGGCTTTGCTTTCTATAGAGGTGGACTTGGCCCGCTTAGGTTGTCATAGCATGTAGGGTTGAAGGTCACAACAGGGGTTCGGCAAGAGAAGAATGTATGGGGGTTCAAGAGCTTAGACTTCGGAGATGGTAGAGATAAGAGAAGGGTTGAAGGTTTCAAGCCAAGTTCTTGAAGATAAGAGACATCAAGGTGTAGGTAGATTCAAGGAGAGTAGTAGACGGAAGAGAAGGGTTCTAAAGAGATTGAAGATGTGGAAGAATACTCTAAAAAAGAATTAGAAAATATAGAAGAATACTAACAGAGATGAAGCCTGTCAGTTTCTTTTAGCATTATGAGAAAATATAACTCTAATAGACAAAAACATGTAAAAAATAATACATTCCTCTATGTTGCTCAAATCACCAATCTGATGCTTCCAATCGCTCCAAAAGGGGGGTCAAATACTAGGATACCTGGCCAGAATCCTACCAAATCACTCCTTCATCTCCCACTTTTGCAGTGTTGTTCACTGCCTGAAAATAGCAATCACGCGTCGCACGATTTTGCTGTAATATCTCCCCTCCCCCCCTCCGTGACCCCCGTGCTTTTACCCCTATGCAAACCCCCCCTTTAGAATTCTTTTTTTATAAAAATTACACAAATTTTTTATCCCTCTCTCTCTCCCAGCTGACAGCACGTCGGGGAGAGAGAGAGAGGGAGTGAAGTGAGACAAGGGGGACATGCAGCCCCCACAGATGGTGGGGAGTGCCATCTCCACCCCCCCCATAAGCCATCTCCCCCCACCTTAAAAGGTGGCAGTGCCCCCCCTCCCGATGGTCTTGATAGGCAGCGAGCTCCCCCCCTCCGTCTGGAGTACACACCCCCCCCTTGGCCATGTTCAAGGAGAACCCCCCCCCCCCCTTTTCCGTCATCTGCAATGAAACCCCGCCCCTTGATCAGTGCGGAGGGAAAGAGAAGAAGACGGAGAGAGAGAAGGAGAAGGAGAAGAAGAGAGAGAGGAGAAGAAGAAGAAGAAGAAGAAGAAGAAGAAGAAGAAGAAGAAGAAGAAGAAGAAGGAGAGAGAGAAGGAGAAGAAGAAGAAGAAGAAGAGGAAGGGAGAGAAACAAGGAGAAGAAGAGGGAGAGAGAGGAGAAGAAGAAGAAGAAAAAGAGGGGGAGAGAAAGGAGAAGAAGAAGAAGGAGAGAAAGAAGGAGAAGAAGAGGGAGAAAGAGAAGAAGAAGAAGAAGAAGAAGAAGAAGAAGAAGAGGAGGGAGAGAGAGAGGAGAAGAAGAAGAAGAAGAAGAAGAAGAGGGAGAGAGAGAGGAGAAGAAGAAGAAGAAGAAGAAGAAGGAGAGGGAGAGAGAGAGGAGGAGAAGAAGAAGAAGAAGAGGGAGAGAAAGGAGGAGAAGAAGAAGTAAAATAAGAGTGAGAGAGAAAAAGAGAGGGAGAGAAGACTATGAGATGGAGAGGGTGAGATAGAAGGAAAACTAATTGGGGAGAGGGTAAAAGAAGAAGAAGAGTTTGTATGTTTGAAGTCAAATTGATTGGCCTTAGTACCACATCCTTCTGCCAAGGCAAGAGGGGTCAATTTACCTCAGGGGTTGCAGGACCAAGAACGCACAAGGATGGCACCCAAGAGATGAGTTACAAGGAGCACAAGTGCTGAAGTTACAAACAAAGCTAGGAACATATCCAATGCAAGCGAAGACATGAATACCATCAACCCTCCAGCAATTATAGCTCATATCCTGGTTGTACCAAGATTTAGATTCTTGTCATGCATCTTGAATTCTTAAATAGAGGTAGAATTGCATGCATAAAATAGGTAAAAGTCAGTAGTGTTACACTAGATGAGTAATAGGAAAGGAGACTGAAAAGCAAGTGACAATAGATGATGCATTGAAGGAAAATTGCATAAAATATAACAAGAAGTGTGTCAAGGTTGCATAGGAAGATTGCATCAATTTTAACGTACATTGAAGTGCTTGAATTCAAGTTTTGTATGATAGCCTTGAAATTGTAGGATAAAGTTAAAAGTTATCTTAGGAGAGAAGATGGGCAAGATAGACCCTAATTCGACATATCATGAAAAAAATAAATGCATGTATTCGCCATTAAAGGGCTTAAGATGGGTTGACCTTCTACCCTAAACAGATAGCCTTGATTAATAAGGGTCAAGGTGAAATCACATAGATCATTAAAAAGATCTAGAAGATAACCGTTAAAGTTGTTCCTTGAGCAAACCTAGATCCCAAGGGGGAGAGTAAACCCTAGGGAGGTAGTATATCAAGACTGAAAATGACTTAAGTAGGGACAAGCTAAGTTCCAATGCAATGGTGGCTTAAGGGACTTGTTGAGATGGTTTACCATTAATGTTTCTAATGAGGGTTGACCTTGTTTGAGATGGAAAAGAGGTTAGTAAGCAGAGTGGTTACTTGCTGGTTTAGGAAAGGATGTTTTCCTAGTTAAAGGATGTTAGGCTGGTTGTTTTAGCTTGAATGTTTCTGGAAGGATACTTAAGGATTGGTTGTGGTTTTGGATGAATATCCAAGTGATTATATTTTCATGGCAGGAACTGTAAGGATAAATTGCCATGGGAACAAAAGGGATGTTTTTCCTAGTCAATGTTATTGAGTTGGTTGCTTCAGTTGTGGATGATTTCCTAAAGGTATAATTAAGGAAGGATGGCGCTAGCTACCCCTGCGAGTCGCCAAACCCTAACCAAGGGGGTTATGAACGCCGAAAATGTGGACTGAACCCACCGCGAGAGGTCTCTCCGTGGAAATTACTTGGCGTAGGAGGACGCTTGGGTACTAGGGGGGGCTCTAGCCGTAAATCCCAATGCCTCAAGACCCTACACAAGTGTTCTACATGACTCGAGATGGGATCCCGAGGCCTTGATACTAGTTACAAGGGAGAATCTTGGTAGGATAAACCTTCCGGTTTTTATTGCTTGGAGATGGAAGGATTTTTATGGGGAGGTAGAAAGGGACACTTAATCCTCCTGTATGGGCGAGAGGCAAACTTTAATCTGAAGATAAGCTAAGAAAGTATTTAATCTTGTTTTATCTTGTCTTAGTTTATGTGCCCTAAATTATGTAAAGGAACCTGTGATTAACGAGTTAATTAAGGAAGCTGATTTTATGTGGTAGGTAATTAGATAACTAAAACAACCCCCGAGGGAAGCATGGTGGATGTGACCGCCGGGTCCATCCTAGGGCAGGGTGGTCTCAGTTAGCCGAGAGCTTTCCTCAATGGAATTTATTTGATGCGAACATTAGATAGAGAAGGACCTTAGAACTTGTAAGTGAAAAACCTGATTCATACCATTTTAGGGGACCGAAATGGGACAATGTCCTACGAGCAGAGAGGTCGAGCGATGCATCCCTCTTGTTTCCCATTCTCTTTGAACCAAGTGCAGTATGATTCTGCTTTGGTTCAATTGTATCTGCGCAAAGTGGAGTAGTTGCAGACCGACGCTAGAAGGCTGTTAGGAAGACCCGACTACAAGGAACCTAGACTTCAGGTTAATCCTAGTGGGAATGGTCGGATAAGTTCCATTGCGAGGCAAACTCGAGAGACCCTAGTTGGCAAGCCCCGTGCCATTTTGTAGGAGTGCCGGGTGGCCTCTTCTAGATATATCTCTTGATGGACTCCTAAGACGTATCCCGCAATTTGAGGAGCGGGCACGTTACAGTTGGTATCAGAGTGAACCGACAGGATCTAAGATTGCAAGGGAACATAAGGGGGAAAAATAAAGGAAATAAGGGGATAGTTAGGGGAAGATGAGTGGAATAGAGCACTGTTTTCTGTTGAAAACATTTCTTTACTCACTTATGGATGCTGGGTTGCAGAGTCACAAAGCATGGAGCAAGTTCTTAGCGTTCCAGGTCATGTAGATGACTGGAATGCGTGCTTTGGATTATTGTCAAAGGCTAGGCATGATGAATATTTTGGACCGCATCTATAATCCTTCACCCCTGTATGCGGAGTGGAGATGGACGGGAGATTCAGGAGTATACTACATAGCAGCCCATTGACTCGTGTACCTTCAGACCAACTTGAAGAGAATCAAGTGGATGGAGGATGTAAAGATCGTGAAGCTATTCATCTTTGTCGAAGCTCACACAAACGCAACTTTTCATGTTAGCAGTCCACAAGTCAAGCAGAACAAGTATGTCTATGATGAAGTGACCCGGGTAATCTCTTTCTAAGGATCAAAGTGTTAGGGCGCTATGAGAAGAATGGGTATCAAAGGAAGGGATACCCCAAGCTTCTTATGACTTACCGTTTCTTGAAAATCCATGACCCCACTCCATGTTATTATTCCTCCTTGTAGCTGATTGTAATACAATCCTATTTTTCCCAAACTGATGTATCAATCTGCTTGTCCTACTTATCCAAAAATATGTGTATTTAAAGGGTTATGCCCTCATGAATGAATAAGACCTTTTACTAATGGAACGTTTGATAGGATTTTAACATAAAGAATCTTATTGTCCAAATGCAACCCCAAGCGCAGGTTCCAAGTCCGACTCCTGCACTAAGTACATCTGTGATTCAAGAGAGGAAGTTCCTTCTCAAACTAATTAAGCCACTTGAGTTTGATGGCAAGGGAAGGACTGTTCAAGCCGATGCGGAGATCTAGATTGAGTCCATGGAGGACTATTTTGAGGCAGCAGGAACTGCACCTGCTAACCAGGCCATGCTCGCCAAACTTAAGCTTATAGACGAAGTGAGACTTTGGTGGAAACAATGGTGCAGAGACCAAGTGATCTTGGAGGGGACAATCAGTTGGGATAAGCTTAAGGAAGCTGTGCGAGGGAGGTATCTGACACCTGTCTATCGCACACAAAAGATGAATGAATTCTATGACTTGAAGCAGCTAGGATTATCCCTTGAAGCATATTATTCAAGGTTTGTTTCACTCCTAAAGTATGCACCCCCAATGGATATGACACAACAGGTGTCAAAATTCTGTGTTGGGTTGAATCCACCCATAAACACTCGATTGGAATCAATGTGCCCAACGGACTTGCAAGATGCATTACTCTGAGAGAATCCAATTGTCCAAGAACTTAAATCTGGCAATTGTAGCAAAGATGACTATGGAGATCAGGATAAGAGATGCTGTATGTGTGGAGAGATAGGGCACATCCGTAGGAGATGTCCTTACCCTCAATGCTTCCATTGTAATGAGCTAGGACACATCCAAGTAGACTGCCCTGATCTAAGTCCATAAGACATTGAACCCCCAAGAAAAGAAGGCTACACAGAGACAATCTATGGATATAGAGATGAATAAGATGAAGACAAAGATCTAGAGCCCCACTAAATCTCATTAGGAGGACTAAAATTCCTAAAATCTTAATCGACATGTAACACAATTGATGATAATAAATCCTACTCTTGTACCTATGGTTAATTTGAATAATATGAGTACACTACTTGAAACATTAAGAGTAGTGCAGCGGATGCATGGTGGGTCTTAACCCATAGGTCATAAGCCCCGTTAGTGCTTGTCTTCCCCAATGTCTCTCGAGATGAGGACATCTCAATTCCTCTAAGGGGGAGAGGATGTAATATCTCATCCCCCCTCGTGACCCACGTTCTTTCCCCCCCATATGTGAATCCCCCCTTAGAATTCTTTTTTTTTAAATTTACACAAATTTTTTTATCCCTCTCTCTCTCCCCGCCAAGAGCACGTCGTGGAGAGAGAGAGAGGGAGAGAAGTGAGAGAAGGAGGGCATGCAGCCCCCAGATGGCGGGGAGCGCCATCTTGGGGGCATGGATGGCGGGGAGCATAGTCTCCTCCCCCCCTATAAGCCATCTCACCCCCACCTTAAAAGGCGGCAGTGCCCCCCCTCCCGGTGGTCTCAACAAGCACCAAGCTCCCCCCTCCATGTGGAGTACAGTGCGCCCCCCTTGGCCGTGTTCAGGGAGAAACCCCCCCCCCCTTTTTTCGTCATCTGCAACAAAAAGCTAAGTTCCAATGCAACGGTGGCTTAAGGGACTTGTTGAGATGGTTTACCATTGATGTTTCCAATGAGGGTTGACCTTGTTTGAGATGGAAAAGAGGTTAGTAAGCAAAGTGGTTAATTGCTGGTTTAGGAAAGGATGTTTTCCTAGTTAAAGGATGTTAGGCTGGTTGTTTCAGCTTGATTGTTTCCTGAAGGATACTTAAGGATTGGTTGTGGTTTTGGATGAATATCCAAGTGATTATATTTTCATGGCAGGAACTCTAACGATAAATTGCCATGGGAACAAAAGGGATGTTTTTTCTAGTAAATGTTATTGGACTGGTTGCTTCAGCTGTGGATGATTTTCTAAAGGGATAATTAAGGAAGGATGGTGCTAGCTACCCCCGCGAACCGCCAAACCCTAACCAAGGGGGTTATGAATCCGCGCCAAGAATGTGGACCGAATCTCTGCAAGAGGTCTCTCCATGGAAATTACTTGGCATAGGAGGACGCTTGGGTGCTAGGGGGACTCTGGTTGTAAATCCCAATGCCTCCGGACCCTACACAAGTGTTCTACGTGACTCGAGATGGGATCTCGAGGCCTTGATACTAGTTACAAGGCAGAATCTTGGTAGGGTAAACCTTCGGGTTTTTTTTGCCGGGAAACGGAATGATTTTTCTGCGGAAGCTGAAAGGGACACTTAATCCTCCTGTATGGGTGGGAGGCAAACATTAATCTAAAGATAAGTTAAGAAATCGTTTAATCTTGTTTTATCTTGTCTCGGTGTATGTGCCTTAAATTACGTAAAGGAACTTGTGATTAACGGGTTAATTAAGGAAGCTTCGTTTATGTGTACAAATAATGTGGTAGGTAATTAGATAACTAAAACAACCCGTGAGGGAAGCGTGGTGGATGTGACCGTTGGGTCCATCCTACAGCAGGGTGGTCTTGATTAGCTGAGAGCTTTTCTTAATGGAATTTATTTGATGCAAACATTAGATAGACAAGGACCTTAGAACTTGTAAGTTAAAAACCTGATTCATACCATTTTAGGGAACCGGAATGGGAGTATGCCCTACGGGCAGAGAGGTCGAGCGATGCATCCCTCTTGTTTCCCATTCTCTTTGAACAAAGTGCGGTATGAGTCTGCTTTGGTCCAGTTGTATCTGCGCAAAGTGGAGTAGTTGCAGACCGATGCTAGAAGGCTGTTAGGAAGACCCGACTACAAGGAACGCGGACTTCAGGTCGATCCTAGTAGGAAGAGACAGATAAGTCCCGTTGCAAGGCAGACTCGAGAGACCCTAGTTGGCAAGCCCCGTGCCATTTCGTGGGAGTGCCGGGTGGTGTCTTCTAGATATATCTCTTGATGGACTGCTAAGATGTGTCCCACGATTTGAGGAGCGGGCACGTTACAGTTGGTATCAGAGCAAACCAATGGGATCTAAGATTACAAGGGAACTTAAGGGAGAAAAATAAAGGGAATAAGGGGATAGTTAGGGGAAGGTGAGTGGAATATTGCAGTGTTTTCTGTTGAAAACATTTCTTTACTCACTTATGGATGCTGGGTTGCAAAGTCATGAAGCATGAAGCAAGTTCTTGGTGTTCCAGGTCATGTTCATGATTGCAATGCATGCTTTGGATTATTGTCAAAGGCTAGGCATGATGAATATTCTGGACCACATCTATAATCCTTTACCCCTGTATATGGAGCGAAGATGGACGGGAGATTCAGGAGTATACTACATAGTAGCCCACCGACTCACGTACCTTCAAACCAACTTGAAGAGAATCAAGTGGATGGAGGTTTTAAAGATCATGAAGCTATTCATCTTTGTCAAAGCTCAGGCAAACACAACTTTGCATGTTAGCGGTCAGCAAGTCAAGTAGAACAAGTATGTCTATGATGAAGTGACCCGGGTGATCTTTGCCCAGGATCAAAGTCTTAGGGCGCTATGAGAAGAATGGGTATCAAAGGAAGGGATACCCCAAGCTTCTTATGACTTACCGTTTCCTGAAAATCCATGACCCCACTCCATATTATTATTCCATCCTTGTAGCCGATTGTAACACAATCCTATTTTTCCCAAACTGATGTATTAATCAGCTTGTCCTACTTATCCAAAAATAAGTGTATTTAAAGGGTTATGCCCTCATGAATGAATAAGACTTTTTACTAATGTCTATCTTGTTTGTAAATGTTAGCTAAGGTGTTAAGTGATTAAATCACTTGGCTAAAAGTTGTGCTAGTCGTATTAACGTAATATGGGGAATGTTTGATAAGATGTTAAGATAAAGAATCTTATTGTCCAGATGCAACCCCAAGCGCAGGTTCCAAGCCTGACTCTTGCACTAAGTACAGCTGCGATTCAAGAGAAGAAGTTCCTTCTCAAACTAATTAAGCCACCCGAGTTCGATGGCAAGGGGAGGACTGTTCAAGCCGATGTGGAGATCTAGATTGAGTCCATGGAGGACTATTTTGAGGCAGCAGGAATTGCACTTGCTAACCAAGCCATGCTTGCCAAACTTAAGCTTACAGGAAAAGCGAGACTTTGGTGGAAACAATGGTGCAGAGACCAAGCGATCTTGGAGGGGACAGTCACTTTGGATAAGCTTAAGGAAGCTGTGCGAGGGAGGTATCTGCCACCTGCCTACCGCACACAAAAGATGAATGAATTCTATGACTTGAAGTAGCTAGGATTATCCCTTGAAGCATATTATTCGACGTTCGTTTCACTCCTAAAGTATGCACACCCAATGGATATGACACAATAGGTGTCAAAATTCTGTGTTGGGTTGAATCCACCCATAAACACTCGATTGGAATCAATGCACCCAACGAACTTGCAAGACGCATTACTCCGAGAAAATCCAATCATCCAAAAACTTAAATCGGGCAATTGTAGCAAAGATGACTATGGAGATCAGGATAAGAGATGCCATACATGTGGAGAGATAGGGCACATCCGTAGGAGATGTCCCTATCCTCAATGCTTCCATTGTAATGAACAAGGACACATCCAAGTAGACTGCCCTGATCTAAGTCCAAAAGTCATTGAACCCCCAAGAAAACGAAGCTACACAGGCACAATCTATGGACATAGAGACGAATCAGATGAAGACGAAGATCTAGAGCCCACTAAACCTTATTAGGAGGACTAAAACTCCTAGAAGCTTAATCAACATGTAACACAATTGAGAATAAATCCTACTCTTGTACCTATGGTTAATTCGAATAATATGAGTGCACTACTTGAAACATTAAGAGTAGCGGAGTAGATGCATGGTGGGTCTTAACCCACAGGTCATAAGCCCCATTAGTGCTTCTCTCCCCCAGTTTCTTTCGAGATGAGGACATCTCAATTCCTCTAAGGGGAGAGAATGTAATATCTCCCCCCCTTGTGACCCCCGTGCTTTTCCCTACATGCGAGCCCCCCCTTAGAGTTCTTCTTTTTTTAATTACACAAAATTTTTAATCCCTCTCTCTTTCCCCACCGACAGCACGTCAGGGAGAGAGAGAGAGGGAGAGAAGTGAGAGAAGGGGGGGCATGCAGCCCCCCAGATGGCGGGGAGCACCGTCTCCTCCCCCCCCCCCCCCCCATAAGCCATCTCCCCCCTACCTTAAAAGGCGGGATCGCCCCCCCTACCGGTGGTCTCAACAGGCATCGAGCTCCCCCCTCAGCCTGGCATACAAAGCGCCCCCCTATCCATGTTCAGGGAGAAACCCCCCCTTTTTTCGTCGTCTACAACAAAAACCCCCCCTCCCCCCTAATCAGCGTGGAGGGAAAGAGAACAAGAGGGAGAGAGAGAGAAGGATAAGGAGAAGGAGAAGAAGACAGAGAGAGGAGAACAAGAAGAAGAAGAAGAAGAGGGAGAGAGAGAAGGAGAATAAGAATAAGAAGAAGAGGAAGGGAGAGAAAGAAGGAGAAGAAGAGGGAGAGAGAGGAGAAGAAGAAGAAGAAGAAGAGGGAGAGAGAGAAGGAGAATAAGAAGAAGAAGAGGAGGAAGGGAGAGAAAGAAGGAGAAGAAGAGGGAGAGAAAGGAGAAGAAGAAGAAGAAGAAGAGGGAGAGAAAGAAGGAGAAGAAGAGGGAGAGACAGGAGAAGAATAAGAACAAGGTGAGAGAGGAGGAGAATAAGAAGAAGAAGAGGGAGAGAGTGGAGGAGAAGAAGAAGTAAAACAAGACTGAGAGAGAAAGAGAGAGGGAGAGAAGACTATGAGATGGAGAGGGTGAGATAGAAGGAAAACTAATTGGGGAGAGGGTAAAAGAAGAAGAAGAGTTTGCATGTTTGAAGTCACATTGATTGGCCTTAGTACCACATCCTTTTGCCAAGGCAAGAGCAGTCAATTTACCTCAAGGGTTGCAGAACCAAGAACGCACAAAGATGGCACCCAAGAGATGAGTTACAAGGAGCACAAGTGCTGAAGTTGCAAAGGGAGCTAGGAACATATCCAATGCAAGCGAAGACATGAATACCACCAACCCTCCAGCAATTATAGCTCATATCCAGGTTGTGCCAAAATTTTGATTCTTCTCACGCATCTTGAATTCTTAAATAGAGGTAGAATTGCATGCATAAAATAGGTAAAAGTCAGTAGTGTCACATTAGATGAATAATAAGAAAGGAGACTAAAAAGCAAGTGAAAATAGATGATGCATTGAAGGAAAATTGCATAAAATATAACAAGAAGTGTGTCAAGGTTGCATAGGAAGATTGTACTAATTTTAACGTACATTGAAGTGCTTGAATTCAAGTTTCGTATGATAGCCTTGAAATTGTAGGATAAAGTTAAAAGTTGTCTTAGGAGAGAAGATGGTCAAGACACAGACCCTAATTCGACGTATCATGAAAAAAATAAATGCATGTATTCGCCATTAAAGGGCTTAAGATGGGTTGATCTTCTACCCTAAATAGATAGCCTTGATTAATAAGGGTCAAGGTGAAATCACATAGATCATTAAAAAGATCTAGAAGATAACCGTTAAAGTTGTTCCTTGAGCAAAACTAGATCCCAAGGGGGAGAGTAAACCCCAGGGAGGTAGTATATCAAGACTGAAAATGACTTAAGTAGGGACAAGCTAAGTTCCAATGCAACGGTGGCTTAAGGGACTTGTTGAGATGGTTTACCATTGATGTTTCCAATGAGGGTTGACCTTGTTTGAGATGGAAAAGAGGTAAGTAAGAAGAGTGGTTACTTGCTGGTTTAGGAAAGGATGTTTTCCTAGTTAAAGGATGTTAGGCTAGTTGTTTCAGCTTGATTGTTTTCGGAAGGATACTTAAGGATTGGTTGTGGTTTTGGATGAATATCCAAGTGATTATATTTTCATGGCAAGAACTGCAAGGATAATTTGCCATGGGAAAAAAAGGGATGTTTTTCCTAGTAAATGTTATTGGGCTGGTTGCTTCAGCTGTGGATGATTTTCTAAAGGGATAATTAAGGAAGGATGGCACTAGCTACCCCAACGAACTACCAAACCCTAACCAAGGGGGTTATGAATCCGCGCCAGGAATGTGAACTGAACCCACCACGAGAGGTCTCTCCATGGAAATTACTTGGTGTAGGAGGACGCTTGGGTGCCAGGGGGGCTCTGGCCATAAATCCCAATGCCTTCAGACCCTACACAAGCGTTCTACATGATTCGAGATGGGATCTCGAGGCCTTGATACTAGTTAGAAGGTAGAATCTTGGTAGGATAAACCTTCGGGTTTTTGTTGCTGGGAGATGGAAGGATTTTTATGCAGAGACAGAAAGGGACAATTAATCCTCCTATATGGACAGGAGGCAAACATTAATCTGAAGATAAGTTAAGAAAGTGTTTAATCCTGTTTTATCTTGTGTTAGTGTCTGTGCCCTAAATTACGTAAAGGAATGTGTGATTAATGGGTTAACTAAGGAAGCTGATTTTATGTGTCAAACATAATGTGGTAGGTAATTAGATAACTAAAACAACCCTCGAGGGAAGCATGGTGGATGTGATCGTCGGGTCCATCCTACGATAGGTTGGTCTCAATTAGCAGAGAGCTTTCCTCAATGGAATTTATTTGATGCGAACGTTAGATAGACAAGGACCTTAGAACTTGTAAGTTTAAAACCTAATTCATACCATTTTAGCAGACCGGAATGGGACTATGCCCTACGGTGTCGAAGGGTTTTTGAAAGCAAAGTCACAACCACAGAGGTTCTTGAGAAATTCCAAGATAGAAGATCAATCCAGTGAGATCAGGCTATGCAAGACAACCTGTTCGTTCTCTAGGCTCCCACATCTAGCATACATGTCAACAAGAGCACCTCCAACGAAAAGACCCAACTCCAAGCTACTTTCAAGAATATGATTATGAATAAACATCCCATGGGATAAGGCTACTCTGCTGGAGCATACTTTAAGGACAGTCACAAACAGATATTTGCATGCTTTCACACAAGACTCATACATCTGCCAATACAATCTCACAGTTTGCTCCTCTTGTCCAAGCTGCACATGAGCTGAAATAATTGCAGTCCACGTGAAGACATTTTGCTTTTGAATATGCCAAAATACATAAAGTGCTTCCAACAAATTGTAAGTAGGTGCTCTAGCTCTAGGTTCTGACACTTGTAGTTCCAACCTACTTGCAACGCACAAACTCCCGATGGTAAAAGTGGCACAGCACCTTGTCACTGCCGGTGACTTCCCCCAGAAACTTCCCTTCAACTCCCTATTTTTGTTCTATCCCTTGTAAGAGGATTACATCAAAAATACAAGCATACAGGCACAATATGCTTACACCTTGCAATACATTTTCCACAACATACTGAACACTGCAAAGAATGATAAATAGTGAAGATACAATCTCAAAGAAGAAAATACAATCATGCAGGACATAATAAAGTCACATCTGAATTGGAGAATGACTCTTTCCTTTGATCTGATCAAATCAACCAACATGTTCAACTTTATATGACTCCACCAGACACCTCTATTGATAGTTCATCCTTTGCAGGCCCTCAACAATCACTCACAAGTTTAGTTGCTTGTTTACATGTTTTGATGTGAGAGTATGCTATGCTGGCCTTTTTGATCCCAATTTCTATTTTGCATGCTGATAAAATTGTCGCAGTAAGATATTGGTTGCCTCAGTTGATATAACTTGATTAGATGGAGGTATTGTCCGATTATGTGTGGCATAGTATGTAGCTGGAGTAAGTTACATTGGGTGCGATGGATCTAAGGATCTCAACTATTACTTTGTGTTGCCTTTGAGACCATGTAGCTTGTACAATCTTGTCCTTCAAGTCTGGCACCGCCTGTAGAGACATCCCAGTAAAAGAGCTGCCATGGTTTGTGGCTTGGCTTTATCTCCATACATCGCAATCCCAACCATGTAGTCCTAGAACTTAGAACATCAGAACTCTACGTTCTTACTCATTGACATTCATCCTCCTCTCCTGTTAGATACACTTCGCTTCTTCTTCCTTCTTCTTTTATGTTTATTCTTTTTCCTCTGTGCCCCTTCCAATGAGGAAGGAGATTGGATTGATGCCCCCCCGCCCAATGTAAATCCTGAAGAACATCCAAGAAGCGATCGAGTAAAAGTGCATCATACTCTACAAGCTTATCGTCTTTAGACACTCTCTCTAGAACTAACTAACGCATATGTGCATCAAGGGACTTCACAGAAAGTAAGGACTTCGTAGCCACTTGCCAATTAGTAGCGTCGCGCAACCTGTAATTAAAGGCGATAGCCACCAGATCAACAGATGTTGATCAAATAAGCGTAACAGACACACATTCTTGTCATCATCATCGAGCTATAAAAGGAGCTAGAAACCACAATGGAATTTCTTGGTTCCACGTTGTTCAAAGCTGTGCCTAATTCATTGAGCTTTTTTGGATCACAATGGCCTTTTGGATTACTATAATCTCTTGCAAGTTCATAATACTTCTGAACTGTCTCCTTCATGTCTTCCCCACCAACCAAGTGCATGGGCTAGAACAAACTCATCCACTGTCTCATAAGGATTTATGAACCTGCTTGGAGACCTCTCAGTCCTTCATCTTTCCTCCTTGTCAGATACACTACGCTTTTTTTTTCCCAGGCGGCCTACAACATGCCTCTTTCTGACCAGAAAAGTGGCCCCTCCCACAATAGCAGCAGATAAAGCTTTTACCAATTCTGTTTTGCCCAAATATTACTGTTTGAATATTCCTCATTCCATAGTTTATCGTGAGATCAAGAGCACAAAACACAGCCATGGCACCCCCCATAGAATGTCCTATAACCATAATGTCCAATCCTTCCACTTCATCAAATATAGACATAACTGCACCAACTACTCTTGTACGAAGCGCGGTATTATGGTAGGCTGTATAAAATCCACAATGTACCATTGCACTTGTAACTCCTGGATAATTCAGATCAAGCTGCTTAAATTACAAATCCTCCATCCACTTTTGAATACTATTCTCTTGCGTTGCACGGAATGCAATCACAATTGCATTCAAGTCTTCAGCAAGCCCGACATAAGCTTGTAAGCAGTGTTGAACATCAACTATTAGCTCCACCAATCTGAAACCCTTGGTGTAGCCATCACACATAGAGCAATTCCAAGCAATGAGAGAATCCAAATCATTGACATACACCAAAAAAGCATACTCCACAAGTATTTGAGCAAGTGTATGGTTGTACTGAAAGCCATCATCATAGTCATGAACCCTTGTAAGTTCCAATCCTCGTCCATCTAGAACAGCTCGCACTAGGCCTAAAAGAAAGAAGCAACACACAGCCTTTCATATGGCTGACCTGATGAGGCACTCCATGCATTTGAATTCATCAACGGAGTGATCGTTCCTTCTTTTTGCCCTGGAATTGGAAGCCAAGAAAAGCCATAGAAGACATCGCATGCCCACCATTGTTGAAGGAGGATCTTTCAGGTGCAACCCCAGCTGAAAGGAAAGGCAGCAGAAGACCCCTCTCTCTACTATACTGCCCACGCAGAACAAAATGCAAACACAACGACTAAGTATGTACAAAGTAACAATTGTCACACACATAGCTTTTTTGTAGATTCCACACCTCAGATGCATAGCAGTACGACAACGGGCAGAGAGGTCGAGCGATGCATCCCTCTCGTTTCACATTCTCTTCGAACCAAGTGCAGTATGAGTTTGCTTTGGTCTAGTTGTATCTGCGCAAAGTGGAGCAGTTACAAACCGATGCTAGAATGCTGTTAGGAAGACCCGACTACAAGGAACTTGGACTTCAGATTGATCCTAGTGGGAAGAGCCGGATAAGTTTGGTTGCGAGGCAGACTTGAGAGAAACTAGTTGGTCAGCCCCGTGCCATTCCGTGGGAGTGCCGGGTGGCATCTTCTAGATATATCTCGCGATGGATTGCTAAGACATGTCCCACGATTTGAGGAGCGGGCACATTTGCTAATCTCTTTTTTTACATAAAATCCTCTCAAATTGGCTGAAAGCTACATGCTTTCTTTTACATGTCCTCCTAATCGAGAAGTTATCTATAGTTTTATGGATTTTTACAAGAGACAATATCTAAAATATCAAAAATTGACTAAAATTTTGTCCAAAAAAATTTAATGTTTTGAACCATGGACACTAATACTAATGTCTAAAGTAGCATTGGCTCTCTAAATCTAAAAGGAAGCCACACTCTAGAATTTTTTATACGGTGTGCATGTAGCGGCACGACATCCACCCCCTCCTAACCTGCACATCCTCTGGTGCATGTGCCAAAGTCTTACGGATTTGCAGTGCCAGAAGAAGTATCTTCTGCCATGTCAATGTCTTCATCTTCTGCCTCTTCTTCTTCCTCTATGTCTTCATGCTCTTGAATTATATTCAACTCTTCTAGCTCATATGTGGAACTTTCTCTTGGTTTGAAGAGCTTGATTATTTTTCCAGCTATGGGTATCTTCATGCTTGTTCCATCCAATTCAGCCCAATGAATATGTTGCATTGTCATGAATGACCTTTACCATATATGGGCCAAACCAATGCTTCACCATCTTCTTAGAAGCAATGTATTGATTGTCTAGGCTATTGCCATAGACAAGCACCCAGTCATTTTCTTGAATTGCTCTTGGCCGAAGTTGATGTCGCTTATCAAATCTTCTTTTGTTCTTTAGTCTTGTTGTCTTTAGCTTCTCAATAGCTGCTTGAACATCTTCAGGCCTTCTTTCCAGCTGCCATATTCTCAAAGTCAGCAACTCTTCTCTACTAATGCCTTCCTCCCAAGGTAGAAGACTCCATGTGAGAATAGATTCTTCAATTGGCATAATTGGTTGTTGTCCATGCATAAGTTCAGTTGGCATATAGCCAATCACTGAACTCTGAGTAGTTCGGTCAGCCCATAATGCAAAAGGTAGCATTTTAGGCCATTGTTTGATCTTTCCTCTACAAGACTTTGCTGGAGCTTTGAGAATAGGTTGATGACCTCTCTCACTCTTTCAATTGCCTTTAGGGTTGTAGGATGAAGTTAAAGCCAACTTAATACCCAATTGAGCAAAAAAGTTGCATGCCTCATCAGCATCCAACTCTCCTCTAGCTCTGCAGTTACTTTACCCACACAACCATATCTACAAAACACTTCTTCAAGCAAAAAATGACAAACAGCTTGAGTGGACTTGGTTGTTAAGGCTTTTCCTTCAACTTGATTGGTTAGATCCTCTCTTGCAAGCACTAAAAATCGCATATTCCATATTCCTGTAGGCATGGTTACAAGATCAATAACCCATCTATAATGTATAGACAAAGGATAAGTTGGTTGTAACCCATCTTGATGCTTGACTATAGAATACATTTGACACACATAACAGGTTTCAACAAAATGTGCTATGTCCCAATACATGTTTTGCCACCAATATTTTTCTTTGACTGTAATAAAGGTTTCCTATATGCCTCTATGGCCGGCCCACAGGCTTTCATGAAATTCCTTCATTACTTGTTGTTGCAATCTTTTGTTACCTAAAACTCGGACATGCACTCATTTCTTCTTCTTTGTTCCATAGATGCCCTTCCTTAAGAAAAAAGCCATATGCTTTCCTCTTGATATGTTTGAACTCCTCATTAGTCCAAGTCTCCTTCTTCTTCATTGTGCTCAAATATTGGCCGATCTTTAGCCAAGATCTTTAGCCAATCTTCTTCATAATCTTCTTCAAGGAAATGAACTAGAACTTGAGCAATGCAATGAGCATGCTAGCTTTTAGTTGACCATCCTATTGTTTTCAGCTTTGGACCAGTATATGCAGTAACTGAAAAGGTATTTTCAACAGCCATGGAATGAAATTTAGGAAGCATAGATTCTTTAGCTTCATCTTCTTCCATCAGCTTTTCTTCATTGTCATATCTTGCATGTGATAGCATGTCAGCAACTGGATTCACCTTCCTTGCAATATGCTTTAATTCATGATTGAGAGACTTAATATATGCAATCCATCTTAGCATAGCAATGTCAGGTGTAGAGCAATTGGCAATCATGCCCAAGAGTGGAAGACAATCAGTTTCTACCACTACAAAAGCACCTATAAAGTATTCACAATCACACTTTAATGTTGTTACAACTCCCCACAATTCTCTTTTTACTTGTGCATACCTTCTTTGATATTCATTGAGAACTTTTTCTCTAAAACAAACTACATACCTGCTACCTTCAAGATCCTCTTGGCCAATAGCCAACAGTCCCATCCTATCCCAATGGGACTTGTATCCATAGTAAGGATGATGGGTTGACCATTTGAATAGTCAGCCCTTTTGAGAGTGGGGGCTGAAATTAATAGCTTCTTTAATTTATGCATAATGAGAGTATGCTCTTTATTCCAAGAGAATCTTTGGCCTTTTCTTAATAATTGATAAAGATTTTCGGCTACATGAGAAAAATGTGGTATCCATATGAGATAGAATACACATGCGCCAATAAATCTTCTCACCTCTGAAACATTTGTGCATTTTTCTTGCATTCTACTAATGGCATCTGTCTTGATTGGAGAAGTTTTGCGTCCATAAAGGCCACATAGATGACTGACCACTAGGACTTCTTCAACTCCAAAAATCGACTTAGCTCCAGAAAGGGTAAGATGTACCTCTTCTAGCCTTATCAAAATCCTGTCACAATCTTGAATATGGTTAACTACAAATGTCTTGCAACCATATTTGTCAAGCTCCTCACTCTTTTCATTGACTTCACATCCCTTGATAGGTACATCATCAAGAAATGGAAGAGTAAGTTGTGGAATAAAGCCCCTTAAGACTTTGTGCATGGCATTCATCATATGGGCTACGGAGTTTGTTTCACCTTGTGGTAGAGTGCACATGTGGACCAATCCAAGAGGTGTCTTCATTGTGGTAATGCCTCGGCTCTCTAATGAAAGCTAAAATTGGTCATATCCTGAATATAGGTCTCCCATAGAATAAATTGCTCTACCTGCAAAAGCTTTAGAAAACTCATCAACAATTGGACCCGAACCAACATTTCGGATTGTGACACGATTAATAGGATATAGATCTTGAATGAATCATAAAGATCTATTTTTCTTAGGCACAGTAAACCATCGGTTTGAGTAAGGTGCTGAAGAAGGTTCTAAAATCTTCATTTTGATCTTCTCATTTAGAAGTTCCAATAATTTGGGCAGATGTGCCCTTGAAATGGGAATGGACTTGAGGTTCCAAGGCACATGTGGACCATAAAAATGACCATAGGAACCACAATATTTGGATCCACATAGCCTATTTCACTTGGTTGAAAAGCAAAATCTTTTCCATGTTTCATTAGCATTTGCATAAAAGAGTGTTTTTCAGCCGGCAAAAGGAAAGAAATTTCATCTATTTTGAGCTCTTTTATACTTTCGGATGTGAACTTGTGACCAATGTTGGAAGGATCACGAAGACTTGGCTGATTTGCTACCCTATCAGCGAGCCCTTCACTTTCAGGATGTTGAGATATCGAGCTCCACTCGTGATATGCCAGGGTGACCGTTGTGCATTTATGTCACTGACTTGTTAGTTGCAGATGCGGTTGGTACACCACCCATGAATAATAGCTAGATGACATCTATCCTTATCTGCTCTAGTTCGTGGCTCAGTTAGTATGCCACCTTAGTTAGTTGTCTTTGGTTTGAGACCCATATATAGGGTCCTTCTATTTCTTTGTATGTGAGTTCTTTTGGCTTACACAACTAAGAAGAGGAAAACTATTTTCAGCCTCCACCCTTGTGTGTATTTCCCATTGTGCAAGCAAGAAAGCTACAAGTGAGACTCCTTCCTTCTCTCCCACAATCTTGACATGGTATCAGAGCCTTGTTCGTGGTAAGGAGCTCTAGAAAGCAAGCCAAGCTCACGGTGTTCTGGTAAGAGGAGCAGTGTTGCTTTCATTTTTTCTATTTTGGGAGCAGATCTCTACAGGTAGCACAGTCGGAAATTGCAAGAGTGCATTGTCTCAATTTGAGACGCCCTTCACGGTGAAGCAAGAGGGCAGTATATGCTGCAAGAACAGGCTTTAGCCCTTGGTGACCCTGCTTTTTTTATTTGAGGCCATTTTGGGGCCTGTTTTGGAGGCGGAACTCTTCTGCACGCACTCAGGAAAAGGCCTAGTTTTATGCTGTGTGACCATTGTTCTACAGGTCGGTGAAAAGTTACTGTAGAAATTGCATTGTATGCCTGTGCGCAGAGACATTGGGAGTTACAGAATCATCCTTGTTGCCTGTTGATGCAAAATCGTCACTAGGAAGTGATTGTGTGGTTAATACCACTTTCGTCAGTTTTGCAGATTTGCCCTTGTGAGGCTGAAGTTGTGTTCTCTACAGTGACAGAATTTTTTGCAGTATTCTGTAATGGCGTCTGATTCTCTTTCACAGATTGTAACTGAAAAGCTTGACAAGAACAACTTCCAAGCATGGAAGTTTAGAATGATGAATTTCCTTATGGGAAAAGGATATTGGGAATTTGTTGCAAGAAATGAAGAAGAACCAGTTCTTCCTGATGTTCCCAATCAACAACAAATGCAAGCATTCAAAGCATGGCATGAGAGAGCCAGGAAAGTTATGTACTGGCTGTCTATAAGTATTTCAGACTCTATGATTGTGCATATTCAAGATGCAAGTACGCCAAAGGAGGCATGGGATACTTTGTCAAAAATGTATAGCACAAATACGCAAGCCAAGAAAATGCAGCTCAAGCAAGAGTTGCATAATGTGCAAAGAGAAAGTATGAGCATCAATGACTACCACATGAAGGTGAAGAAGATTGCAGATGCACTTGCTTCCATTGGGTCGCCACCAGTGGAAGATGATGATTTAGTTTATGTGACCTTGAATGGTCTAGGAAAGGATTATGCACTGTTTCGGACATCCATTTTAGTTCGTGAAAGATTTCCTGATTTTAAGGAGTTGATTGCTCTTCTAATTTCTGAGGAGCAGAGAAATGGTGGTGCATCTTCTTCAGGAGGAACTTCAAAAGAAGCTATCTTCTACTCTAATGCTGGAAGAGGTAGAGGCAGAGGTAGAGGAGGCCGATTTGGAGGCCATCATAGAAATCAGAATATGCAGCAAACTCAAGAAAACCAGTCCTATGGAGGAGGATGTGGTAACTCTAGAGGCAGGGGGAGCCAAAGAGGTCGTGGTGGATGGCAAAGAGGCCAAAATGTAAACAGTAATGTTGAATGCTACTACTGTGGTAGAATGGGTCATATGGCTAAAGACTGCTATAAAAAGCAGAATGACATCATGAATGGAAAATTGCAACAAGGGAATTATGCATCTTCTAGTAGACAGGGTGATGACAGAAATGAGCATTTGTTTATGGTGCAGCACATGAAAAATTCCGTGACAAGTGCAGAAGAAAGCAACGATGTGTGGTATGTTGACTCAGGTGCATCAAACCACATGACAGGTCATGCAGAATGGATGGAGGATGCAAGGAAAATGGAAAAACCAAGATTTGTGGAGACTAGTGATGATACTGCACATCCTATTGTGCAGATTGGAAAAATTCCTTTGTCTATGCAGGATGGGAAAAAGAAATACCTGTTCGATGTATTTCATGTCCCCAATATCACCAAGAATCTGGTTTCTGTTGGTCAAATGGTTGAGCAGGGCTTGCAGGTCAGATTTAATCCTCATGGATGCTTTGTTGAGGATATGAAAAATAAAGGTCGCTTGATAGCAAAAGGAAAGAAGAAGGGAAGGAATGTTTACGTTGGATGCAGACATGTCTGAATTGAGTGCAGTAATGTTTGCACATGGGACCGGTGTAGTTGCAGATATTGATATCTGGCATAAACGCATTGGTCATGTTAATGTACAACGATTTAAATCAATGCAGGCCAAAAATATTGTTGCAGGATTGCCTAAATTCAAGGTTGCAGAAATGCATAAGGTATGTGAAGCCTGTCAATTTGGAAAACAGGCAAGGAAACCATTTCCTAGACATGTTCAAGAGAGTGAAAAGCCATTGGAATTAATCCACTCTGATGTGTGGACTACTAAAGCTGCATCTCTTGGAGGCTGTCATTATTTTGTCACTTTTATTGATGACTATAGCAGAAAAGTTTGGGTGTATTTTATGAAAAAGAAAAGTGAAGTTTTTGGGCATTTCAGAACTCTTAAAGCTATGGTTGAAAAAGAAACAGGCCTGCAAATAAATGCCTAAGGTCAGATGGAGGGGGAGAGTACCTCTCAAATGAGTTTGCAAGGTTCTTGCAGGAGCATGGCATAAAGCAGCAATATTCATGTAGTCATACCCCACAGCAAAATGGAATTGCAGAAAGGAAAAATAGGCATATTGGAGAGGTATCTCGTGCCATGCTCAACGAAAAAGACCTGCCAGATTTTTACTGGGTTGAAGCAGTTGGTATATCAGTCTATATAATGAATAGGACTCCCACTACAGCAATACATGGGATGACTCCAGAGGAGAGGTACACTGGTAGGAAACCAGATATTTCTCATTTGAAAATTTTTGGTTGCATTGCCTATATACATGTGCCAGATGAATTAAGATCCAAATTGGATCCAAAAGCTGAGAAGTGCATCTTTATTAGTTACTCTCTACAGCAAAAATGGTATAGATGCTATAACCCTTCTATTCGTAAGTTTACAGTGAGCAAAGATGTTGTTTTTGATGAGATGAGTAGCTGGTATAAACCAGTAAATGTGATTGATGATGTAGATGCACAAAATGGTAATGCTGCACAGAATTCACAGTAGCAGTCATAAAATATTAGTGGACTTGGAGCGTCCTCTAGCAGTGGTTCACATTCTTCGCCATGGACAGGCAGATTGAGATCAGGAGAATCTTCTCAAAGCAATGCAGATAGTGGTATACAGGTATCATGAAAAGGAAAAGAGAAGGTTGATCAGCCCATGTTTGATGTGAATGCAGGTCACTCTTATGTGGATGGTGAATCCAGTGGCTCAGCTCAGAGCATTGATGATGAGTTGGGTATTCTTTCTATTGTTACACCTGGAGTAAGGAAGACCGGGGATGTTTTAAGAGCACCTGGGAGTGAACCTATTTTGCGCAGGTCTATGAGAGCTAGGTATCCTGTGGATAGGCTGAAATATGATGGATTTACAGCCATTCACTATGCATATATGGTCAAAGTGATACAGGAACCAGAACCCACTTCTTTTGAGCAAGCCATGGGAAAAGAAATATGGGAGAACGCCATGGATGAAGAAATGGATGCCTTGGAAGCAAATGCTACATGGGAGTTAGTACCTTTGCCTAAAGGTAAGAATGCAATTGGATGTAAGTGGGTTTATAAGGTGAAGCACAATGCAGATGGTTCTGTGAATAGATACAAGGCAAAATTAGTAGTCAAGGGGTATGCACAAACATATGGCATTGACTATGAAGAAGCATTCAGTCCGGTTGCAAGGATGGCAACCGTAAGAGCAGTCATTGCTATGGCTGCATCAAAGGGATGGTCTTTACATCAGATGGATGTAAAGAATGCCTTCTTGCATGGTGATTTGCAAGAAGAGGTCTATATGGAGCAGCCACCAGGTTATGTGCATGTTGTTCATCCTGAGTTTGTTTGCAGGTTGAAGAAAGCCTTGTATGGCTTGAAGCAAGCACCTAGACCATGGTCTGACAAGATAGGACAGTATCTTGTCACTATTGGCTTTCAGATTTCCAAGGCAGATTTCTCACTTTATGTGAGAAAAATAGAGAAAGGTATTATGCTACTTGTCATTTATGTTGATGATTTGATTATGACAGGTGATAGTGATGAAGATATCCTTCATGTGAAAATGCTATTGAAGCAGAAGTTTGAGATGAAGGATTTGGGAGAGCTGCGTTATTTCTCTGGCATTGAGGTGATTAGATCACCAAGTGGGATACAGCTCTTGCAGAGGCAGTATGGATTGGACATGCTGTCCAAATATGGGATGACAGGCTGCAAGCCTATTTCAGTTTCTTTGGAGCAGAATGTGAAGCTGAGCGTAGATGTAGGTGAGCTTCTGGAAGACCCTACTATGTACAGACGCATAGTAGGAAGTTTGATTTATATGACTATCACGAGGCCATATTTGAGCTATGTTGTTGGATTGGTAAGTCAGTTTATGCAGGCTCCAAGGAAATTGCATTTGGATGCGGCTAGACGCATACTCAGATATGTGAAGTCCACATTGCAGTATGGACTATTTTATGAGACTGGGGTTCAGATATAGTTACATGGATACACTGATGCTGATTGGGCTGGTAGTATTTTTGATAGACGATCTACTAGTGGATATGTGTTCTCTTTTGGGAGTGCTGCAGTCACTTGGAGCAATAAGAAACAGCTTACAGTTGCCTTGTCGAGCACAGAGGCTGAGTACAGGGGTGCAGCAATGGCTGCATGTGAGGTAGCTTGGTTGCATAAGCTACTTTATGATATGCATCAGCCTATAGATGGGCCAGTTGTCATTTATTGTGACAACATGAGTAGTATACACTTGGAAAATAACCCAGTCTATCATGCTAGAACAAAGCACATTGAGGTGCATTATCATTATGTGCGGGAGAGGGTTTTACTAGGTCTTATTGATCTAGTTTATGTCAGCACAAAGGATCAGGTAGCTGACATATTCATGAAGCCATTGGGCACAGAGAAGCTGCACAAGTTTAGAGACCTGCTTGGTGTGCAGGAATTGGGATTGAGCTCGAGGGGGAGTGTTGAGATATCGAGCTCCACTCGTGATATGCCAGGGTGACCGTTGTGCATTTATGTCACCGACTTGTTGGTTGCAGATGCGGTTGGTATACCGCCCATGAATAATAGCTAGATGACATCTATCCTTATCTACTCTAGTTCGTGTCTCAGTTAGTATGCCACCTTAGTTAGTTGTCTTTGGTTTGAGACCCATATATAGGGTTCTTCTATTTCTTTGTATGTGAGTTCTTTTGGCTTACACAACTAAGAAGAGGAAAACTGTTTTCAGCCTCCACCCTTGTGTGTATTTCCCATTGTGCAAGCAAGAAAGCTACAAGTGAGACTCCTTCTTTCTCTCTCACAATCTTGACACAGGAGGCACTAGGCCTGCCCCACAGGTTTGACTTTCTTATCCACTATCCTGTATTTTGTCTCCACTTGTGCTTCAGCCTTGTTGAATAAACCATTGTCTTCTTGTTCAACAAATTCTTCAATTGTTTGATTAAAATCCAATGGACATACTTCTATGGACTGATTTTTAGCCTGATTTTTTGCCAGAGGAGCTGCATATATTTGAGCCAATGTGTCAGTAGTAATCAGTCCAAAAAAAATCCCCGAAATATCTTCATTTTTAGCCATCATGTCATAAGTTTTCAGCTCCCTTTTTACATGACATAAATATTTTCTTTCAGCCTTAGTCATGGCCGGAAGAGACTTATAACAGGCCATACTATTGGTTGTACATACATATAAATTTGCTAGAGACACTGTTTCTGCTGCATGAGGATGTTCAATCTTTTTACATAACGCACTACCATAGCCTCCCTTTATAGTAGTGCGGCCCGAAAACCCTTGAATTCTCAGGCATTAGTAGGAGGCATAGGATAATCACACAGTCGATCTCTTCTTTTATGATGGTTAACACAGACAGTAAGAAATTGGACAACTCGTTCATTATCCTTCCTTTGGATTCGAGCATAGGAAGAACCATCATCAAGAGCTTTTGTTTCCAAGCAAGCTTAAAAAATGTAAGGTTGCCCAAGAATGATAGGGTAACTACAAAAGTCTTGAATAAAAAAGTGAAAATTATATTTTATGTCTCCGATAGTTACCTGCACATTAGGACATGCAGCATATAACTCTCCAGAAGAGTTGTTTGCAGCTCTCATTCCCAACCTGGATCAACATCTATGGGCCATCCGTCACTTTCATAGAGACTCCTTGCCATGACGTTTATCTCCGAGCCATGGTTTAAGAGTACAATACATGGTGTTTCTCTTTCTCCAATTTTGACGACTGTCTCCGTTGTTGCTCTTGCTCAATGCATAAGGGAGTAGTGACTGCTTGGAATGAACCGAGCCTCTTCTTCCTCATGCATGTGCTGTAGATGGCCTTCTTTTTGAGAGGTGGACTACCCAACTGGTTTGGACCAGCCAACCATTACATTTTTAGCTTTCACTTCTTTAATTTTTGCATTCATGTTTTCTTTATCTTCAGCTTCAATTGTTGCAATTAATTCTTTAACTGCTTCAAGTTGAATTCCTTGTGAAGTCAGCTTCTCTTCATCCTGCACAAAAACTCAAAGAACTTGCAAAAAATCATGCACGGTTTCTTCATCACCAACATATTGTCTTTTCCTTTTGATTACATTAATAATTATATCATGGAATTCACGTTTGGCAATTCCAAGAATTTCGCCTAAGGTGAATTCAATTTTGTTTCCTAGAATTCATTCTTCTAGGACTTGTTTGAGAGTCCGTTTGCAGATTCTATGTCAGACTACAATTTGTAGCCTGGCTGCTTGCCTTTCTTCTTTTCTTCGGTCTTCTTTGTTTGTGGCGCATCTTCCATCTCTTGATTTGGGGTTATATTTTCAGCAAGCTTTGGTTGTTCAAGTATTCTTCTAGTTACCTGTTTTGGAGGGCCAGAAGAGGAAGGCCCTAGTTCATCTTCTCTTATTTTCTTTTCTTCAATCAAGACTTCTTTATGATTGATGTCAGCCAAATGTGCAAAGGTAGAAAAAGAATCTACCAATTCTTTCCAACCAGTTATTCCCTGAATCTACTAACTAGCGTTAGCCAAATCTTCTTTGGCTACTTTACCACGTTCCATTTGATCTAGTGTCTGCATCCATACTTTAGATTGCACGTTAGCTTTACATGCATTCAAACTTGATTTAATTGGCTCAATTTGCAGCCCATAGGTAGCTGCATCAATTGCTGCATAGGCATTCTTTACATCTAGATCTTCTAATCTTTTCTTCATTCCACCATTGCCAAAATTTGGCTCCAGTGGAAGACCAGTTTCAGTTGCATGAATTTTTTCATCTTTCCAAAAGATGAGCTTCTGTGCTTCAGCCTCACGAAAGGCAGAACACTCCCTCTTGTCATGTTGTTGGCTATCACACCAAATACAACGCCTCTTAAAGCCTTCTCTCATGGGTCTTTGAGTTGATGCTCGTCCTTGCTCTTCGACTTTGACATCCAGCTTCTCTACTTTGGAACTAATTTCTGTAAGATTCAGATGAAGATCATGCATGCTTTTAATGAGTTCATCCATTACATCATTTTTAGAAGGAGCAGAAGAAGAAAGAGCTGGTTGATTAGTCAAAGGAATAGGGGATTTTGAAGGTGGAACAAGCTCCATCAATGGAGTTGTTGAAGTTGGAGTAGAGGCCAATCTTAGTCGCATCCGCTCTCTTCAAGCAATCATGTTAACTGCATCAGTAACATCTATCCATGCAGTCTTGACTCTTGATTTGGAGGTAGCATCTTCTAGGCGATCAGCAAGCTTCTCTTGTAGAATGGGATCTGCAGCCTTAAGGAATAATTCAATCTTCTGACCTTTAATACTTTGTTGGTCTTCAGTATCAAGTTGTCCAAATTAACTTTCAAACTCATGGTATAGAGCTATTGTAGCTAAACCTTTGTTGGGTTTTTCAACCCATTCAGTGAAACTCTTCTTCATCACTAGGCCAGAGTCTTCTAAGAAGAATTCTTAGTGTAGGGCTTCTTTGAATGCAGCCCAATCTGCATCTTGTTGAAAAAGACCATGGATTCTTTCTTGAAGACCATGCTTGGCTAGTCTGGCAAAATAACGGCCCCATGCATATTGTGGTACACCAAAGAAGAGCATTTTTTCAACATATAAGCGAATAAAAACATAGAAATTTTGACCATTAAATTGTTTTAACTCATGCCCAACTTCCTCCTAGGGCCTTGATAGCTTTGGAATCAATCTTCTCTTCATCTTTTCTTTATTGTTATTGTTGTAACATTTGGGTTTGTTGTTGCCGATTCTGCTGCAGTATGCGCACCAATTGTTGTAGAGTATCTCCTGAAGAATCCCCCATCTTGGAGTTCTCTTACACCGACCTTCATGTCGGGTTCACCAATATCGCAGCATGTAGGGTTGAAGGTCACTACAAGGGTTTGGCAAGAGAAGAATGTATGGGGGTTCAAGATCTTAGACTTCGGAGATGGTAGAGATAAGAGAAGGGTTGAAGGTTTCAAGCCAAGTTCTTGAAGATAAGAGATAGCAGGATGTAGGTAGATTTAAGGAGAGGAGTAGACGGAAGAGAAGGGGTTTGAAGAGATTGAAGGTGTAGAAGAATACTCTAAAAAAGAATTAGAAAATATAGAAGAATACTAAAAGAGATGAAGCCTGTCAGTTTCTTTCAGCATTATGAGAAAATACAACTCTAATAGACAAAAACGTGTACAAAATAATACCTTCCTCTATGCTGCTCAGATCGCCAATCTCATGCTTCCAATGGCTCCGAAAGGGGGGTTAAATTACAGGACACTTGGCCAGAATCCTGTTAGATCACTCCTTCTTCATCTCCCACTTTCAAAGTGTTATTCTTTATGCCTGAAAACAGCGATCGCGCGTCGCACAATTTCACTAATCTCCTTTTTTACATAAAATCCTCTCAAATTGGCTGAAAGCTACATGCTTTCTTTTACATGTCCACCTAATCTAGAAGTTATCTATAGTTTTATGGATTTTTACAAGAGATAATATCTAGAATATCAAAAATTGACTAAAAATTTGTCCAAAAAAATCTAATATTTTGAACCATGGACACTAATACTAATGTCTAAAGTAGTATTGACTCTCTAAATCTAAAAGGAAGCCACACTCTAGATTTTTTTGCACGGTGTGCGCGTAGCTGCACGACAACGTGTTTTCATAGCCGGTCGAGAGAAGAATCAAGATAATAAGTTAGAGGAAATGATCTTGGATCTAGAGAGGCTGGAGTTAGACAGAGAAGTAGCAATCCAACACTATTCCATGCAGGCTGAAGAGAGGAGGAAGACACTTAATAAGAAGTTGGCTAGCAAACACATAAGGGAAGGATCACTTGTGCTACGCTATGATAACCACTTTGATAACACAAAAGAATGCTAAACTTGTATTCAAGTAGGAAGGGCCATTCATGGTAATAAGAAGATATCCAAATGGCAAGCAATAAGCTAGGTGACATGGATGGGAGAGTTCACAAGACAATGGTAAATGGATAGCGACTCAAGCCTTATTTTCAAAGAGATAGGGACACTTTGTAGCAGTCATTTGATGAAGAGCAACCAATGAGGGGGCGCAGTCCTCCCTGCTCTACTGGACCATCATTATCATGCTAGAGACATGAATGTATCTAGCCTAAGGGAGGGCTAATGATCCGAGTTTTTTACAAACCGGATTTCTACCACCAAATTTGGCCAAAACCCCTATTAAGAACCTTACCATATCACTTTGGGTTATCTCTTCAAGCACTAGGTATGCTGCATTGCTTCTGGATTATGATAACTCTAGCAAATGGGGGGAACAAGTTCTTAGGAGGGATGTCAATGTAAAGGGTGAAAGGGATGGTTATCTTAGTGAAGATCAAAATGGATTACACCTAGGAGTTGAGTGAGTGCATAGATTTTTCAAAGCCTCCAACTACACGTGGGTTCCGCCTACATCATAAGATTTGGAATCTATCACCATCATTAGAGGACACCTCACCCTAGTATATAAGTCAATATCCACATCATGGTGTCATTTGGATCTTACACAAAAGCTTACAAGCATGGATCCCTTCTGTCACATGCTTATATGTATTTATATATATATAAGGAACTAAAGTCAAAGTAGCTTTTGGAAGCCATTTTTTATTATCTCAATAACTCCCAAGGAAAAGAGAGTTTCAAGAAAATTCCCGCGTTGCCCGATTGGTTTTGACCTGATCTACAAAGTTGCAGCTAAAACTTTTTTCAGATTCTTCACTGATTTGAAATTACAAAGGTACAAATTGTTGGCTATATGTAATTTTTTTCTCTCTTTCACCACATCAACTTCCTATTCTATCCATCTTGTAAATATATTATAATAATGTGTTTGGGCACCCACCTCTTGTAATCTAGCTATCTTTCTCTATTTTGTCTACCACCACCCTTGGCTTCTTGCATGATGACTAAGGTGGGGACTTGCACTATTCTCCATATTTTCAAAGATGCCATTCATCATCTAGGATTATGTTAATCAAGAAGATTAGCTTAATATAATCCCTCATGGAGGCTATATAAGGAGCCCATGGAGATGTAGAGAAGGAGAAGGACAATGACATGCATATGAGAGCACTCTAGAATACCCTCATTCTAGTCCATCTCTTTGAGGTAAGCTATGAGTGAGTTCTTTTATTATGTGGCATAATGGAAAGCTTCCTCTACCCCTCCTCCTCTTGTCTCCCTCTCTTTTCATCTTTTCATTCCATGAATACATAATGTCAAGCTTCCTCTACCTCTTCTCCTCTTGTCTCCCTCTCCTCTCCTCTTAGACTCTCTCTCTCTCTCTCTCATTTTCTAATATGGTGTCTAGTACATATATTCTCTCTTGTGAAGTTGTGTCTTGGATCTTTTGATTCTCTTTGAGAAAGGGATGTCCTAGCCCATCCTCCCTTTGGCTAGGTGGTTCCCCTCTTTAGTTCTCTTAGTAAGGATTAGAGGTTGGATGGGTAAGAGGCAATCCATTCATCATTTCAGTCCTCATATTCAAATGGTTTTATAGCTCTTTGGTGCTTGGGTGCTGGGTAGCTCTCCATATCTCTTTTTTTATTTTATTCTCAAAGTATTATATATATTACGAGTCATTAATATTCCCATTATAGTAAATAGGTCACTTTAACTTGTTCGTACCCTAATGTGTTACTTTTCTTGTTTTCCTAAATTTCCATATATGTTGGGACTTGTTAACTTTTATGTGGAAAAAATTTGGTACCTGCCTAAAATGAATGGATGGCCTAGTTAGGTAGAGAAAGCTTTCATGAAGATGTAGACATACTAGTATGCCTAACAACTCATCCTAGTTGAGATTTCCTATCAACAACATTATTCTCTAGTTTATTTTATGTTTAACTTCAATGAGTTAATCACAAAAGGGATTTGAAACTAGAACTATAGAAATTAGCTACTTTTGAATTATCTCTGGTGGCATGGCAATAAATGACAGTGTAATATATGAGCTTGGTACAATTGTGTTACATGTAACTAGGACAACGAGGAGAATCCATGGTGATCACAACAATGGGCTTGAAAATGGAAGAGGAAATCAGATATGTTTGGCATTTGTGTTTTTGCTAGTTGCTTCAATAGCATTCACTAGTTGCAAAGTATTGTGGGTATTGAAGGTATCAGAGGAAATGTAAATTTCCTTCACACAATTTGTGGTAACAAGTGTAGAAAAGAGAGTCTTTTGTTGCTCTAATACTAGCAACACATAATAGTATTAAAAGTCAAGCATATGTGGAAGAGATAATTATACATGCATTTTGCATGATCCTAAATATTCTTGAGTAGTATGTGCAAGGTATCATAATCACGCTATTGTGGAAAGCCACATGGGGTGGCAAGATTACCAATAGTGCACTCATGGTGATATGAACATGGTTTTACTAGACCAAGATTGATGATAGAGAGTTTATGATTGATTATGGGCTTCCCATATTGCAAGAAAGCTCTATTGAGTAGAGCTAGTGTTGGTCATGGTTTAGAAACAAATTGACTAGAGTATTCTAGATAAAATAGGTATGATGCCTAGTGGCTTATGCCTAGATTTATGTCATTCATCAGTGTAGTTTGTTTGTTTTTTCCAAGGTCTAGTGGTATATAAATAGGTTAATCAATGTAAGAGGATTTGTTTATTGACATGTATATAACGTTATGTTTTTTATGAAGGATCTACTTGGAAATCTCCAAAGAATGGCATTAATGAGGGACATGATTTCTCAGAAGAGGAGCATAGTTCATGGACACCTACAACATTTCTCATCACATAAATGGGAAGTTTTTGAATGTTGGAAGACAATATGTCACTCCATGCACCCTAAGCATGAGAAATTCATCAAAATAAATGATGGTTGCAACACATTTGACTTTAGAAAAACTAGGTACCATATGTGGTACTTTTATGGATTTGATTTATATGTATACAAATTTCTAAAGTGAAGTGTGGACTATTTCATGAGGAATAATGTGCATAGTGGTCAATAGTGTAGCTTTGATGAGATCAAAATTGAGAGAGATCTAGTGTTAGGCAATGGATCCTCACAAAAATCCATTATTCCATGATAGTGAAGCCATGTTTTGTACTAGGTCTCTTGTATGGAACTCATATGGACCATATGTTTTCTAATCTTAATTAAAGGGGATGCTTCTGATGACATTGATGTCATGGAGCATGATCATTTTTAGGTTGAGATAATTTTGAATAGGGTATACCATGTGTGATGCTATAGAATGATGTGTAGAAAACATAAATACTTTCACTTGCATCCAAAATCTTTTGACTTGAATAGTATACACTTGTGATCATGACTACACAAGTAGAGATTGGTTTGAGCTTTATCTACATCAATGTGCCCATGAACATAGGTGGTACTCCATCTACATAGTATTAGGTTGTTAACTTTGCTATTTTACTTTATAGGCCGCAAAATTGGGAAGATTGTTAGGCCCCCACAATCTCATGCCCAATCCAAAAACTGGCATAGTGACATCTGATCTTTCATTAGTACGTACATATTTTATTATTGCAAGTTTTTTGAGTATTCAAGTAATGTTTCACCTTTGAGATTTTCAAAAATATGATATGTATTCTTTGTATTACCTTTGTTAGAGTAGTAAAGGATACGCCATATTTAAGTGTTTTAATACTCTCTTACTATTTTAGATACAACTATAGATATTGGGCGCTTTGTTAGTGGGAGAGAGTTCACAAGGTCTCTCTTGGTTTGTATTCTGCTTATTGGTAAAAAACTTGGGCATGTATTGAATGATGCCCCTCTTGAGTCAATGTTTTTTTTGTAACCACAAACTATGTAGCAAAAGTTAAATTTATGTCCTACTAGGTTTTTCCCTTAATTTTACTCATCTGCTTATGCTTGATGTGGCTAGTGCTTTTGAATTTCATTAATGGGTGAAACTTGTGATCAATGAACATGTGATTTCTGAGTTCAAAGTAGGTAAGGTTGAATATAGAGCTAACAAGATGAGGATTGTTCACATTCCTTTTGGAAAAACAACATTTATTGTTGATGATTTATTCTCAAACCTTGTAGTATTTGTGGTATGTTAGGTGTGTTCTTTAGTTTTTTTCCTTTCCTCACACTAAAGCTTGAACTTACCTTATCAAGAAAAATGGTAGTAGAATTATGTGGACTCAAATTGGCCTAGTGGAGCCAAGGGTGTGTACTAGAAGATCATCTTTGTATGTGCCACAATAATGGGCCCTTGAATCAGGTTGAATGTAGCAAAGCTTTAGGATTACAAGTTCTCATAATTGGCTTGCAAGTATAATTTTTTCTCATTCTTGAATCATTTTGCAAGTTCTCATGATTTGCAACATGACCAATAGTTCCTCTCTTAGAATGGGACAAATTGGGAGAATCAATTTCAGACTAAATACAACCAATGTCTTTTTTGCCTTAAGGTAGCGATGGAGAAATGTATTAATGTTGTGAATTTGTGCCACAGTAGTCATATCAGAGTAAACATTGCTTTCACTAATTAGGTGGTGGAGGCTTTTGGGGCCTAATTTTTGGATGAAGGCACTAACTATAGTGCCAAACACTTGATCAATCAATCTCCTTGAAATTCTATTGACTTTTCGGTTGTAGAGGAGGTGTGGTCTAGAAAACCTCCCTCTTATATCATTTGTGTGTCTTTGGTTGTGAGGATGGGTTTCTACCATGTACCCCACCTAAGAGGTTTGAGGAAAAAGGTAGGGAACACCTAGTTTATGGATTGAGAAAGAGCCTTTATGGCCTTAAGCAAGCACCTAGGGAATGGTACCTGAAGTTTAATGCTTTTATGCATTCACAGGGCTATACATATAGTGATATGGATGTGTGTTTATATAGGAAGAAGGCTCGTGATGGCAATCTTTTGATTTTGGCACTCTATGTGGATAACATGTTGATTACTTAGAGAGTACTTGAATGAGATCGATGCTCTAAAAATTCAGTTCAAGAAGACCTTTGACATGAAAGAAATTGGAAAAGCCTCACATATTCTTGGGATGCGCATTACATGTGACCACTCTCAAGGGGTCCTTTACTTGTCACAAAAGGAGTATATCTAGAAGTTCCTTGAGTGGTTTCATATACAAGATGTAAAGCCTATTGGCAATCCTTCGCCTTCTCATGTGAAGCTAAGCTAGACTGATTGTCCGCAGTCTAATGAGAAGAAGACTGAGATAGCCAAGATCCCTTGTGCATCCATAGTCGACAGTTTGGTGTATGCCATGATAACCACTTGTTGTGACATAGCTTTTACAGTGGGAGTTGTGGCACGCTATATGGCTACACCTACTAGTAAGCAACATTGGGATGCCATAATGGTATCATGAGATACCCGAAGGGCACATTAGATATGTGCATATGTTATGGTGGCCAGGATATAGGAGTGATGGGGTACACTGACTCTAATTATGCAGGATATGTAGACATTAGAAAATACACCTTTGGCTATGTGTTTACTTTGTTGGGGGTGTTGTTTCTTGGATGTCCAAGGTGCAAAAATGTATGGCTCTCTCTACTCTGGAGGCCAAGTATGTTGTAGCCACCATTGAGGCTTGCAAGGAGCGTCTTTGGTTAGGTCGTCTAGTGGCAGACCTTGGTATGATTGACATGGTTCCTACATTACATTCAAATTCTAGGAGTGCTATCTAGGTAGCCAAGAATCTAGTCTTCCATGCAAAGATGAAGCACATTGAGGTGCAGTACCACTTTATCAAAGAGGTCATTGAGGAGAAGTTTGTTGACCTTTTCAAGATCTCAACTCACCAAAATCCTAAAAATCTGCTCACAAAAAGTCTCTCAATAAACTGTTTTGTCTTCTCCTTGGGAAGTTGATGGGAGCTAGATGAGATGACATCTATTCCTCATCCTATCGTACTCTATGTACACATTGTACCTTGTCACTTTTTTTCTTATTCCCTCTTCACTTGACACACATTTTTTTTTAAGTGGGAGGTTATTGGGGGTAAAGGTGCCTATGCCTAGTCACTCGTGTGTATTACTGCATTGACAGTACGCAAACCTACACATTGCAGGTGGTGGATGCCCATCACTGTCACTTCATTCTTTATTCTTTCAATGATATTTGAATAAAGGGAAGGTAGGTCACACAATGTGATTGTTGAAGTTCCAACATCTTGTCTCTCTCTCTCTCTCCATCTACCATAGCTCACACCTCTCTTGCTTCCACTTGCTCATGCTTCAACTTAGGCTTCTCCCTTCACTTTATAACCAAAGGATTGGTCTCTATTGATTGTTGAGCTATTGTAGCTGCAAAATTCATTTACCTAGTTGCCACAAAATGATACCTAGGTCTAGCCCATTATTTGGTGTTAATACATGAGATTTATTGTGATATTAGGCCACATATAAGTTGTCTGCTCCTGTAAATCAAGTCCATGCTCATAGAGATGTTGAGTGAACTAAAATGCTTGCAATCTTGATGCCAATGTTGGAGGAAAATGTGAAAAGTAAGGGAATTAGTACTTGGAAAGAAAGAGAAGTAGTTGTTTTAGCCCTTGACACAGTTTCTAAGGGATGCATTAGTGAAGTTCTTCCCCACTTAGCAAATATTATAGCACTTCTTTTACCTCGTTTGGAAGACAAGTTACCTCTTGTGTATAGCGTAAGTTGTTATACATTATCTTGCTACAATAGGTGGATAGTACAAGTTGTTGATATGCATTAAAAGGGCCACACACAATTTGACAATGTCAAGGCTTTTGTGGTGCATCTTAGACAACAATAAGTAATTTCAAGAGGCTACCTACTTGATTGATGAGTGGCCCAGGTTTTCTTATGGAGGTGGTTTCCCTTTTTGCAGAAGATTTTGAAAGAGTATTAGGAGAGGTCACAAAAATATTAAAACTTGAATTTGTGGACTTCAAGAATGTTGATACTTATGCATATCAATTTAAAGAAACCAACTTAGCCATGGGTGCTCGATTTTTAATAGCTATATGTGTGGATTTCTAAGCATTTTTTGGACCTAGGAATAGGGAAAGGTGCCTATAAGCTTTGTAGGAGATAAAGCAAGAGTTTTGTGTGGTCAAGGACAAGCTAAAAACTTTAGTATAGCTATGAAACAAATTTTAGGTGTCGATGGATCTTTACCTATGATTCAATGATTAGTTATGGAGATTAATTTTTTGTTTTTCCCATTTTAATTTTTTACAACCTAAAGAAGTTGATAGGATCATTAGTAATCATTAATTTTTAAGAAAATATACCATTTGTGTTGCTCAATGTTCATCCTAGTAGGATAGGGTGGCATCTTATAATAACTATGGCTATAGTAAAACCAAGAAGCCAGTTACTATCTTGATTAAAATGAACGCAATGTTTGGTCCACATCTTATTGTTGGAAAAATTTATGAATGAAGTGTTTGTTTTTTGTAAAACACGGCTATGTATAAGAATATCCATAGAGAAATGCTCAAGAAGGTTTGGTAGCTTTCTATATCAATTTGTGATGATACCTTACATGCAAGAGAAAGATTAGAAAGCCATGGGGGAGGGTTCTTGCTAGTCCTCATTACTGTTACATTGTTGGAAATCAATGCAAACGGTGAAGCGACTAATTTGATTCATATTTCTAGATAACCCTAAGCAAGCCCCATACACCTTTTTACACCTTGTCCATGTACCCAATATTGTATTGTATTTTGCCTAGTTTTTACCATGCTACACCATTATTTACACAATCTTGAAGTAGATATTTTGAGCCTATGATCATGCTAGCTTAATTAAGGTGGAGATAAATTCTGGACTTGAGACAAAGGATAGTAAGAATGTGAAAAAAATTGGCAACATATCCTACTAATAAGAAAAGAAGAAAATGTGAGGCATTGATGTCCTCCTACATGAAAAAGAGGCCAACATTAAGAAAAAACACAAGCGATCAAATCATGGAGATTATTGATCATTGCTCTTGTTATAAAATCATATCACAATGTTCTTTAATGGGATAATTAAATAAAAAAGCTTTTCCAAATTAATTAAGAAACCAAGAAAGTATTAGGAACTATGATAAAATAGCAAGCCAACTTGGAGATCTATATAATGTCTTATTATTGGAGTTTCAAGGTTGATTATGAAAAAGAGTGGCCATCCAGAGAGATGAGATTGAAGGTAAGGTATTGTTCATAGTCAAAGTTGTGGTGGAGAGAGTGTAAGAGCCAAAGCTTGTTAGTAACTCTGTTTTTTGTTATGTAAAGAGATGAGGTTGTGAAGCTATGGAGATGGAGAGGATTATACTTGATCACATCAAAGACCTAGTGAAAATTTTGAAAATGCTAGTGTCAAAGGCTTGGTGACTACAAGTAGGATCATGGAAGAGTCAGAGTGCCTCATGGATTTGATTCATAGTTGGTTGGAAATGTCTTAGAGGTGAAATACCCTTGAATTTAGCCCAAGGGACTCTATTTGTCCATGTTACTTGGATTTTTAAATAATTGTGATGCTAATTCTATCAGTGTACGAGCCTTTGATTGAGAACTCTCATTGTATTTTTAAATGGAGATTTGACTGAGGAGGTGTATATGAAACAACCTAAGGATTATGTACACCTTGATTACCCAAATCATGTATGTGGGCTAAAAAAGGCATTACATGGACTAAAATAGGCGTCAAGAGCATGTAATTCTTGCATTAATATGTATTTACAATAGGCTAGTTTTGGATGGGAATGCAGACCATAGTTTGTTTATAAAAAAGACATAGAAAGGTTATGTTTTCTTGATGATTTATGTGGATGACTTGATCATCACTAGAGATGATGAGCATGGGATTGCTAAAAATAAATCCATATTACAATTTGAGTTTAAGTAAAAGATTAGGGAGAGCTAAAACATCTCCTTGGGACTGAGATTGTGTCTACACCTCAAGCTATGGTAGAGAAGCTATCTACTGGCAATTGCGTTAGTTTGGTTGAAGTTGTTTGTGTCAATGGCTCTGAAGCTTCTATCATGTGGGTTATAACGAGAGGTCAAAAGGGTAAAGATGTTGATAATACTCTTCTCGTCTATGCTGAGAATATTTCTTTCATGATACACTCTTGCACTTTGAGGAGCTGACGTCACAACATACCACCATTGAGGTTATCAAGGATTTGAATAGAAAAGTACCTATTCAATATCACATGTAAGGGTGAATTAACATTTGTGGCTATTTCATGTCGTTTTTAAAAAAAAGGTCATGCACCTATTCACAATGGGCCAGCAAGACAAATGTGTCACGTAGATTTTTCCATCGTTTCTCAGAATTTATTTCTAGAAATCAAGATGGACCTCATTGAATGGTTGCCCTAACTCCTTCCAATAACACTTTGAACCATTGTACATCAAATATGATCATGGAGAATCTACGATAATCCATTGAGATAACACTTTGCAAGTTCCCAAAATACTCCATCTCATCTATAATGGTGTTTGGATCCGTGGCCTACCGTCAGCTCTCTTGCTTGAACTTTTCTATGACACCACAATCCATTGTGGAGCACATTTTGTCGATGCGCTCAATGTGGAAATGTCACCGGCGCGACCACGTTGCATTGTAGATTTTGTACTGTACAATGAAATGATGAGATTAGTTGTCGTATATAAAATCTAGATAGGATAGCTTATAAAACATGCGATCACCTTTGGACTACATCCACTCGAGAATTCCCACTTGACCTCTACCCCTTTGCGAGAAGTTGTGATCAAAGCTCCATGTAACTCACACATAGACATAAATTGTAGCATCTCCTCCATGCCCTCAGGATATTGAATGAGTCAATGGCCTATACTACGTCAAAATTTTGATCGTACTTCTTTATGATATTTCCTTACTTGCTCGTACCTAGCGAGCCACTTCTCCATGGATGCAAGATGCAACATACAAAAATGATTCACTTTCTCCTTCATTGCAACATCCATTCTTTTTTCTATCCCATTTTCAACCACCACATCTTCAGTCCAAAATCTATCATCATCCTTCAATGATCATACTGTAACGTGTCCACCTGTTATCATCAGGACATGTCTTAGCAATCCATCGAAAAAGATGTCTAGAAAGCTCCGCCCAACACTCCCATGGAATGTCATGGGGTTTGCGATCTAGGACTTTCCGCGTTTGCCACGTAGCGGAAGTATTCTGGCCATTTTCACTTAGGATCCACCTGAATCATGGTTTTCCCTAATGGTCATTTCCTAAACAGCAACTAGCGTTGAACCCGAGCGAACCACTTTACACAGAAACGCCAGGTGCGAAGCAGATTCACGTTGCACTTGGTTCAATGAGAATGGGAAAAGAGAGGGATGCAAGGCTCGACCTCTCTACCATAAGGCATAGTTCCATTCCGTTCCCCTAAAATAGCGTAAATCAGGATTATTTTAGCTTAGACTCTAGGTCAGCGCCCTTGCTATTCGTGTCCTTTGAACGATCTTCTTACAGTCCATCATGATTGAGAAAAGTTCCTGACCAACCGGGACCACCCATCCGTAGGATGGACCCATGGCCACATCCACCGCACTTTCCTTAGTTTGTTTTAGTTATCTAGTTACCTACCACATTTAGTTGGACATGCATCAATCAGCTTCCTTAATTAGCCCAAAAGGTACCGATTCCTTCTCATAATCATAGGACTTGATATAGAAAAACAGTATTAAACAAGTTTCTTTTCAACAGGTTATCATATTTATCTTTGAAATACATTTATAAAATCTAGCCCGTAGGCTTATCCATAATCCGCCCGAAGGCTATCCAGCAATCCACAGGGATTACTAATCCAAGATTCCGCCCGTAGACTAGTATGCGGGCCTCGAGATCCAATCCCGAGTCATGTTGGCCTCTTGTACACGGCCTGGAAGGCGAGGGATTTACGGCCAGAGCCCTCCTTGGCACCCAAGCGTCCTCCTGCTCCAAGTAGCGCTCAACAAAGAGACCTCTCACGGCGGGTTTGGTCCACCTTCCCGACATGGTTAACTACCCCCTTGGTTAGGGTTAGGCAGATAGTCGGGGGTAACTGAAGCTGCCTCTCCCTTCAGGCCTTCAACTTGAAGCATTAGATATCTTTTCATCGTTTAATTCTTTGAGTAAACAAAGCAAAACAGTGCTCTTTAAACTGTTACAAGCACAATCATTCCTAGTGGTCGTTATTTTTGGCCAACTGCTAAGGAGAAAATCCTTCTTTCCGAATGCATCCAGCACTCGATCCGGGATCAATTGTGACATGGCAAGATCCCCAATGGTTTGTTTGTTAACCCTTATATCCTTGGGTTAGGACCATACCCTACTTACCCAACTTAACCAATGCCTTAAGTTCTATTAGCAATAACTATGTTATTCCAATTTGCTGATTGGTCTTTTGCTTCCAAGCAAATATCTAATCCCCGTATCTTGGTTACTTTACCCAAGAAAGGTACTAAATCAGGACGATTATTCATCCTCTTACAAAATAAAGTTGTGTAAGAATCTGCCAATCTCAGTCCAAGGAATTGGCCATTCCCTTGTGATCAAATCACAAAATCATGCGACTCTGCAACTTGTTGCCAAGTGTTACACCTAATACATGGGACTATTCTACCCATCGAATGGCGTCTTCTAATCACGAAATCATGATTAGATAGGAAATAGGGTTAGGGTATCTTCATAACAATCCATTCATGATTGCACTAGGCCGATATTGTCAATCCTAGGGTTCCAATTTCAAATCGAGTTTCATCCTTTTAGCGAGTGAACCTTAGGGTAAAAACCCTAGATTATTTTTTGCAAGTATTGTCCTATTGTCCCTACATTCCATGAATGTGGACAAGTCTTTAGGTTATAAGAGTTTCAACTTGACAATAAGCGCGAGTAAGTCACGTCCTCAACGTGCTAAACCGTAGTTAGCACTTTGGGATATGCTGCATCGATTTAACCCTTCCTAAGTGATTCCTTCATTTCAAGGTGTATAGGTTAAACCAATTTACTTGTCTGTTCTTGAAGATATTTACGATACCATTTTTGTAATCATATGATTCATTGCCTACGTATGAGTAGATTTACAAACCCTAACTTTTTTAGTTAAGATCAAAGCATATGTTAGGTTATGGCATAATTCCTATTGCTCCTTTTCTAACATGCAATCAAGATTCATGTTACTAAGCTTTAGGGTTTTATGTGAACCATGCAACCTTTTTTTTAACAACTATGTAGTTGAAACAAGATTTATGCCAATTGCCTAGAGTTTAATCTTCTTCATGCTGCCCTAAAGTCATTTCCATGCCTAGCAATTTCCTACAATTATTAGCAACTTTCTTTAAAGAATCATTTCGAAGAAAAGATGTTCAATAATGCGACATGCGATTTATTCCTTCCATGCATAATCGAAGTGTACTATCATTATTTTGATTTGTAAAGATGGGCATTAGTTAATATAAGATCGTTACTTTGCAATGCATAAAAACCACTTGCTAGGAGTGCATAGAGATCTTATGCTCTTCTTTTTCATTCGTTTAATAAAAATGACCGATTCTTTGATCAAAGTTATTTTCTTTAATTTAGCCAATGTATTTTAATAAAAAAAGTGCATCCTAATTCCATAAATGAACCATGCACAATTTGAAATATTATGACGTTAATCAAAATTAGGAAGAAAAACGTGGTCTTGTGGTGAAATGTCCACATGGATGGTAGGAGATGATCCTCCTGCAGTTGCGCCTTGTGCCTTCTTAGGGGCCATCACGAATTCGGCCTTTTTGTAGATTTATGATCTTGGCCATCTCCTTCACACGCGAAACTTCCTTTGTGATTCAGCTTCCTTGATTGATTTCTCTGTCTTTTGGAACTGGCTTTATAAGGCCTTAAAGGATGCCTCCACGAAGTAGGGAATGGATTTAAAAGACTTGAGAGGGAAGGCTTTTAAAAGGAGACCAGGGTTATAAGGATCAATTGGGAAGGCTCATGGAAGTCCAGGGAAGGTAGTTTTAAATGGGCTTTGTGAAATGCTAAAGGTGGGAAAGAGGTTTAATTCCCGAACTTTAAGGGGACTTGGGTGGGAATTTCAAGAAGAAGGGACTAAGGTGAAAATTTCGAGGAGAAAGGGAACTTGGGTGGAATCCTCACGGAAAGCGGGTTAGGTGGAAATTGCAAGGGAATGGATGCAAAAATCCCGGGGGAGGGGGGGGGGTTATAAAACCCTCTTGAAAAGGCTTGGGGAAGCCTACAAGAAGGGGGGATTCCTAAGGGGTGTTAGCTATATATAGTCTGTCTATATATAACGTCCTAGGTCCCCTCTATATATCCTATAATGTGTGCTCAGTTGACACACTTCTGGAGTTCCACTTCCGGTGTCTCATATCTCTCCTCTCCTCTCTTCCTCTCATCTCCCGTCTTCCTCACAATTTCAAACATGGTATCAGAGTGCACAAATACGCCCGGAGCTGGAGGAGAAGGAATGGGTGCTCTCCATCAAGGGCATGCTCGACGCGTGCTTGTGCGGGCTGTGGGACTCCACCCGTACCACAGCAACCTTGGGGAGAAGCACATGCTTCGTGGGAGCGCTACGTCACTCGCTGTCTACTCATCTTTCATGGCAAGGGATCTGCGGCCGGGGTTCTTTCTTCAACGCACAGGATGCTATCTTCAGGATGCAGGGTTCAAAAGGCAGGACCATCGAGAACGCCTTCAAATCATTCGTTGTTGCTAAGTCCCTTCAAGATCATCTGAATAATCTCAACTTGCAACAACCTTTAACGCCTTCACGACATACATCACTTTTGCAATAGCCGTACAACAGCAAATAAGACTGTTGTGATGGTGTTGCGTTCAGGATGGAACTCGATGAGGAGTCTAGTACTGAAGTTCCATTGCGGTCAATGTCAACGAAAGCTGAAGGTGGAGAACCGGCTGTCCCAAGAATAGGAGAGAAGCCTAGATTTGTTGGGTTCTACAGAGAAGATGTTGTGCAAAATGTGGGGCAACCCAACGTTATGGAAATGGTCACAAAAGCTGCAGGGCATTCAGACTCAAGCTCTGATAGTGAGAGTGAAGATGATGCTGAAGATGCCGCACTGGGTTGTGCATGCATCTGCTGGACGATAGTGAGAGTGAAGATGACGCTGAAGATGTCACACTGGGTTGTGCACGCATCTACTGGACAAATCTCGAAGAATCAACTGAAAAGATTGAAGATATTTGGGTTGTGGATAGAGCCTTTATGCATGGTGACATTGTTGCAGCAGTTTCATCACCCCTGGGACAGATTGGCATAGTTGTAAATGTTGATCTTAGGGTTGATTTGGAGTTTCCTAATGGGGAAATTATAAAGGGGATTAATAGCAGAAAAATTAAGCAAATACGTCCTCTTGTGGTCTTGGGCCACCCGTTTTCTGCTAGGCTACTCAGATTAGCAGTGGTTGCAATCGTTTTCCTGCTGTGATTGGACCCCAACAAGTGATGCGGGAGCGATTTGAAAGGAATCCCCGCGTCTGACTTCCACCAGCGAAGCTGTACAAAATGCAGTATTGAGGCTTTCCAGAAATGGCTCACTGGTCTTTCCATTCCTCAATCCACAAGAGAAGTTCGACAGATATTTGTGATTTCTTTTGGAACGTATTTGCAATCTCTTAATACTGTTGAGCTTTTGCCTCACACAAAGAGTGAAGAATAGCCCTATTTACACAGAGTGAAGAATATCCCTAATTACAAGAGCAGAGGATTCAAGAGTGCATTCCTAATTTCTGCTTGGATCCAAGAAAGGCAAGTTAGGCTATTGATATCCTTTACTCCAGCCATGGCACTGGGAAGGCCTGTGCAGAGTGCGAGTGAAGACGAGGTGAGAGCAATGTTGTCGTGTGAGGGGGGCGATGGAAAAAGGAAGCCGCGGTCCTCATACAAAGGAACAAGGCAGCGGGGGGTGCACCTCCTCAAGCCTCCCATCTGCTACCAGGCTACTTGGGCATTGCGACTCAAGGCTTCCAAACTCAAAAGCTTGTGGAGAAGCCAACCCACTTCCCATCTGTAGTTGATCTTCAGAATTGTGGTATCAAATGATACATTGTTTTGTTTATATTCTTTCTAGCTGATGAGGGTCTATATTCCAGTTGATGACACATTATTTTGTTTATATTCTTTCTAGATCATGAGTGTCTATATTCTAGCTGATGACAAATTGTTGTGTTTTATTTATATTTTGTTCATGGGGCCCCACATGTGTTATGTGGTCTATAGAGCGGCGTCGCGAACCGTCTCTATAGACCTTGTGTTGTTCTAATGTCACTATAACGTTTTTCTTTAAGTTTTGATGTGACAGATATACTGCTTACATCCCAAGTTCAGTTGAAGGAATTTCTTGGAGATTTTATCTTTTGCAGTGATGTCACTTATCCTTATTTTACATGTTGTATATTTAGGAGTGCTAAAGCTCTTTTGATGCCTCTGAATAGGCTGTTGTAATTCAGGAGTGATGTAGCTCCTTCTCCGTTGATGTTGTAATTCACGAGTGATGTAGCTCCTTTGATGCCTATGAAAAGGCTCTTGTAAGTTCAACTTTGTACTTTTATATTTCAAATATTAATATAACGGTAGGCCTATATAGAGCTGTGGGTTTTTCCCTTGAGCCCCCAAGGGTTTTTTCATCCATAGTAAGGGACCTTTATTTGAGCGGGAGTGTTAGCTATATATAGTCTATCTATATATAGCGCCCCAGGTCCCCTCTATATATTCCTATCATGTGTGCTCAGTTGACACACTTCTAGGGTTCTACTTCCAGTGTCTCATATCTCTCTTCTCTCCTCTCTTCCTCTCGTCTCTCGTCTTCCTCATAGTTTCGAACAAGGGGGGCTTTAGAAGATTCCCAAGAAGCTTCTAAAGCTTCTAGGGATCATGAATTCACTACGTGGGAGAAAAAGGAAGGTGGCAGCTGGCGTACTTCTTGATCGGTGGCAGATGGTAGCGTATCCCAGTACTGACGGCCTGATCGATGGCATCCACCACTCTTCCTTCTCTTCAAGCCTTCTCCCTGCCACTCGACTGGTAGCCTTACGCCCTCCTCGGTCTTCTTTAGCCTCATGGCGCACATAGAGGCGATGCTTCTTCCTATTTCTCGTGTGGCAACATTGCAGCATTGTGGCTCTGCCTCTCTTCACTCCCCACCACAAGGCTTTTATACGTGAGGGGAGGGGACCTTCCCGGTTTACGCGGCCATAATGCATGGCCATATTTCTTCTGCGAACTCCAGGAAGGAGCTTAATCATCCTTGCTATAACCCTCTACTCTAGCATGGCCTTCGACTGGAGAAAGAAGGGATAATTTTTTTAAAAATGCCATAAATATAACAATTTCATCTTGATCTCCTTCCAAGCAGGGGTTCACACGAGCATAAGCGGGTTTCTTTGATTTTGGTCTCATTCATGCCAATGGAGATTGTACAGTTGCCCTATCCATATATTTAATGTCGGCATCGTCATTGCATGTGCACGTAATATTTTCCAGCATAAATATTACAAATACTATGGTAGAAATAATTAAAATGGCACTATCTACTACAATGGCAACTTAAATAGAATCACTAGAGAACTACCCAACGTCAAAGCAACAAAAACTCCAAACCCAAAGAAAAACACCATGCACTTGCACCCAAGAAAACAATGATACAAAGATTCATGGTCAAGTATAAAAACCACATGTGCAATTGTAACATTTTTATAGCTCAATAGAGGGAAAATAATCACAAATGCTATGGCCACGATTAGTGGAACACAACATATAAGGTGATGACCACATTTCAACACAATCTTCAATGAATTTGATGTATGCTACTTTTGTAGGAAAAATATTTGGAAATTTCTCTTGCTAAAGAATAAAACATAAAATAAGTGTTCACATCGAGCATAATAGTGCATCTATACTTTTAGCGCTAATTCAACAAAATTATACTCTCAATCTAAGGCTCACACACCAATAGAATTAGCATGAAAATTTTGCAAAACTCTAAGAAACATCGACAAGTAGAATCTCTTGGGCTATATTGAAGGAAATTTCAACTCCAAGACATTTCCAACCAACTAAGAATCAAATCTATGAGGCACTTCCATAATCATACTTGTGGTCACCAGGCCTTTGACACTAGCATTTTCAAAAATTTCACTAGGTCTTGATGCAAGAAAGTATAATCCTCTCCAACTCCATAGTTTCACCAACTCATTTCTTTATATAACAATAAAATAGTGCCATTAATTGGCTTTGGCTCTTACACTCTCTCCACTACAACTTTGACTACGAACAATACCTTACCTTCAATCTCATCTCTCTGCTTATCACCACTCTATCTTGTAATCAACCTTCAAACTCCAACAGTGAGCCATTATATAGATCTTGAAGTGGGCTTGCTATTTTATCATAGTGCCTAACACTTTCTTGCTTTCTTGAATTAAGCTGGCAAAGCTTTTTGCTTTGATTATCTCATTAAAGAACATTGTATTATGATTTTATAACATGAGCAATGATAAAGATTCTCGGTGATATTATCCCTTGTGTTTTTTCTTAATGTTGGAATCTTTTTCATTTAGGAGGATATCAACATATCACATTTTATTCTTTTCCTCTTAGTAGCATATGTTACCATGATTTTTCACATTCTTACTATCCTTGGTCTCAAGTCTAGAATTTATCTCCACCTCAATTAAGCTAGCATGATCATAGGCCCAAAATATCTACCTCAAAATTGTGTAAAGAATGGTGTGCTAGGCAAAAAATGAGAAAATACTTGGCAAAGAATGGTCATAGGCCCAAAATATCTACCTCAAAATTGTGTAAAGAATGGTGTGCTAGGCAAAAAATGAGAAAATGCTTGGCTATATGGACAAGATGTAAAAGGTGTAAGGGGCTTAATTAGGATTATCTAGAAATATGAATCAAATTGATCTCTTTACCTTCCTCACATCTGCCATGACTTCCTTCCTACCTTTCTCTCTCTTTCTCTAGTATTTTTCTATTATCTTTTGTCCCTTCCCATTTTTTTAAACCTATTTAGATAGGCATAGTAGGTGGGACAAGACCTTTAAGTAGTGATGGAGTACCATAGGGTGTTGGTAGCCTTTGTTGGAGATTTGATAAGACCCATGGGAAAGTGGTAGGTATGTAGATCATCTTTAGTAACTCATCATCAACTCTGAGGTAAAATTTAAGGGGTTCCTTGTTCAAGATGGCTCACAATACTTGGAGAGAGTTTTAAGTGTCATTACTTTTTCAAAAGAGAGTTCTTATTATTCATACTGGAGAGCTTCCATGGAAAAATCAACAACAAATTATTTCTCATTAGCATGCATGGATTGACATCCTTCCCTAGCTTGATTCTATTTTGTAAGATGCTATTTATCATATTCCTTACATCTCCACGTTACTTTGTGTTGATTGCATTGATTTCCAGCAATATAATAGTAATAAAAATTAGCAAGGACCCTCCACAATGGCTTTCTAAGCTTTCTCTTACATGTAAGGCATCATCACAAATTGATATAGAAAGCTACCAAATCCTCTTGAGCATTGCTCTATGGATATTCTTATACATAGCCTTTTTTTGTAAGAATTGGACACTTCATTCATAAAATTTTCCAACAACAAGAGGTGGACCAAACATTACATTTATTTTAATCAAGATAGCAATTAGCTTCTTGGTTTTACTATAGCCACAGTTATATGTTGTCACCCTCTCCTACTACAATGACCACAGAGCAACACAAATGATATATCTTCTTAAAAGTAACAATTGATAATGATCCTATCAACTTCTTTAGATTGTATTTTCAATTTAAAAATATAAAAATACAAAATTAACCTCCAAAAATAATCATTTCATCACAGGCAAAGATGCTTCGACACCTAGAATTTGTTTCATAGCTATACTAAAGTTTCTAGCTTGTCCTTAAACACATGAAACTCTTGCTTTATCTTCTACAAAGCTTGTAGGAAACCTTTCTTGCTCCTAGCTTCAGAAAGTGCTAAAAAATCCACATGGATAGCTTTTACAATTTTTTGCACCAATGCTTGAGATACTTTTTTTAAATTGGTGTGCATAAGTATCCACCTTCTTGAAGTTCACAAATTCAAGTTCTAATGGTTTTGTGACTTCTCCTAATACTCTTTCAAAATCTTCTGCAAAAAGGGAAACCACCTCCCTAACACAACATAGACTACTCATCCATGTAGTAGGCAACGTCTTGAAGTTGCTTATTGTTGTCTGAGATGCACCTCAAAAGCCTAGACATTGCCAAATTGTGTGTGGCCCTTTGAATGTATATCAAAGACTTGTATTATACACATATTGTAGCAAGATAATGTATAACAACTTGTGCTATGCACAAGAGGGAACTTGTCTTCTCAAATAGGTAAAAGAAGTGCTAAAATCCCTCCTAAGTGGGGAAGAATTTCATTAATGCATCCCTTAGCAACTACATCAAGGGCTAAAACAACTACTTCTCTTTCTTTCAAAGTACTAATTTTCTTACTTTTCACATTTTCCTACAACGTTCGCATCAAGTTTGTAAGAATTTTAGCCCACTCAACATCTCTATGAACATGGACTTGATTGGCACAGGCAGACAATTGATATGTGGCCTAATATCACAATACATCTCATGTATTGACACCAAAGCATGGGTTAGACCTAGGTATCAACAAAGTAAATGAGTCTTATAGCTACAATAATCATTTACCTAATCGTTGAGCTATTGTAGCTACAAGATTGTTGAGAAAAAATACCTCAATAATCAATAGAGAATAATCCATTGGTAATAAAGAAGTGTTTAAGAGTTCTAGACAGCCCATAAAAGCTGCTAGAGACAACAATCCATTCAACTTTCATTAGAGAGCTTGCTATAGTATTCAAAGCACATGCCACTCATGGGAACTTATTGATATCTGAGTGGATAGCTACATTATCGAAATGATTCTTTCTAGAAAATCTATAACTTAGAGACAATCACTTTATTAACAAGACCCTTATCTAGGTCTCGATTTAGATATATTCACTTAGCCTTCAAATGATGAGAAGATGCTTGATCACTCTCATTTGTACTTATCTAGAACCTTAATCATAAGTAGCTCCCAACAACTCTAGAAGAGATAGGCAAAACCATAGTCCTAGTAGCAATTGTTGGTAAACCCTTTAGCCTATTGATGATATTGAAATTTTGGATATGAATGTGGCATCAATAGCTCTTAATGCAAAAGAACTTGATCTATCTACTCAAGATAAAGTGTGAGAGACTAGAAACATTACTGATGATGGCAAGGATGAATCATGGGCTTGCAATGCCCTTGTGGTGATGATGAGATCTAGCTTAATGTTGCAAGATGGAGACACATGGCATTGTTGAGAGGGAGATTGGATGATATATGTGCCAACACTAGAAGAGCGGACTCTATTTTTCCTTAGGAGGGCCATTGCACATAGATGCATGAATAAAACATGAGTTTTGAAGCCTATGCAAATGCTTAGAGCTTATGTGCAACAAGGATTTGATCTATACTAGGGTATTTCCTAAAATAATGACTCAAAGATTTTGGCAAAATCCTCCCATCATAAGGATTTGTACTATTACTTTCATTTCATGCATTGATCTTGATAGGTTGTACAAGATATCAATCAAAAGGCTTTGATTTGGCCTCAGTTGGTATGCTTAGACTTTGGTAATTCATAAATTTTCTTTCTTTTTATTCTTTCTCTTCGTACTGTCTACATCCCTTCTATGCTAAACCCATGTGGTAACTCATCAGTTGTCTTTCTTTTTAATATTTATCACCCTACTGTTTGCATCCCTTCTATCCTAGACCCTATGGCTAGGCCCTGAACCCTACATGCTCTGATATCATTCACCTTGATGAGTAGTCAAGTGGGGCCATAATCACTTTTTGGGCCTTCAATCCTATATGATCTAACATCGTTCACCTTAACAAGTAGTCAAGTAGGACCATAATCACTTTTTGGCCATACCCTATCCCCATGTTCCTTGATTCCTATAGCTGACATGTTTCCGTACCTCTCTAGCTTTTTGGACTTTTAAAATCCTATGTGCGTAGCCATCAAGTCATATATTGTGCATATTTTTCAAGTTTATACTTTTCACATTCCTTTATAAACCTAGTTTCACTATTAGGTTTATATATTCTAGCTTTTCCTAGTGGCAAATTCTCTGCTCTCAAATAAGTTATAAATGATGTCCCTTCACTTTGTAGCTTTTCACATTACAACTTTGCATCTCCTTTGGGTTTTTGGCCTTTGGTTAGCCCTTTTGTCCTCACATGTGGAACTTTTATCACTTTTCTTTAGTTTAACCTCTCTTCAATGTGGTGGGCTTTGTAACTTCTTTGTTGCTATCCCTCCCTCCTTTTTTGTCCATTTGAACCTAAATGTCAATGGCATTATAGAAATAAACCATTTGTAGATGAGGTCTATGTTGGTGTAATATATAACTCACATGTTGGACCGATTTCCTCTCTCACACATTTTTTGTATTTTGGGTTGCTTTATTCTTGCCCATGTTTCATCTATCATGGGTCTCTTTCTTTTAGAGTATGCTTTTTGAGCTAAATGTCTTTCCTTATAGCATAGCTTCGGTGTATGATCTGTTGTGCTACACTTTCATCTTGTCATTTCATATATGGTGTGCAGATTCTCTAATCTCATATCGTAAGTATTCTCTCAGCCAACTATGTCAAATTCTATAATCGTCAACTGATTTCCTTGTGGACAATGCTCTGTTCCTCACTCTCAAGGAGAATGATTCCTTGGGTGGAAAGCAAAGATGTTACCAATTCTTGAAGAGCTATGACTTGCATGATATTGTTCTTGGTAATTATGAATGTCCACCTCAACCAATTGATCAGGCTCATGATAATACCCTTGCAACTGAAGTACCTATCTTTAAAGAAGGGATAATTATTTATAATGAGTGGGTGAGACATGACAAAGTTTCTCGTCCATATATTCTTTTTGCTCTTCAAGAATCTCTTATGCTTGATGTATGTAACCTCTAAACCTCACAGAAGCTATGTGAGAGTATTTAATAGAAACAATTATGATCTCACAAGAGGACACATAGTTAGAATAAATTGACCAAGCTTTACTTTCTCGAAGGTGTCCCTTTCCATACTCTACACGTAGGGGTTTTCATGGTGGTAACTTCTCTCATCTCAAGTTTCCTAATAGACATTGTTCTTATTGCAATAGAAATGGTAACACTACATATGATTGCTGTGCAAAACAATATGATGAGGAACATCGTATTACAAATAAACATCCACGTTTATCTAGAGATTATTCTCCTTGTGACTACTCTAAATAGAGTGATCATCCAACCCATCTATGTTTCAAGAGGTGTTTTGATTCAAATCATAATAGAGCATGTGCTGCTACACATGACAACACTACAAACGAAGAAATTTGTGTGAGTTATTCTATCTCTCTGGAAAGGATACTTCAAGTTCATGATGGATATCTTTTAATTATTGATTATGGTACTATAAGAGACATGACATATCAGTCCTAATGGCTACATGATTGTCATTCTATTACTATCAAGAAATTGGTTTATCTTGTTGATGACACAACTTGTCAAGTCAAAGGTATAGGTGATTTATATCTCAGCACTCTTTCTTCAACTAGAATTCTACGTGGAGTTTTACATATCCTAGATCTACAAAGGAATATTCTTTCAGTTGCAAGACTTTTCAATCTTGGTCTCTTTGTCACTTTTGATCATACCAAGTACCACATTGAGAAAGATAGCCAAACCATAGTTGTTGCTCCTCGAAATGGTAATCTTTCTCACTTATCTTTAAATGAAGATGTTGCAAATATTGTTATAGCTCCTCGTGATCTTAACATCAAAATATGGCATCATTGGTTTGTTTAGTCCGATTTTTCTAAGCTCGTTGATCTTTATCAGCATGACCTTGTTCAAGGTACGGAATTCAAAGCTCGTCCTCATATGGGTATTTGTGAATATTGTACACTTGGAAAGCATTTTTGAAAACCCTTTTCCATTTCCACCACAACTCATTCTTGTTACAACTATATATATCATCTCTCACTTGACTTGGGTCTCACCTATATATACTAACTCTACATCAATATGAATCATTCTTTGGGAGCATGTCTTGTGTATCTCTCTCGTACTCTCTCTCTCTCTCTCTCTCAACATGGTATCAGAGCTATGGATGCGTAGCAACAACAAGGAAGATAAGTTGTTTCATTGTTTATACTTGATTGAATTCTTTGCACAAGTGATGATTTGATACATGAACTTGTTCAAATTAGAAGTATTAGTTAATTTTGTCTTTAAAAATAAAACCAGGTCCAGGTGCGTAGCTCTCGTCGTGCTCTCAAATCCTATCAAAACCGCTTGTCAATCGGAGTTCTGGATCAAAAGTTATGACAGTTCAAGATTTAAGACATCAATTCTGCTCGAATCTGCGATTCTTAATTTAAAATTGTATTTCTAATTACCGTTTGTTAATCCCCAATTACAGTTTATTAATCGCTCGTCTTCGTTAATGATGTTGATTACGACAAGCAAACGTCTTGCTATTTTTAGCGATGTTTTATTATCGTTCACGTTCTTTGCTCGACTGAAATAGCACTTTTCTTATATGCGTCATCTCGTCTTGCACGTTACGCCTCTCTACTTCGGGCTTTCTTTTTAGTCACTCAATACTTTTCGTCGTTCTTACGTGCATATCCCTATTTTGATTGTCATGCGTCTCAACTACGCTCGTCTTATTTGTTTTCTCTCGACATATAGGCATGGCCAATTGCGTAATTGTTAATGGATATCCGTCTGGCCAACGTTCGGTTCCCTTCTTCCAAGGACAAGGCTTTCCTGGGTGGAAAGCAAAGATGATGCTAATTCTTGAAGGTGACGAATTATTTGATATTGTTTTGGGCGACCTGTCTTGCCCAGTTCAACCTATTGATGTGATGAATAACAATTCTGTGATTACTGATGGTCCATTATTTGAACAATGGAAAATTGATCATACTGATTGGATTCGTCGCACTTCCTGACTCACTTATGTTGGATGTCTTTCATCTGGAAACCTCTCATGCTATTTGGGAGTATCTTATCTCAACGTTTGAGAAGAAAATGGTCACCAAAATTTTATATCTCCAAACTTGTTTAAAGAATCTTCAATATAAGGTTGGTACTTCTATGCACTCTCATATCGAGGCTTTTAAAGACATTATCAATCAGCTTGGTGCTGGCGGCGCTCCTATTGCTAAAAATCAGATTGTTACTCAACTTCTTTATACCATCAAAGATCCTTTATATGACAATATCATCACTATTTTGTCTAACAAGGATGATATCCACTTTGACAAAGCATGTATATCTCTTATTGAATATTCTCAACGTCATGAGCATCATTTGGAAAAATCTGATGCTGTTTTGGTCACTCGCGAACAAAGGGATTTTGATGCTGCTTTTGTTGCTCGCAAGCATCCTGCTTCACATTTTCAGCAGGGTGGACACCCTAATCCAGGTAGTAGATCTTCTCGTCTTGCTTATCCTAACAAACATTATTCTTATTGTGATAAGAAAGGTCATGTGGCTTCTGACTGCTGGGCACGTCAATATGATGAGGAGCATGGAGTTACTACAAAGCAACCTCGCTCGTCCAAAAGTTTTCCTCCTTGTGATTATTGTGCACATACAGATCATCCATCTCATCGTTGTTATAAACGCAGATATGATGAAGAATGTTCTCCAGCTTATATTGTTCAACAAACTATAACTGATGATGATCATACTCATTAGGAGCTCAATTTCGTCCATTATGATATCTCTCCAGAAAAGGTACTTCATGTTCATGATGGTTCTCTATTCATCGTTGATTCAGGTGCCACTGGAAACATGACATACCAATCGCAGTGGCATCACAATTATCATTCCCTTCCTGTCAAGAAGTTTGTTTACCTTGCGGATGATACGACTTGTCAAGTCAAAGGAGTGGGTGATTTATATCTGGGGACTGTTTCATCCACTAGAATATTAAGAGGAGTTCTTCATGTTCCAGATTTGCAAAGAAATCTTCTTTTTGTTGCTCGTCTAGTTGATCTTGGTTTGTTTGTTGGCTTTGATCATAATCAATGTCATATAGAGAAAGACGGGCATACTATAGCAGTGGCTTCTCGACATGGTAATCTATTTGAGCTATCATTGAACGATATAGTTGCAAATGTTGTTACTGCCCCTGGAGATGCAGATTGCAAATTATGGCATCAATGATTTGCACACTCCGATTTTGCCAAAATTTTTTATCTTCATCGTCATGGTCTTGTGCAAGGTATGGATCTGAAATCTCATCCACGTATGGGAATATGTAAGTATTGTGCACTTGGAAAACACCATCGTTCGCCTTTCCACACTTCTACTTCATCACATTCCTGTGCTCTCTTGGATTTGGTTCATACCGATATTTGCGGTCCTGTTCCTGCCTCAAAGTCTCAATATCGATATTTTATAACTTTCATTGATGATTTCTCACGGTACACACATGTCTATCTTCTTCGACATAAGTCTGAGGCTTTACCTATATTTAAACAATACAAGATAAGTGTGGAGCTTCAAACTGGATTCTCTATAAAGACGCTTCGCAGTGATAATGGTGGTGAATATGTATCCAATCTATTTGATGACTTCTATAAAGATCAAGGTATTCATCATGAGTTTACAGTTCCTTATTCTCCTTATCAAAATGGTTTTGTTGAGCGCAAAAATCGCACGATTCTTAATGCTATATGTTGCATGCTTATACACTCTGGTTTGTCTCGAAAGTTTTGGACTGAAGCACTTCTAACAGTTGTTTTTATTCAAAATCATCTTCCAACTACTACACCTGCTGGTAAAATTCCTATAACAATTTGGACAGGGAAGACACCTTCAGTCTCTCACTTTCGCACATTTGGCTGCATTGCTTATATTCATGTGCCCAAGGACACTCGACATAAGTTGGATCCTCCAGGTTTGAAGGTTATTTTTCTTGGTTATTCAGATCATTCCAAAGGTTACAAATTTTATGATCCTTCTTCTCAAAAGGTTATCATTAGTCGTGATGCTATATTTGATGAGAAGACTATGGGTGGCACATGGTCGTCAGATGTTTCAGATGATACACAGTCTTTGCTTAGTGCATTTCCTTACTTGCTTTGTGATTCTACTAATTCTGATGATCATAAACCTCCTTCACCTCCAAAGAAGATTGATGAAAATTTGGAGATCTATGTCGATCTTCCTATTGAGATAGAGCATGGATTCTATTCTATTGAATATGATGTCTTTGATGATGCTATGTCTATCCAAGAGGATCCAATATCGTATATGGAAGCTATCAATTCGTCTCAAAGGGATCAATGGCAAGAAGCTATGCAAGCTGAGTACGATTCCTTAATCTCCAAAGGTACGTGGATTCTTACTGAACTCCCCCCAAATCGTGTTCCTATCAAATGTAAATGGGTTTATAAAACCAAGACCAAAGCTGATGGCTTGTTTGATAAGTTCAAAGCACGACTTGTTGCAAAAGGTTACTCACAGGTTGTAGGAGTAGATTATCAAGAAACATTTTCTCCCGTTGTGCGCTCCACAACTGTTCATATGATTTTGGCTTTTGCAACACTATTTGATCTAGAAATTCACCAAATGGATGTTAAAACGGCTTTTCTCAATGGATATCTTAAAGAAGAAATCTATATGGAGCAACCTGAAGGTTTTATGATTGCAGGAAAGGAGCATCTTGTATGTCAGCTTCATCGTGCATTATATGGATTGAAGCAAGTCTCTCGTGCTTGGTATATTAAGATTGATCAGTTCCTCACATCTAAAGGTTTTGTTGCATGTTTTGCTGACCCAAATCTTTACATCAAAAGGGAGGACAAATATTTTATTATTCTTGCTCTATATGTTGATGATACTATTCTTGTGTCAAATAATATTGCTTTTTTGGATGCTATGAAGAAGCTTTTATTGACTGCATTTGAAATGGTGGATCTTGGTGAGATACATTCTTGTTTGGGTATTCAAGTTCAACGACACCGACAATAAGGCATTCTTCTTCTTCGCCAGACAAAGTTTATTAATGATATTGTTAAGAAGTTTGGGTTGACAAATGCGTACTCTGCCAACACTCCCATTCTTTCAAGCTCTACCAAGGGTACATCTACAACACGCAATGAAGAATCAGCCATTCATCAACCTTTTGCTAATCTTGTTGGTTGTCTTCAATTTATTAGTTTAAACACAAGACCAGATATTTTATTTGCAGCTAACTTTTTGGGACAGTATCTTTCTTCCCCTTCCACTATTCATTGGAGTGCTGCAAAACGTATTTTGAAGTACCTCAAGGGTACTAAGGAATTTGGTCTTATTTATCGTCGTCGAGAGGATTCTTCTTTATCTTCTTCAACTTCTCTTGACCTTATTGGATATACAGATGCTGATTGGGCAAGTTCACACTTATCCATGCGATCTACAAGTGGGAATTGTTTCTTTGTAAATGGATGTTTGGTTTCTTGGTCCAGCAAGAAACAACGATGTGTTGCGGTTTCTACAACTGAAGCCAAATATGTTGCTGCATCATTAGTAGCTCGCGAGCTAGTTTGGCTTCGACAACTACTTGCAGATTTGGGACATCCTTCATCATCTAGTACACCTCTTCGATGTGATAACCAAAGTGCTATTATTCTTACCAAAGACTATATACAACATAGTAAATCAAAGCATATTGCTATTCATTATCATTATGTTCGACATGAAGTCAAGAAAGGTTCCATTATGGTGGAGCATTGTCCCAGTGATCAAATGGTTGCAGACATCTTCACAAAAGCTCTTAGTGAAGCTCGCTTTAGCTCATTAAGACATGCACTTGGTATTGTTCCAAGTTCTTGTCTCATTGATTGAGGCATGTATCATTGTATTCAAGAAAACTTTATAGTAAATCATTTTTGTATTGTAGGTATGTGTAGGGGCTTGGGTTTTTCCCTTGTTCTCCCCAAGGGTTTTTTCACTCACAGCGAGAGACCTTTGTTTGAGTGGGGATGTTACAACTATATATATCATCTCTCACTTGACTTGGGTCTCACCTATATATACTAACTCTATATCATGTTAGCTATATATAGCCTGTCTATATATAGCACCCCACGTCCCCTCTATATATTTCTATCATGTGTGCTCAGTTGACACACTTCTGGGGTTCCACTTGCGGTGTCTCATATCTCTCTTCTCTCCTCTCTTCCTTTCATCTCTCGTCTTTCTCGCAGTTTCCTACATGGTATTAGAGCACACAAATACACCCGGGCAATATGGGACTCCTCCCCCTCCATCTTCATGGTCTACCATAGTATGCATTTTTTTGACATGCATGGCAATCATGACAAGTTCGGAGTGCCAGAATCGGTAGCTATGGCGATAAAGGCTTCCATCGCCATGTTGGTCACGCCACCTGCGAGTGGCCCCTACGGAAGAAGAACCGTTGGAGCAAGAGCACTTCCTCTCTGCAGAAGCATGGCCGCCGCGTGGATTTGGGAGGCTCTCCGTCTTCGGCCCCTGCGGAAGAAGAACCACCGGAGTAAGAGCACTTCCTCTTTGTAGAAGCTTGGTCGTCACGTGGATTTGGGAGGCTCTCCATCTTCTGTCCCTGCCTTCACCACAAATTTATGTACAGTGTTAGCTCGTCTCGTCATCTTTGTGCGCACAGTGCACCAGGTTGCGTGGTGCAGGTCCTCCTGCGTTTGGCTGGCAAGGGTTTTCTTGTCTGTAAACATTCATTGGAGATTCAATAGACATGTATTCATTTGTACGTTGTAGCATGTTCCTACTGGCAGGATGATGGCTAGTATCTTCTTACCTAGATGCAGTTTGTAGGTTTATGTGATTGAATAGCTTGATTCTGCTACCGGGAAATTGGTTATCAATGTTCTTTCTGGAATCAATCATCAACGGCTCCATGGTTCTATGTGATATCGAATATTGCTAGAAACTTGCACTATCTGGAACCAATCTTCAACGGCTCCGTGGTTGCATGTGTCCGAATATGGTTGTGTGTGACCGAATAGCGTTGAGTCTATCAGCACATTTTTTGTCAGTGGAAATGGGTTCACCTTTTGTTGTACGAGGGATTGAACAATCTATTCTGGCAGCTTTGTTCCACAGCTGCTTCCTTGACAATGCTGCTTATTGGATCTCCGTCTTCGGGTTTAGGTGACCTATCGGGCCTATGCAAGCTCACAGCCATGGCCAGGGATTGTGGCCACACCATGGTCAGGGATTGTGGTCACAAAGATGAAACTGTCAAGAGGCTTGATATATTTGAAGCAAGTGAGGTCTATTCTCTGTGCAACTGCTTCCCTTCTTGGACATATTCCCTTCTGGACAAATTGCAGTGTTCTTTGCATGTCCAAGCACAGGACCTTCCACAAGCACAAGACCTTCCACCCCTTTTTGAGAAGCAATTTGGGTGGGATTTGTACTTGCTGACTCACCTCAGCTCATCGTGGCAATGCATTCCGAGATCTAAAACTGTTGCTAATGGCTCTAGGACTATTGATTTTAGGGCTATTCAGCATTTTGGCTTAATGCAAAGCAGTAAATATCAGTGTAATTCCTCTTCTGGGTTGATGCAGCAGACCTTTTCCATACTGAGTCAGCAATTCAGCAGTGGTCACAAGTCTCCTATCAAAGTGTGGTGTCCTCAGGAAAAGAAGCTCCTGAAGGCAATAGATGTTTGCTTGTCGTAATCAACATCATTAAAGAAGACGAGCACGAGCGATTAACAAATTGTAATTGGGAATTAACCAACTGTAATTAGAATTACAGTTTTAAATAAAGAATCGCAGATTCGAGCAGAATTGCTATCTTGAATCCTGAACTATCATAACTTTTGATCCAGAACTCCAATTGACAAGCGATTTTTAAAGACAAAATTAACTAATACTTCTAATTTGAACAAGTTCATGTATCAAATCATCACTTGTGCAAAGAATTCAATCAAGTATAAATAATGAAACAACTTATCTTCCTTATTGTTGCTACGCATCCATAGCTCTGATACCATGTTAAGAGAGAGAGAGAGTACGAGAGAGATACACAAGACATGCTCCCAAAGAATGATTCATATTGATATAGAATTAGTATATATAGGTGAGACCCAAGTCAAGTGAGACATGATATATATAGTTGTAACACTTGCCGAGTCGCAATTGATCTTGGATCGAATGCTGGATACATTCAGAGGAAAGGATTCACTCCTTAGCAGTTGGCCAAATAAAACAACCATCGGATCGATTGTGTTTGTAACAATTTAGGAGCATTGTTTGCATTGTTTGCTCAAGGAACTAAAGATGGAAAGATAAGTAATGCTTCAGGTTGAAGGCTTGAAGGGAGAGGCAGCATCAGCTACCCCCGACTGTCCGCCTGACCCTAACCAAGGGGGTTGTTAGCTGCATCGGGAATGTGGACCGAACCCGTCGCGAGAGGTCTCTCCGTTGGGCACTACTTGGAGTAGGAGGACGCTTGGGTGCCAAGGGGGCTCTGGTCGTAAATCCCTTGCCTTCCAAGCCCTGCATAAGAGGCCAACACGACTTGGGATTGGATCTCGAGGCCTACATACTTGTGTATGGGTAGAATCTTGGATTAGTAATCCTCGTGGATTGCTGGATTGCCTTCGGGCGGATTATGGATTGCCTTCGGGCAAATTTATGGATTAGCCTACGAGCTGGATTATATGATGTTTTTCGAAGATAATAAGATAACCTGTTGAAAAGGAACTTGTTTGACACTATTTTTTTCTATGTCAGTGCTAAGATTACGTGAAGGAACCGGTGTCTAACTAGCTAATTAAGGAATCTGTTTTATGCGTGTCCAACTACATGTGGTACATAATTAGACAACTAAAGAAACCCTGAGGAAAGTGTAGTGGATGTGGCCATGGGTCCGTCCTACGGATGGGTGGTCCTGGTTGGCCAGGAACTTTTCTCAAGCGAAATGGATAGCAAGGAACTTTTCTCAAAGGAAATGAACAACAGGCAACGCTGGCCTAGAGTTCAGGTTACTAGAATCCCGATTTATGTTGTTTTAGGGAAATGGAATGGGACTATGCCTTATGGGAAGAGAGGTCGAGCTTTGCATCCCTCTCGTTTCCCATTCTCCTTGAACCAAGTGCAGCATGAATTCGCTTCGACCCTGACGTTTTTGCGTAAAGTAGTTCGCCTGACGTTTGACGCTAGCTGCCGTTCTAGAAGTTTGACTACTAGGAAAACCCTGATTTAGGTCGGTCCTAAGTGGGAGCGGTCGGAATACTTCCGCTACATGGTAGAATCGAAAAGACCTAGATTGCAAACCCCATAACATTCCATGGGAGTATCGAGCGGAGCTTTCTAGACCCTCTTTCTGATGGGCTGCTAAGACGTGTCCTACGAGCAAACAGGTGGACACGTTACACTTACCTTATGCAACAAAAAACAACGGAGTCAGATAGTTGGACATCCATTTTCTCCAACATGGGCTTGTCCTTGGGAGATATACTAAGGTAATCCTTCTTCTCAGGTTTCGCAAAAATATTCACAATTATTTTCCCATACACTTTACCCACCCTCTCGTAGTTGATGGGACCAAGTGATGCGGCTTTCCTCTTGTAAACTTCATCTTCAGTTTCCAAGACCTCCTACCTTTTTTCTTTCAAGATAGACTCTTGTTGAGTGGCACCCCTTGTAGAGTAAAGGTGACTGACATCCTCGACCTTTGGCTTTTTCCCTCTCATGGACAATTTCGCGGGAATGTTAAGGATGTCATAGGATTTTTGATCAGTGGAAGGCAAGGGCCTCAACACTTTATCGAACCTATACCTGATTCTGTTGATCATGTTGAAATCTTTATTCATTAGGGTAATTCTATGAGTATGCTCAACAGCAATGTAGGCATCGTTCATGAAATCAATGAGACAATCTTCTACCGCCTCTTGTAGAGCAAGAATTGCTAAGAGTTGCCACTTCTTATGAAGACCAGAGACAGTTGCCACTCTAGACAATCTGTTAGAGATTTCTTTTACAACTCTTATGAAAGCAGCCTTTGGAATTACATGCTTTGCGGCTCTCTGGGCTTTTCTAATCTCACCGAAACACCTCTGCATGTAGAAGAACCGAGACTTCCTCTTTTTCTTTTGTGGCTTGGGAGGCTCACTGGCTGCAGCAGAAGTAGGCTTAGATGCAATTGGAGGGGATGAATCCTTCACAAGGGAAGTCTCACCCTTAGCTTCTTCAACTTCAGGAGAAAAAACATTCTCTACACTGGAATGGTTTAACTCCATGGAAGATGCCTAGCGAACACTTGGTGTAGGGGGGATCTCCATGACAATATTCTCTAGGGCCTCTGATGGCCCAGCCTCAGCAATATTTGAAGGGAGTTTCTCCTCAGATTCATCAAATTATAACTTCCTTCTACCCCTAATGTCCTTCCTATCTACATAAACTTTTCTTGCAGTTTGTCTTGTCCTTGCCATGCAGAGGAGGAAATAAAAGAGCCAGAAAGACAAAAGAGAGATAGGAATTTTCTAGGAAAATTTGACAAGATAGCATTTGCTTTGTGGGCAGCAGGCACAATACAGCGCAAGGAGGAACAAACGCGGAAGACGGATCTGAGCATTCGCACTGTATCAGAGACGAGAACAACTCCAACACCTACAAGAAGCCAGCCCGATATGATGCGAGAGGTCAATTACGTGGACCACCAAAAGACGCCCTCGCTCCGTATCCAACAAGGGGCCACGAAATGGTGCGAAATGAGGAAATCGGGAAAGATGTAGAAGCACCCTCACTCCGTATCGAACAAGGGGCAATGAAACGGCACGAAATGAGGAAACCGGGAAAGATGTAGAAGCACCCTCGCTCCGTATCGAACAAGAGGCCATGAAACGGCACGAAATGAGGAATCTGGAAAAGATGTAGAAGCACCCTCACTCCGTATCAAGCGAGAGCAATTGATACAATGCGCCAAGAGAGGAACGCAATAGGGACAGAAGTGGGATCGCTCCGTATTGGGCAAGCACGGCGTGAGAGCTCAAGAGAATGTTAAGTGTACACGTAAGCAAAAGGGTCCCTTATATAGCCTCGTCAACCATGCCACGTGTCGTGACACGTATCTCGCATTAATTGTGCCACTTGTCTGCCTAACGTCTATATACCACGTGTCGACTAACAATCAAGCCACGTGTTTGCCGGCCACGTGTCACATCAGGATAGTGCCAGGTGTCGATGCCCAACACCTAGTGCCACGTGTCGATGCCTAATGGCTAGTGCCACGTGTGGATGCCATGTGTCGGTGCCCAATGGCTAGTGCCACATGGCATAATTGCATGCCCTATATAAGGAGGTGTCGGTCATCTGTACGGCTTTTTCGGCTGCCTTTTCCAACTTCTTCATTTGTCTCCCGATACGGCGCGAGGGCGAGTGTTCATTTTTTTTGGGTTTTCCTTCTCGCATCGTTTCGAGCATAACCTTCTTCTTGTCTTGATTCAGCGCGGCCTATTGCGTTCCCAAATTCTCGTTTGTTCCTAGATTCTCGTTCGTTCCCAGATTCTTAACCCGATACGGTGCGAGGGCGAGTGTTTGCTTTTTTGGGGTTTTCCTTCTCGTGTCGTTTCAGGCATGGCCTTTTGCGTTCCTAGATTCTGGTTCATTCTCAGATTCTTGTCCCGATACGGGGCACGAGTAGCAAAATACGTGTTTAGCATTTGCGTCTCATCGCGCCGTATTTTGCAAGCCTTGGAAATATGTCTGAACCTACAGATTTTGAGGGCTCCAAGGTTCTGCCAAGGATTAGGAAAAGGAGAAGGCTTTCTACAGGCTCAAGGGCTTCAACAAGTGATGAGCATGTGCATTCTATTTCCTCCCCATGCTCCACCACTAGTATCAGAATGCCGAGGACATCTCCAGGGAAGAGAAAGTCTGCAATGAGAGTTCTTGGAGTATCAGAGCTTACTGATGTCACTCCATCAGAGAGGCTTCTTGACTTTATCCTTCAGAATGGCATGGATCTCTCTTTCTATGGAATTGTTAAGAATGTCTTTAATCCTGATTGGGATCTTGACAGCGATTTGTAATATTGTAAAAAATATTTTTTGGAGGAATTTTTGGAGTTTGAAAATCTAGCAAGTCTTGCTATTGAAGTTGATACAAAGGAATCTGTCCATGTTCCTATTGGGTCAACAGGAAATGAAAAGTCAGTGGTTACTAGGAGGTGTGGTTCCCACTCTCTTGACAGGTTTTATGCAAGAGACATATTGTGCTCCACTCATTCCAAGAACTGCAAGATTATGTCAAAGTCAGCTGCTTTTATTGTTTTCACCCTTGTTAAATATCCTATGAAAGCTGATGAGCAACATTTAGAAGGAGCAAAGTCTACTAGCTTTTGTATGTTAGATGACCTGGCAGATGAAAAGGAAACAGAGGAGGTTGTAGATGTAGATTTTGAGGCTTCTATTGCTGAGAAGCTAGATGTTGCTCAGTTCAAAGCTGAGACCATCATTGAGGAGAGCCAAGGAAATGCAAACCCTACAACTGATGAGAGTTCTCACTATACTGTTCCTTCTCTACCATCTATACCTTTCAAGGAGAATGAGTACATATCACTGTCAAATATTCAAAAAATTTTCAATCTTAAGGGCTTCTGATGCTGCAAATGGGATAGTTGACATAGAGAATGAATCAAAGGAAGAGATACTCAAACTTTATACCGAAACTGGAGATGATAAGTTTATTGATGTTGGTGAAGAAGTATTATTGATGAGGAGTTTGATCGCATGCAAAGCCAACTTGGGATTTCCAATTTTGGAAGAGAGGAGTCTGAGTATGTTAAAGAATTGATAAACACCAACAAGACATCATCATCAATAAATTTATGGAATCCAATTAAATTGGAGTACGATGAAAACCAAGTGGTAAGATTATTTCGAATTTGCTTTTACACATTGGTAGGTTTGAGTTCCATGCTCATTTGGTATGGGTGTTATTTGCAGTTGGAGGTTGCTGATTCAGATAACTTCTTGGGACGTGGCAAAGGATCGAGAGCTAGTGGTAGTACATTGAAAGACATTGCACTTGGCTACTACTTATCTAGGATTGACCCTAATTCCTTTTTAGTACTTCATAGTAGTTTCTCAGAGGATGCAGCATGGCCCATACTTTGTATTAAAGCTCTTACAAGGCTTCTAGGTTTCTCAGGATTACAATATAATGCCCACAAAGTAATGTTTTTGGAAAAGATTGCAGCAATTAGGATTTTTGGCTACGGTCCAGGTTACTCTACTTCTAGAGCAGGATACTTTTTGGCCTTCACATCCCACGCCTTGGCTACAAACCGAACTGATGTAAAATCCATTGCTGGCTACAAGAGAAGAAAATTTCTACATTACAGAGGAAAGATCCCTGACGAGGAAGAGAATGTGAGAGCTTTGGAAATGTAGCTTTGTATATATTCTATCTTATATATAAAAGTGTGACTGCTCATGTGTCATTGCCATCTTTTATCTGCATTCTTTGAAGTTGTCGTCGAAAAAACTAATTGAATAGCTCCTCCAAAGCATTGCTTTTTGTAACTCCTCCCCCATGCCTTGTGCTTCGAAAATAACTTGTGCGTGCTTGATAGTGGGATTTTTCCATGCCTTGGCTACTATAAGTTGCTAAGGGGCCATGCTCCTCCACAAAGTAAGGCCCATGAATATGAAGAATATGCTGCAATACAAAGTAACACTCATTTTATGCCAATTGAAAAACCTGTCAAAATAAACCCATATTAAATAATTGTTACTTTACCAGATAAAAAGTGATATCTTTTTCTCCCCATGCCTCTTTTATCGCTTGAATAAGATTTGTGATTGATCTTTTGAACTCTTCCGCATATGTATATGTTGTCTTATGTTGCCTGAGGAGTTTCAGAAAAACATCAAGGTGTATCCAAACCTCCATTCTAAGAAACACAAGCCTCGGCGTGCTTGCAACATTTGTTGTGATCTCACATAGCTCTCTCCAACACTCCCAAGCCGCATTCACGTGCTTTCCTGAATGGTTTCCTAAGAATCGTCTAGCTTTTGAGCCTCCCATAGAGACATCGGCCAAGATATCTCTTTTTTTTCCTGAAAGTATTGGATCCTTTCTCAAGTGAACTTGGCCTCCATGAAATCCCAATTTCGATAGTAATGCCTCGCATTTATCAATACACTCATCTGATAAAGATAAAGGCTTAATGGAATATGCGTAGTCAAGATGCAACCTGAGAAGCTTATCGATTATTCTAATCTCTGTATGAAAAGTACAAATATGAACATTCTTAAGAGAGATTGAAAGAATGGGATCCCATATGTCTTCTATGTTTTTAAATTTACTCAAATCTATAGAGTCTCTATTTGGGGCTCTTCTTACTGGTCGCAAACTACTCCAATATTTAGATCCAACACTTTTCATGCAATAAATGCAAGGATATTTTGCATTTGCACCATTATATATTCCAAGCATACATTTGATAGTTTTTAAATCAGCACTCATATGCCATTCCACATTAAAATTACCAACCCCATCAACTACCAACATTTCGCCTTCACTTTGAGACTTAATGATATTTGGAATACCTGTATGGTTGAACAACCATTTTAGCGTTTGATGATTTTCAATTGGTACCTCGGCTGCACCAATCCACCAAATCTCCATCTCGAATTGGATCTTATGCAATGGAGCTTGGCTCTCACCATTGCTGTGGTCCAATGCCATGTTCATGAGGCAGATGCTAACTCTTTCCATCTTCTATCCCTTTTGAATCTGTGCTTCATCCAACTTTAAGGCAAACTTTAGAATGCCATAACTTTTCTTTACTGTGATTTTATACATGTGAACCATTGCAATTTGCACCTTTTTGGGATCAACCCATATATTGTTAAAGGCATTGTAATAAAAAATTGTATTTTTTTATTTTTCATAGGACATAGACCCTTCAATGTGAATGTACTCTCCAAAAATGTGTTGAATCTTGCAATTCAGGCAATTCTTGCAGTCAAAACTGCAAGGGCTCAGGGCAATCCAAATGCAGTTACCCTATTGCGTCTAAGATTTTTAAACCATAATCCAGAGATAGCACGATAACCTTTCTGACTTATACCCACAATATCACACGTCTCTACACTTTCATTTTCTTTCATCGTGCCTTTTAAGTCCTTCACTAACTCTTTGAGAGTTGGACCTCTCAAATCCGCATTTTCAGGTGACTTAAGAATCCTCAAAATATATTTCTTATTCATGGTTTCCTTCAAAAGTTTGATTCTTTCTTCATTCTCTCAGATATTGATGCCTAATATGTTAGAGACATATTTCTTTATAAGATTTAGTCTCCTTTTCTTTGCGCTCTTACACAAGTTGGTTATATTTTTTAATGGTCTCTTCCTCTATCTAAATCCTACTGGAGTTTGTCTCAAGTGTGTTAGCTTATCCTACAATGACTTGTTAACATTTTTCAAAATATCAATCTGACTTGTCAACTCTAAAATATTTGTTTCTACAGTTTCTAGTGCTTTTTTCATTTTGTGCATTTGAGCTATATATGTGTAAGATGCAGAGTATAACCTCATACAATAGCCAGGCATCCCATTATAACCTTCTCCAACATATCTTATATAGTCATGGACATTGAAAAAAGGAGGTCGTTTACCTGTAGAAGGATCCCTGGGATAAATATTTCCGTCCACCCACAAATCTATATGCTTCATTCCTTGTGTTCGCAACCTATTGGCTTCGATCTCATCTATCAACACTCGATGATGTATACTTCTCCAAGATGTGTAAATTGGATCTAGCTGAACAGTTAGCTCGTATTTACGTGTGCTTGCACCTGTGTTATTTGAAGAGGTATTGCTAGACATTTTAGCAAATGAACCGAGCAAGAATCTCAAAGTGATAGGAAGCAAGTGCAACAAAAAGAATGGCAAAAGAGAATAGTATGTAGAAAGAAAATGCGGGATCAAACAAATGCGATTTTCGTGAAAAAATCTCAAAAATACAAAATCTCTCAAGTTCCAAGACAAAAACGGCCGAAAAGGTGACCCCTAACCTGGATTAAAAGATGAGGGAAATTAATGGCTGGCCTCTTCAATGAACCAAATATTCTCTCAATAATCACATATCGACAACCAAATTTAGAGATTTCATTCTTCCTAAACCTCAACTAATTAGCAACTTAATCACTTTCTTACAAGTGCCTTTTTTGAAGCGTTTTTTGCCCTAATGGGTAGAAACTGATTGTCTTCCACTCTTGGGCATGATTGCCAACTGCTCTACACCCGACATTGCTATGCTAAGATGGATTGCATATATTAAATCTCTCAACCCCGAATTAAAGCATACTACAGGAAAGGCGAATCCAACTACTAACATGCTCTCATGTGCAAGATTTGACAATGAAGAAGAGCTAATGGAAGAAGATGAAGCTGAAGAATCTATACTTGCTGAATTTCATTCCATGGCTACTAAAAGTACATTTTTAGTTGTTGCATATACAAACCCAAAGCTAAATCTCACAGGTGATGCTGATCTTTTTAATTGTATAGCATTAAGTACAGTAAGAACAGGAAAAGGTATTGATGTAAATCAGCATACAACCAGAAAGATCAAAGATTTATCTATGGAGGAAGGGTGGTCAACTAAAAGATAGCATGTTCATTGCATTGCTCAAGTTCTAGTTCATTTCTTTGAAGAAGATTATGAAGAAGATTGGTTGAAGATCAACCAATATTTGAGCACAATGAAGAAGAAAGAGACTTGGACTAATGAAGAGTTCAAACATATTAAGAGGAAAGCTTCTAGATTTTTTTAAAAAAAATTGGCATCTATGGAAGCACGCAAAAAAGAAGAAAGGAGCACATGTGTGAGTTTTAGATAATAAAAGGTTGCAACTACAGGTAATGAAGGAATTTCATGAAAGCTTGTGGGTTGGCCATAGAGGTATATGGGCAACCTTTATTAAAGTCAAAGAAAAATAGTGGTGGCAGAACCTGTATCAAGATATAGAGCATTTTGTTGAAACCTGTTATGTGTGCCAGATGTATTCTATGGTCAAGCATGAAGATGGGTTACAACTGACTTATCCCTTGTCTATACATTATAGATGGGTTATTGATCTTGTAACCATGCCTAACAACTGGGTATTTCTCAACACTTTGTAATATTCTCTTTTCAATGTGTAACCAAACATAATCATCAATTTTGAAATTCATAGCTTTTCTTTTTTTGTTAGCTTGTTTTGTGTATGATTGCTGGGCTTTCGCAATCATGTCTTTAACTTCAGCAAAAATAGTAGCATGCATATTGGCAATATCATCAGCAACTTTAACTTTGTTTGACAATGATGTAATAGGTGTAGGCAATCTATGTCCATAAATTATTTAAAAATATGCTTTCTGGGTAGCTGTGTGTGGTGTATTATTGTATGCAAACTAAAGTAAATGAAAGTGTGTATACCATGTTTGTGGTTTTGAAATTGTGTATGCACACAAAAGATCTAAAATTGTACTATTAGTAGCTTTTGTTTACCCATTTGTTTCATGATGAAATGTAGATGAAAAATCAATCTTTATACCTAAATTAGCAAATAAAGTAGTCCAAAAAGTATTGCAAAATTTAGAATCACGATCAGGAATAATAACTTTGGGCAAACCATGGTTAATGAAAACAATCTTCAAAAACAATTGTGCAGCTTGAGATGCAGTTAATGTTTTCTTGCATGGAATGAAATATGCTTGCTTGCTAAATCCATCTACAATAGTCCAAATCATATCATGATTAGCTTGGGTGTTAGGCAGACTAGTTATAAAATCCATTGAAATATGTTCCCATGGTCATTCAGGAATCGGTAAAGGCATTAACAAACCATATTGCTTGCCCTAATGTCACTTAACTCTTTGACAAATTAAACACTCAAATACAAAGTTAGAAACATCAAATTCCATTTGTGGCTAGTAAAAATCTTCAACCAATGTTTGTAAAGTAGAAATAATACCTCTATGGCCTTGATATGGGGGGCAATGAATTTCGTGCAACAAAAATGATCTAAATGTAACGATTACACACAACCTTTTCTCATAAACATAAATCCTTCAGAATAAGACAATGAATCTATTGGAATCCAGTTATTTGCAACTAATTTATTCCAATGAGCTTGAAAACTGGGGTCTTGATTAGAGGTATATTTCATAGAGATAAGGGAATCAAAAGATATAACGGAGATGTTATGGATACTTGGTCTTCTACTTAAGGCATTGGAAACAACATTATCTTTTCTAGGTTGATATTGGATAAGTCGATGAAAACTTTGAATGAAAGTGGCCCATTTAATATGACAGTCTAGCTGACTAAGGAGATGTTTGATACTTTATTGGTCAGTTTTGATCATGAATTCAGATCCCATTAAATAGTGTTTCCATTGACGTAAAGCTTGTACTATAGCTAGAAATTCCTTATCATAGGTAGAATACTTGAGTTTAGATGGTTTAAGTTTGTAGCTAGAGTAGGCTATGGGATGTGAATCTTGCATAAGGACAACTCCTATTCCAGATCCACTAGCATCAGTGACTACTAGGAAGAATGGTATATTAAAGTCACGTAATTGCAATACAGGGGCATGTGTCAAGGCATGTTTCAGTAATTCAAAAGACTTTTGTTGATTATCAGACCAATGATACACAATACCTTTCTTTAATAATTTTGTCAAAGGCAATGTAAGCGATGAAAAAATTTCTCACAAATTTTTTGTAAAAGCTAGCAAGACCCAAGAAAGAACGTAATTCATGTATATTTTTAGCTATCGGCCAATTTAAAATTGCTTCTATCTTTTTAGGATCAACTTTAATACCATAAGAAGAAACAATATGTCCTAAGTATTCAATTTGGGTTTGGAAAAATTTACTCTTTTCAGGATTAGCATATAATTGATTCTCTTTCAACAATTTGAAAACCAAAGATAAATGTTCAAATGCTTATTCTCATTCTTACTGAAAACCAATGTCATCAAAGAAAACAATTACACAATGCTAATGCTTCAAAAATATGCAATTCATCATACAACTAAATTTGGGTTGTATATTAGTCAAACCAAAAGGCATAACAAGAAATTCATATGATCAAATTGAGTTCTAAATGCAGTTTTGAAAATATCAGGTGTATCCATTCATACTTGATGATATCCAGATTTAAGATTTATCTTGCTAAATATTGTGGGTCCTTATAGTTTATCTATGAGGTCGTCTACCCTAGGAATCAGATATCTATTCTTGACAGCGATCTTGTTTAGGGTACGATAATCAATGCACATCCTATAAGTGTTATTTTTCTTCTTGACTAACAGGACACACTACAAGGATTTGAGCTAGTAGCGACGCCGATTAGCAACGGCGAATAGCGGCGTCGCTATTTGCGTCGCATTTGCGACGCAAATAGCGATGGGCCGCAGGGAAAAAATGCGGCCGAAATCGAGTGCGGTTTTCATTTCGCATTTGCTCCATTGTGAGTTTTGAGAGCGAGAGCGAGGGAGAGAGCGACCGTCGTGAGAGAAGGAGAGGAAGAAGACTTGTCGCCCTGCTGCCACCGCCGCCGTTGTTCGCGAAGGAGAGGAGGAGCCTTCATCGCAAAGAGGAGCCGCCCCACGCTCGCCATATCTCATCGGTGAGTCTCCCTCTCTCTTTCTTTTGCTTGTTTAAGGTTTAAATCACTCTCTTTTGCTTGTTTAGGAGAGGAAATGAAAGAGAAAGAGAGGGAGAGGGAGAGAGAGGGAGAGAAAGAGAAAGAGAGGGAGAGGGAGGGAGAGGGAGAGTGCATTCTCTCTCTCCCTCTCCCTTTTGCTTGTTTAATGTTTAAATCACTTTCTTTTTTGCTTGTTTAGGAGAGGAAATGAGAGAGTAAGAGAGAAAGAGAGGGAGAGGGAGAGGGAGAGGGAGAGGGAGAAAGAGAAAGAGAAAGAGAAAGAGAAAGAGAAAGAGAGGGAGAGGGAGAGGGAGAGGGAGGGGGAGGAAATGAGAGAGGGAGAGAAAGAGAAAGAGAGGGAGAGGGAGGGAGAGTGCATTCTCTCTCTCCCTCTCCCTTTTGCTTGTTTAATGTTTAAATCACTTTATTTTTTGCTTGTTTAGGAGAGGAAATGAGAGAAAGAGAGGGAGAGAAAGAGAGGGAGAGGGAGAGGGAGGGGAAGGAAATAAGAGAGGGAGAGAAAGAGAAAGAGAGGGAGAGTGCATTGTCTCTCTCCCTCTCCCTTTTGCTTGTTTAATGTTTAAATCACTTTATTTTTTGCTTGTTTAGAAAATGAGAGAGAAAGAGAGATAGAGAGGGAGAGAAAGAGAGGGAGAGGGAGAGGGAGGGGAAGGAAATGAGAGAGGGAGAGAAAGAGAAAGAGAGGGAGAGGGAGAGGGTGAGGGAGAGGGAGAGGGAGGGAGAGTGCATTCTCGCTCTCACTCTCCCTCTTGCTTGTTTAATGTTTGAATCACTTTCTTTTTTGCTTGTTTAGGAGAGGAAATGAGAGAGAAAGAGAGAGAGAGAGAAAGAGAGAAAGACAGGGAGAGGGAGAGAGAGGAAGAGAAAGAGAGGGAGAGGGAGGGGAAGGAAATTTAAGATAATAGACTTATCGATAATGGTATGCAATGTGCTTTGCCATGGGCCACGTACATTGGTGACTCTTTAAGATGGCTTGAAATTGGTCATGTCCTTCATAATGTCCAAGTAGGAGATCTAATTGTGATATGCATAATTCATTGTTTTTGTATTAACTTTATAGGCATAACAAATTAGAAATCATGCCAACTAGTCAACGGAAGGACTAAAAGAAAATGATACCCTAGCTAATGGTCATTACGGTACTTCATCAAAATGAACCCAAAAGTATTGTTATAGAAGAAGAATCCCTTAAATTGAGTATAGGATATTTTCTCTCAGGTCTTATGACTATGAGTAGAATTGATTGAAATAAATTTTATTACTATAGTTGATAAATTTCATAGATGGCATTAATTTTAATACGCAATCCTAGGACAAAAAAACCACATTTCTAATATGCTTTTTGTTGAGACTGATTTATTATTAGACTAAGAGATCCTCAATGATGCTCAAAATGGATTGCTTATATTCAAAGCCCTCTAGTGCAGTTTTTTACAATAACGAATAATTATCTACCAGGACAAACAAATCCTTGAGCATGATGCAAGGCCGGGATATAACATCGGAAAATCTCTCAACTACTATGTACAATGTAAGATTTATGGTCAACTTGCAACTTGACGTACATCTCCATAAAGCTATCCATTTAAGCTTCGTTTGTTGTAATGTAGATAAGATGGAAAACGAAGAAGGTCTTATTGTTCAAGACCGCGAGACGTATCTTAATCAGTGTGTCCCATGTCCTTGCTCTCAATGCAAGTTGGCAATTAGACGAAAACGCCGATTGTTTATAGAACACGTACGACGATTTGGCGAGTTTTAATCTGAGATAATTGATCAGGCGATTGCGGATTTTCAGCAAATGGTAATTTTAAGTTAATATTAATCATGCATTGTACTCACAAGCTAATTGAAAACCATACACAATAAGATTGGGTCTTGTTGGCAAATTTTCTATCCAGGGGGTGATGTCTCGACCCAAGGGGGAGTGCACCCTTTGCGGCCAATTAGAAGAGTTCATGGACGTGCGATGGATGGATTGCAGGAGCCAATCCACCACTCGCAAGGCCCATCTATACCGTCAGTGCCAGAGGAGACAGACAACCTTCCCGACCTACCTACAATCTTGGAGCCTGAGATGGAGGCAATGATCGATGCATTGATTCCCATGGATGTTGAGACATCTGACCCGCTTAGAGAGGAAGCATCCATACCATTATATGATGGGTGCCGAGTATCTCGGTTGAAGACATTGCTTGCACTCTTAAGTGTGCAAGCAAAATACGATTGGAGCGATACGAGTGTGATTGAGTTATTTAGATACCTTGCAAATAGGCTTCATTGATTTTTTTTTTTACAGTATTATTGTAAACATTTGTGCTTTTTCAAGGTGTTTTATGACTTTTTTCAGGTTATTGAAATATCATATATTACCACCTACAAATACCATGCCTGAGTCTCGTGATGATGCACGACATGTTTTACGAAAGCTTGGCATGGACTACAATAACATCCATGCATGTATCAACAACTGCATATTGTTTCGAGATGAATACGAGACTATGGAGACATGTCCAAAGTGTGGTGCTCACAGGTATCGACAGGACTTGCAAGGGCAAACCATCCCTCAAAAAGTTCTCAGACACTTTCCCCTCATCCCCCGCATAAACCACATGTTTTGCATGTCTGGCATGGCAAGCTTGACAATGTGGCATGTGCAGAATAGGTCCACAGATGGAGTTCAATGAATATTAGCAGGTCTCGCCATGGATGGTGTGAACCCATTCGGTCTGCGCTCGACTTCTTACAGTGTGTGGCCTATAGTGCTTGTTAACTACAACATCCCTCCATGGCTTTCTACGAAGAAAGGACATCTCATCCTTAGCTTGCTCGTCGTGGGCCGCTACAAAGTAAAAAATATGGACGTGTATCTTCGTCCATTAGTCGATGAGCTTAAGATTTTGTGGGAGGAGGGGGTCACTGTGCAAGATATGAGCAGGCGCGATGGTCGACGATCAGCCAACATTCGAGCCATTCTTATGTGGACGATGCATGACTTTCCGGGATTGGGAGAGTGCTCAGGTGAGAAGACCTCCGTTCTCGCTGGTAATATCTATATTTTATCTCATTTAATCAAGTATTCACTAGGTCATGGCTCGCCTTATAGGTCTTGTTACCTCAGGTTATCATGCATGTCCATTGTGTGGGCCACAGTTAGACTCCCGAAGGTCATGAACCATGAAGAAGATGGTATATCAAGGACACGCCGCTTTCTTGCCAGAAGATCATGAACTCAAGGAAGGTTTTCTTGGACGACCTCCAGCACGTATGAACGCTGCAAGCTGGTATGAGCTGAAAATGGTAAACCCGGAATCACATCCCAATGGAATGTGACGGTTCTCAGTTTTCTACGAGTTGCCATATTGGACCCACTTATAGGTCAACCACTTGTTGGATCCCATGCATATTTTCAAAACTATGGGCAGCTTGCTATGGGACCACATCACAGGAAAGAGAGACACTATAGGGTCACGAATGGATTTCAAGGAGGTAGGTAAGATGCAGGCGCTTTGGCCGCAGTCGAGTGCTGAAGGGGGAGTGCAGCTTCCTCGTGCTCCCTAGGTTTTGTCTACCAAAGAAGAGCGCATTGTGAAGCAAGTTATCAAGTCTATCCGCACTCCGACGGGTATGATGGGTTCTCTCAGGTCCGCATTTTCTAAAGATGACCAATTGTCGGGGATAAAATCCCATGATTGGCATAAGATATGTCAGGTTTGTGAATAGAATGGATTGTAATTAGCGTGGGCATTTTTGCAATTTGAAAAGTGGCCATTATTCATAATGCTTTCTCATTTGTGGCAGTTTGTCCTACCGATCGCGATCACAGGATGCCTTACTCCAGAAATTCGCAGGGGCATTTACAAGTTGTCAACTTTGGTGCAATGGATCTCACAGAAAGAGATTAAGACGTCCTCTATTGAATCCGCAAGGCAGGGAACTGTTGAGATGGTCTGTCTCTTTGAGAAATACCTACCCACTAGCATGCTCACGATACAAGTTCACCTTCTTGTGCATCTTGTGGACGAAGTGGAGATTGCTGGACCTGTCCATACGTGATGGATGTTCTTCCTGGAGCGCTTCATGAAAACCCTGAAAGGCTTTGTGCGACAATGAGCTCGTCCAGAAGGTAGCATGGCGGAAGGTTGGTTGGTGTTAGAGGCGTTAGTGCATATCTCACAATGGGTACCAACGGTGGAACCATACAATGAAATGCTATGGACACTGAAGGACGATGATAGACTGACTGGAGATGTGGTGGTTGGAAATGGGGTAGAAAAAAGAATGGATGCCTCAATGGAAGAGAAGGTGAATCGCTTTTGTATGTTGCACCATGCCTCCACGGAGACGTGGCTCGCCAAGTACCAGATTGCAAGGCAAGATCAAGAGGAAGCGCGAGCTCAATTCCGACGCAGTATGCGTCACCGACCGATTCGCTATCCCGAAGGCATGGAGGAGATGCCGCGGTTTATGTCAACACGATGGTTGCATGGAGCCTTGACCGCAACATCCAGCAAAGGGACAGAGGTCTCAATGGAGGAGTGGGAGTTCTCAAGGGGATGTAGTCCAAAGGTGATGAGGGGTTTAGAATGTGTCGTATCTAAATTTGCTTGCTACATCTAATTTGAGTGTTTCAATGTACATTACAAAATATATAGTGCAGCGTGGTCGCGCGGACGGCATTTTCGCGTGGAGCGTATTGACAAAATGCGCTCCACAATGGACTGTGGTGTCATGGCAAGGTTTGAGCAAGAGAGCCGGCGACGAGCAACGGATCCCAACACGGTTGTGGATGAGATGGAGTATTTTGGAAACTTGCAAAGTATTATTACGGTGGATTACCGTAGCTTCTCCATGATACTATTCGATGTGCAGTGGTTCAAAGTGGTACTTGGAGGAGCTAGAGCAACAGTTTGACGAGGTCCATCTGGATTTCTCGAAATAGATTCCGAAAAAAAAATGGACAGATTTACGCGACACCTTTGTGTTGCCGACCCATTGTGAACAGGTGCAAAGAGTCATTTGCTTGCTAATTGTAATACGACATGGTTTATGTCACAATGGTTTGAACTCGCTTTGTACGTGTTTGTGAACAGGTAATCTTCTATCCAAACCCCCGACAACCTCGATGGTGGTATGTTATACCTTTAACTCCTCGAAGTGCGAGAGTATATGATCAAAGTGATGTTCCAGGCATAGATGAAGAAAATATGCAAATAGAGGGGTCGATATTACAAGGGGTGGAGGCCACAGCAAGTTTGGAGCCCGCATCGGCTAACAATGATGGAAATACAGAAGTCCAAGAATTTTTTGAGAACGAGGCAGACTCGTTCTTTTGTGGTGACATGTTTATCAGCCTTCCAGTGTATGCAGAGTTGTGTCAGGAGATTAACATGGGACCATAGAATACTTCATTCTTGGAGAATTGTATTACTCAATTTGTTGTTTAGATCTTCCATAAAGGTACATAAGATATGCATTTTAAGAGGGATTTTTCAAAAATGATTTATATTACTGTGCTTTGTATAGTTTAAATTGATTATTCTAACACCATTTTTTTATCTGTGCAGGTGACATTTTCAGGATGAGTCGAGGGATGAGCGATGAGGAGTTTCAGGACATGATGGCACGCATGTCTCTAGATCAGCTCGCGAGATTCAGAGAGATGGCAGACCAAGAGTTGTCTCGTTCTTCGTTAGGGCACTCTGCTAGATCTGCTTCAGCGCAATCAGATGCTTCAGCTTCGAGCAGACGATCTCGATGCTCACGACTTGGGCCAGAGGGACGGACTGCATCGGGATCAGGGGGTGCTGCTGTGGAGACACGGACGTGGTGTCTCCATCTCGTCGTTCAGCTGGAGCTGCGTCACCTCCAGGATTTGTCACACCTGTGTGGACGTCTACTCCAGTTACTCCGGCTTTTGCGCAGCCGTCAACAGGTGGCACCCCTTTTGGTGGCACCCCCTTTGGTGAAACCCCTTTGAGTGGCACTTCGAGAGAGTGTACCCCCATCGGTACACCGGATGTACAGGGGTCTCCTGGATATGCCCAGGAGCGTGGATGGAGATGGGAGAGGACCCATTTTAGGCAGACTCCTAGGGGTTATGGATACCTAGTTGATAGTAGGTCAGGAGCCATCATCATGAATGATGAGGGGAGGAGGGTGATGGCTCGCATGAGGGAGTTGTGCCAACAAGTTTTTTGGCACAACATCCTGGATCATTGGAAGAACATACCGGAGGGGAGCAAGGACTACATAGTAGCATCCTTGCACAAGGAGTTTCCGATGCCAGCCGTAGTAGATAGATTCTCTACGGGCTGGATGATGGATTACATGCGTGCATACATGTCACATAGACGATCCGATGCACGCAAGGCAATCAAGAGTGGGGCTGCAAAGCCCGAGTGGTTAGATGTAGATGACTAGCGCAGACTGAGGGAGGAGGCTACAGATTCGCCAGGACGTTGGAGTCAGCAGCGCGAGGCAACAAGGGCACAACTTGAGGCCAGAGTGGTGCATCATCTTGGGAGTGGCGGCCACAAGACATATTTGGAGGACTTTGTAAGTTTCTCTTTTGTTTTTCTTATTTGTTTTTTTGAAATATTCTTTGTACTGACAATCATGTTTCTAATAGTTTGCATTTTGTTTTCTTTGCAGCACTCCATTATAAATCGCGATCTGCAAGGCCTTGAGACTCGATATGCAGAGAGGCACGGTCTCAATGCATTGATCGACCGATTGTATAGATGCGGCGGCCCTGTAAGTCACTTATATTTCTTGTCCGTAGTTACCATGAGATATTTGAATGCATTATTGTATGGTGGATTGATATGTTGTTTCCTTTTCTGTAGAATCCGTTCGATGCTCCTTTGCGGCGGGACGAGCTTTCGGTGAACGAGGATTTCTAGCTCGCCCTTGGATCCTTAGAGCTCACACATCTTTAGTTTTTAGTCGCCTGATCTATGTAGACATTTTCTATGTATTAGTGATATCCTTTCATGATTGTACCAATTGCATTTTATATGATCATGTATTTATTTCATGTATCAATTTTATGATTTCAGTATACATTCTTTTTGTTTGCAAGCACTTTGTATGCAGTAGTGCAGAAACTATTTTGTATGGCTCTCATACAACACACAGTGCTATATGTAGCAGGGCTTCTTGCTGCCCTGCCACAATTTTTTTTCCCCTATTATCGTCGCTATTTGCGTCACAAATTTACTGCTCGTGTCGCTATTGGCCTCTCTATGAGCGTCGCAAATTTACTGGTTGTGTCGTTATATGCGTTGCTATTTGCGTCGCTATATGCGCGACGCATAGAGCGACGCATATAGCGACACCAATAGCGACATTTCTATGGCGTCGCCAATAACGACGTTTCTTGCGACGATGGGGGCAAATTTTGTTGTTTGTATTTTCGTCGCTTTAAACGTCGGTATAAGGTCTATATCTTGTAGTGACATGTGCACCAAAAGGAGAACTACTGGGCCTAATGAGTCCGCGGGTTTACAATTCTTCAACTTGGGTTTGAATTTCTTTCTGTTCAATTTGATTATGTCTATAAGGTGCTTTACATGGTGGTTGTGAACATGGAATTCAGTCTATTTTCTGATCTTAAAGATGTATAGATGGTAAACTAGGTGGTAAGTCAGTAGCAAAACAATCTTTAAATTGTCAAAGAAATTGTGCGTGCCTAGGATGCATCTAATTTTCCTTAGCTTCAATTTCATTCACCCATACTAAATATGATTTGCTAGCTTTTCTTAATGCATGTTTAGCCTGTGTGTGACTAAGCAATGGAAAATTATCTAACGTGTGCCTACCATGTAATGTCATTTATTTCCCATTAGAATAAATCTTCATTGAATGCATAGAATGATCTATATCAAGATTATATTTATGATGCCAAGGCATTCCTAGAATAATGTCACTAGATTACAAAGGCACAACAAAGAATTTTTTGTGCTCAACATAATCATTAATTTTAATTTCTAAGTTGTGAACTTCTTGGTTGCCATTGTATCTAGTACCTAAGAATGCAGCCTTGATGCAATAATGAGTTGGAACAATATATAAATTCAATTCTTTGACAAATTTTGCAAAAATAAAATCACGTATGCTCCCATCATCATGCAAAATAATCATTTCTATACCATGCACAAGACATTTCATCATTAATAAAGAATGAGGATTTGGCATACCTGATAAAGTATCTAAAGTAGTACTGATATCGTCATCCTCTTCTGTGAAATCTGGCATTTCTTCATGGTCTTCATCTTCAGTTGCTCCTAAGTAGTTGATGTGAACCGTTGACTTTTTGGATTACAATTCAATGCTAGGTGTCTAGGTTGGTTGCACTTGTAGAGCAAACTATAGGTTTGGCTTTGGAAACATTATTAGTAATGGATGGGAGTTTAGGTATGTTGGAATTTGGCTAGAAAGATGGCTTAGGATTTGGATTTGTATTTGATGGTAAAGCAGGGGGTCATTTCTAGGATTTACAGAAAGAAGATGGAACAAAGCGATTTTGATTGAATCTTCAAAAGTAAGAATTGAATTGCTTTGTACCAAAGTCATCATTAGTTGGGAATTGTTGTGGTCGCTTCTCTCATCTTCAAATTTTATCTTTAGCATCATGGGCCAAAGATATCGCATCCTCGAGAGTCATTTGACTTGAACATGTTCACCTCTGCATAGAAGTGACCAAGAAAACGAGACATAAACTTGTGCTTGTGGATCGCCTCACGTACATCTTCAAGCATTTGAAGTTTCAATAAGTTGTTCTAAAAACGCTCAGTGTATTGCGAAATAGGCTTGCGATCTCTTTGTTTCTGAAGATCCCACTGTTTGATTGCTTTTTCACGGAATTGAGGTGGAAGAAAATTCTGTAAAAATTTATTTTGAAAGTCCTCCCAAGTAGTAGGGCAATCAATACTTTTGTGGACAACAGTCCACCATAACAATGCTCTGTCCACTAAATGATTAGTGACACACTTGAGTTTGTCTTTTTCGGCATACTGTTCTTCATGGAAATAATCATCAAACTGGCTAATAAAAGTGAGAATAGTCTTTCCGTCATGTAGCCCATTAAAAGTACAGTATTTGAAATTTCTTTTACTTATCTTGGCTTCTTTCCTAATAGATTGTGCTTTTAGTGTCACATCGATCGTACGTCGTATGACATCTTCAGGTTGCGGTCAATCTTGATTGACAGTAGATCTTTGAAGAGTAGCCAGTTGAGCTTGCAAAGTTTGATGCACTCTTTGTTCCTCCTGAAGGAAGCTGCATCATAATTAGGTCCGATTTTTGCTCCACCGTTGGTTCCGGTAAATCATCTTCGGCCATAAAATCTTTCATATTTTGATCAAACATCCTACAAAATTTCAAACAATCTCACACACTCAAAAGCTTGTTATCAGGATGAGCGTAACTCAAAGTTGGGTTTACAATGCTTGCTTAATTTTTTTATTATCTGGCTTTTTTGCAATCTTTCTTCTTTTTACGGGCACGAAAATCAATGAAGTTCTTCTTCCAATGTGGAGCCCCAAGAGGAACACCAAGGAAAAGGAGATTCTGCTACAAGAAAATCTATCTTGTAACATCAAAAAGCTTTTATTTCATTCTTTTGATGACCAAAACAAAGAAAACAACAAATCTTCACGCAATATCATAGTAGATATCTCCCACGAATTTGATAGAATCAACCATAATCTTCAACATCTTCATAGAATCCATCAATAGAACAATGAACATAAAGGAATACACCATTTTTGAATGGAAATCAATCACATAGTATTCATCTTCGATTTCTTTGTAGTTTTCTCTCTCAATCTCTCATATACAGTTACACTGTTTTGATAGAATTGGCTGTCTCTGGCTCTCTCTCTCAATAGTACATCATCTCCTCACTACAATACTCTAATAATGACTGTCAATAATCCTTCTTAGGTCGTGGATGCACCTCCCAAGAGGTATGTTTGATATGAAGAGACACCAGAACCACTACAGTGTCTCTTCACAGCTCACTACTATCACTGTCACTTAGTCTTCGCTTCAGTCTTCAGCACAGCTGCTTATTCCATTTGTTTTAGCTCTTTTGAACTTAGATTCATCCTTTCCAAAAGTTAGAAAACTTTCCCAAAGTCACACATATATTCTACAGAACATGTACAGAAGATCTACAAAACTGTACAGGACAGGATCAGAGCAGATACAGAATAGTTACAAAGCAAAGATAGAGGCTCTACAGAAGGTTTACAGAGGGTTACAGAAGGTCATCAGAGAACAGTAGATCCTCATAATTCATACTAAAACCATTCCAAACTATAAAAAACTATTCAATAAGCTTTTAAAATATTTCAATCCTCATCAATCATCAATTCATGCTTTATACAGAAGAAAATTAGAACAAAACATAAGCTATACATAAGCTATACATAACCAATCAGAACCTCAATAGAATCTATCAGAACATCACAGAGCTTCATATCTCCACTAAGAATCATCACGAGCTTCCAAAATATAATCAATATCATCCAAAAAACTCTCAAACACTTCCATTAACAACCATACATCACTCTAAATCCATCATTCAGACCTCAAAAACAACAAAAATCAATCAAAAATTCAGTCTTTTTTCACTCTCAATATACCCCCACACTTAGAAAGGAAGCTCCTCACGACCTAAGAAAAAGAAGAATATAAGTTCACTAAAGAGCTCAATTTTGATCTTCTATAGTATCTTCAAAAATCACTCCAAACCATGATCCCAACTTATCACCTATATCTGATAGAAAAATACTTCTAAAGGAAAACTTCGTTATTCATTAACATATCTGATAATCAATTGAAAGTCATAACAAATTTGTAAAGGATATAAGAGGTTTCATCTTCAGCTTCCCATCATAGGCTTTCCATCCACCATCAATAGTTTGAAAAGAGCTCTCGAACAAATTATTCAACCAACACGAACTCATCACATACAAATTATTACAACACACACACAAACACTAACACAACCATCTAAATGACACCTCCAAAAAGAGAGATATGTATTGAGGGCTGAAATGATGAACAGGTTGCCTCTTACCCATCCAACCTCCAATCCTCACTAAGAGAACTAAAGAGGGGCACCACCTGGCCAAAGGGAGTGTAATGAAGGAGGCAGGAGAGAGAGAAGGAGAGGAGAGAGAGAGGGTGCAGAAGAGAGAGAAAGACTCCAGGAAAAGAGAGAAAGAGAAGGAGGAGAAGAGAGAAAGACTAGAAAAAGAGAGAGAAAGACATAAAGAAAGAGAGAGAAGCCATGAGAGCTTGGAGAAGGAGAGGAAGATGAAAGGAGACTTGTATTAAAATCTGATAATGAAAAATCAAGTCCCTAACACCTTATATAATAGCATGTGTAGCTAGTATTTCTCCATTATTAAATCCCCTTCTCTTACATTCCATCCCCACTTGAAAATTTTTGCCCTCAAAAACAATTTGGACACTTATGCTAACTGGGTAGGAGCAGATCAGAGTACTACTCTACTGCATTATTACAGGGGTATACAAATGAATAAAGAGGTATCATTGTGTATGTCGGATCATTGGGGTATGTACATTACATGGGTCTTATTGGGAAATTATAAAAATGAATTTTGACCCAAGTATCTTGAGTGAATGTGAGTTGTAGATAGTGGACAGTAAGCTATTTACTATAGGACCCTACTGTAGTAAATCTGTCATAACTTTCTGTAGGAGACTTCGATTGGGGTGGGCCATATATCAAAACGGAGCTCTCGAGGAGTAATTTCAGCCCACGTATGGTGTCCGTTTCTATCCATAGTGCAGGGTAAAATCTGCTTTGAAATAGAGAGATGTGCAGTGAATTTGAGAGAAAACAAGGCCATAGTTAGCTAGATTTCAGCCAAAAGAGTCTACCAAAAAGATGGATGCTGGTTCTAAATGAGATCCCAAGAAATCCATTAACCTCCTATATTAAAAGGTATTCCGTCATAATTATTGTCCAAGAGAAGATAATGCCCATCAACCATATACTCCAGTCCCCCTGGATCAAATGGATACAATGAAGTATCCCTGTAATCAAGTCCATGATCACATCCATAATCTCCTGGATCATAGGGAAGCACAATGCCATCTTCATATTCATGTATGGCCAAATCATGTATTATATCATCATCGGACATGTGTCAATCATCATAACCATGATCAAGATACTCATTATCAAATGCATTCAATGGTTGTTGTAACCCTGATTAAGTATAAACTAATGCTCAAGAATATCATCATGAGGTTTCTCCAAGAGTCTAAAACCTTTAGCATAACGATCTATATCAGTGAGTGCCTCATGTGATTCATCAACGAAGATGTCATCAGCTTGTACATCTTGCTCTTCATTGTTCCTTTCTTGTACATCTTCTTGGTCTTCTTGCTCATCTTCTTGTTGATCATGTCACTCATTATCCCAATCTTGTTGTTTAGCTTGCTCATTTCTCTCTTCTTCATCACTTGGAAAAGAACTCATCATTACATTTGGGTAATCATGAGGTATGAACTAATTGGGATATGGGGTACCATGGTAGTTATGAACTTGCTGCTGATCAAAGCTAGAAGAGTACTGATAAGCAAGACCATTATTGTCATGTCCATAAGAACTGGGCTGCTCAATTAAGAAAGGCTCACATGTATAATCATGACTATGTTGCTGAAAAGGTGCATGCTCATAAGCATAAGCATGTTGCTTATAATAGCCATTCTGCTGCCAAGGTTCATTGGAATGATACTCTGCATTATGACATGGTATATCATGTTTATAAGCATTAACATGCTATCCAGATGTATTTGTATACTGCTCATGTTCATTTGCATGTTGTTGCTGTTCATATTCATAAAATACATGCAGATCATAGTGTGTACCATCAGCATCTACATGTTGGCCATAAGCATAAGCATCGGCGGGTGCATAATACCCATGATAATTTGCATTAACTGATGGGAAGGTGATTCTTTTAGCATGTACATGTGACTCCTCTTCTTGCTCTTTTCCCTTCATTTGGAATTCCATCCAATTAGTGAACTGGGTAGTAAGGGTGTCCATAGCAGTCTTCATTTGACTAATGCCTTCCATCAATTCTCTATGCCTCTTAGCATGCCTTGTCTCATCCAAACTGAGGGAGTTAGTGAGTGCATTGAGGCTATCCATGCCATGAGAATAATCTTCATCTTCCACCTCAGGATTAGTCTCTTAGCACCATTTTCCCATGCATAGGCATCTCTTATACATCCAAAGCATTGCATTCACTGCCATTGACTGCATATGTATTCCCATGTCTGCAAATACATCCTCAATAGAATTTCCATACATTTGCAGCCAGTAATACATCCATACATCAGTGCCAAGTCAATATCTCAATTCTTCAAGTGAGTACATGCACTTGCAAGCAACTTTGGGCTCCGGATCACCGGGAGGTGGGCAAAGTTCCCCCCCGGGCCGGATCGTGCACCCCTTCAGGGTCTTTGATGGCAAGGGGGATCACCCCTCTTTTGTCTTGCCACCTCGCCTGGCATTGGGCTTTTTCCTCACCCAGAGTATACATGGCAGACATTTATTATTTAAGCAATCAACATGCTATGCAAGGTGGCTTGGAAGTAATTCTTTTCATGAGGTGCATGGAACTGAACTAGGAATAAGAAGAGGGCTTACCAAGCAGTGACTCACTGCTAACTCACCTCATTTACAATGGATTTCAGGAATTGATATTTGCTCAAGCAATCATCACAAGTCAAGAGGTTAGGGTGAGGCAATCAGTAAATAGTAATGAAAATTTCTAGCATGGAATGGATCATGTTAAATGCAAGGAAGCCTAGGAGAAGACTGAAATTAAATTGGCAGCATGTAAACATTGAAATCTGGAAGGAAATGCATGATTGACTACTTGAATCTCTTCCAATAATAGGCTTCTTAGGCTCAGCAACAAGAGGATGAATTTAGAAGAGAGCTCAAGAGTCAAATACCTCTTAAATTGGTGAAGTCGACTAAGAATTAATCAGTAGACAATGTCCCCATGATCAGTATCCAATGCTCCCATTAGCTCCATGATGACAATTTCAGCCAAGAATTGAGTCTTCAATGGGAAAATGAAAGGTTGAGCTCTAGTAGTTCTCAGTATGCCTTGAAGATCATAGAAGAAGAATGCCCCAAAATTTCATCCCATAATGCCTTCCCATGCTCCATAGCTCTTCCCATTGAGTAAGCAAGCTCCGTTGATGGTAAAGAGTCCAATCTTGAAGCCACAAGACCCAATCTTGAAGGGAAATTGAAGAAAATGAAGGTCATGGTCTATGGCTATGGTTGCCCCAAATGTCCAGCTTACAATCTTGCTTCCATCTTCAAGTACAAGCCTCTTAATGCTTGCTTCTTCAATGATTCCTATAGGTACAAGTCCCTAGGGCCAAGGAAGGCAAAAGCCCTCAAAAATCAGTGAATGCTGAAGGAGAATTCATGCCTGTCCATGGCCTACACTTATTAGGGTTTTAGAGGCTGAGGGATGTTGAAGAGGATGAAAAGGAGGCTTCAATCTTGCTGGAATGATCTGTCAGATGATGGGGAAGAAGACGAGGATGAAGAAGGGGCCTGGTTTGCTGCTAGTTTTTCCCAGGATGCAGCCCAAAATTTGCGCCCAAAATTATGGGCTGCTTCTTGGAGGGGAAGGGAGGGTCCAGCCAATCCCTGGACAGCTTGAGTTGCTGACTTTGATCCCTATGAGGCTCAAGAAGAATGATGGAGATCACTAGGGCTGAGATTGAGAAGTATCATGGTGTTTCTCCTCCATGGAAGCTTGGCATGAGCTTGAGAATGAGGAGAGAGAAGACTGCATATGAAAAGTAACCAAGAGTAACTCTTTCCTACTTCTTGTGACCACTGTTTCTAAAATTTTACCTTCAAATTTGGCCCAGAATGATCCACAACCTACTAAATGTGGTGTTCCAGCCTCCAATCTTGGTCCAAGGACTCCATTCATGCTCCTGACTGCTGTCCTCTTGGTCCTTGACCTGTGGCTCTTCAGTGCTCCATTTTTTGGGCCTGTCACTATGTACCTGAAGCTTCTTGGATTTTAAAACTGAAAATGATGGTAACTGAGCATGTAAAGTAACTAAATGGATCAGAATTAGAGCTCTGATACTACTTGTAATGAGGGAGGCAGAAGAGAGAGAAGGAGAGAAGAGAGAGGGTGCAGAAGAGAGACAAATACTGCATGAAGAGAGAGAAAGAGAATGACAAGGAGAGAGAAAGACTAGAAAAAGAGAGAGAAAGACAGAAAGAAAGAGAGAGAAGCCATGAGAGCTTGGAGAAGGAGAGGAATATGAAAGGAGACTTGTATTAAAATCTGATAATGAAAAATCAAGTTCCTAACACCTTATATACTAGCTAGTGTAGCTAGTATTTCCACATTATTAAATCCCCCTCTCTTACAGGGAATCAAAAGAACTAAGACACAATTTCACAAGAGAGAATATATGTACTAGACACCATATTATAATATGAGAGAGAGAGAGATGAGAGGAGAGGGAGACAAGAGGAGAAGAGGTAGAGGAAGCTTGCCATTAGGAGAAGAGGTAGAGAAAGCTTGCCATTATGCTACATAATAAAAGAACCCACTCATAGCTTACCTCAAAGAGATGGACTAGCATGAGGGTATTCTAGAGTGCTCTCATGTACTTGTCATTGGCATTCTCATTCTCCTCGTCATTCTTTACATCTCCATGGGCTCCTTATATAGCCTCCATGAGGGATTAGATTAAGCTAATATTCTTGATTAACATAATCCTAAATGATGTATGGTATCTTTGAAAATATGGAGAATAGTGGATGTGGGACAAGTCCCCACCTTGGTAATCATGCAAGAAGCCAAGGGTGGTGGTAGACAAAATAGTAAAAGTGAGCTAGATTACAAGAGGTGGTTGCCCAAAGCACATTATTATAATATATTTACAAGAAGGATAGAATAGAAAGTTGATGTGGTGAAAGAGAGAAGCAAATTGCATCTAGCCAGCGGTCTGCGCCTTCGTAACTTGAATCTGAAACATTTTTCTTCTACAACTTTGTAGATCAGGTCGAAACCGATCGAGCAATGCTGGAATTTTCTTGAAAACCGCTTTCCCTTGGGAGTTATTGAGATTATAAAAAATATATTCCAAAAGCTGCTTTGACTTTAGCTCCCCATATATATAAGAATCAAGATAAGAAGTTAGAGGAAAGGATATTGGATCTAGAGAGACTGGATTTAGATAGAGAAGCAGCAGTCCAACACTATTCAATGCAGGCTAAAGAGAGGAGGAAGACATGTAATAAGAAACTGGCTAGAAAACACATAAGGGAAGGATCACTTTTGCTACGCTAGGATAACTGCTTTGATAATAGAAATGATGCTAAACTTGTGTTCAAGTGGAAAGGACCATTCATCGCCATATTTGGAGGCTAGTGTAGTGGGAAGGACCATTCATCACAAATATTTGGAATCTATCGCCATCATTAGAGGACACCTTACACAAGTCAATATCCACATCATGGTGTCATCTCGAGTGGCTACTAAAACACGCAAGATGGCCAATTCCACCTCTATAGGAAGTAAAGCCTCTTGGTCATAGACGAGGTGAAATGGAGGATAGCCAAGTGAGATTCTGAATGAAGTCCTGTGGGCCCAAAGAGCTACACTCAATTTTTTATCCCAGTGTTTGGAATGCATGTGTACCTGCTTGGTAATTATCTTACAAATTAGCACATTCACTTTTTTAACCAAACCATTACAATGTGGGTAGTAGGAAGTAGAATGCATGTGCTTGATTTTTAGCCTTTCCATTAGCTCCCCTACTAGGTTAGCCCTAAAACCAGGACTCCGGTCAGAGATAATTTCCAAAGGTGTGCCAAACCTCTAACAAATATTTTCAAACAAAAATTTTTCCACTTCTTGAGTTGTGATCCTACTAGTTGGTGAAGCCTCTGCCCACCTCGTCATGCAGTCCCCACCCATTATGATGTATTCCTTGCCAGATTGAGTTCGTGGGAGTGGCCGTATTGCATCAATCCCCCATTTCTCAAATGGGCCATATGTAGTTATGGGATTTTGTTCCTCATGCACTAGCTTCCTTGGTCCGGCCTTTTGGCAAGCGGCACCAATGTTGCACATCTCCATGTAGACTAGGCCACACAAAACTGGCCTGGAGAATTTTCTTGCTGGTTATTTCTTGAGGACAATGTCTGCCACAAACCCCCTCATGGCAGCTCAATCACATCCATAATCTCCTTTGCTATTGGCACCCTTCTAAGCACTGCATCCTTTCCTTTGCAATACAACACATCATTTAGCAAGCGATATTTAGTGGCCTTAATAGCCAGCCACCTTTTCTCACTCTTACTCATATGTGTAGGTGCCTAACCATGCTCAAGAAAATAAAGCACATCTTGTAGTTGAAACTTACCCTGAAACAAGGGAAGCTTTACTGCAATGATGCCCACCATTACCTCTTTCAATTTTTCAACTGCTAGAGTATCTACGTCGCCATTTGTGCGCCTTGGCACAAAATAGATTTGGGATTTTTGTAGCTTTCTCATGAGAGTTTTAGCTTCTCTCATTTTCACTTCTAAGTTATCATTTTTACAAGCCCGGATTCCTTTCATTTGCTTAACAATTAGCATAGAATCCCCAAAAGTATTAAGTCGAGTGACACCATGTGAGAGACACCACCTCAAATCTAAAAGCAAGGCTTGATATTCTACCTCATTGTTAGAATGGACATCCTCCAAGTTGATACCTTCTCCATAAAGTTTGTCACCTTTGGGACTAAACACCACTATTCATGCTACCCCTCTATCTTTAATACGCTTGTAGGCCCCATCGAAGTAGAGGGCATAGGCATTCTCCACCCATGGTAGGTCCTCAAGAGGAGGTGTCTCTTCTTTTACCTTTCCCTTATCTTTTTTCTTATTTTGATGGCATCTATGGATCAACAAATTAGCTAGGCAGGCCCAAGTAGAGTTCTCTGTGACCTTGAAGGTGTAGTCAAACTCTTGGAGTTGTATCACCCACTTAGAGATTCTGGCTAAAACATCCATGTGCTGTAAGGCATAGGGAAAATGCTCTTCTGTCGTGATCACTATGAATAGCCTAGGGAGAAGATAAGGACGAAACTTTCTTATAGCAAACATTAGAGACAAAACCATCACCTCCACCATCTTGTAACCTCGTTCTGATGATGTCATTACTCTGTTAGAAAAGTAAACTGGTCTCATCAAGCCAGTTTTAGCATCCTTTTGTATTAGTGCTGCCCCTAGAGCATCTTCCCCAAGACTCGGGTTGACAAAAAACTCTTGATCCCAACAAGGCTATAAAATTATAGGAAGGGTGCTAAGAGCCTTCTTCACCTCGTGAAAGCACCTTTCGCTTTCGTCACTCCAGAGGAGCTCCTCAGAGTGGGTCAACTATTGTAGTGAAAGTACTAATTTGGAGAGGAGATGAATGAACTGCCCCATATATCACACCTTCTGAATGAAAGAGGTTAGTTGCTTCACAAAAGATGGTGGTGGCAATGCGAATAGGGCCTTAACTTTGTTTGAATCTGCTTCAATGCCCCTCTCACTTACGACATGCCCTAACAAAGTTATGCTGCTTTCACCAATATGACACTTCTCATGGTTTAGCTGCCCCTCCATTTGTGCGAGGCAGTTGAAAGCTTCATCCACCTTCCCTAGATGTAGAGCCTTGAAGCTATAAATACCAAAATCATCAATAAAGACCTTGATGGACTTCCCAAAATATGGCTGGAAGACATAATTCATGAATCGCTAGAAGGTAGTTGGGGCATTTGTTAATCCAAATGGCATTACTTTGTAAGCAAAACAGCCCCAATGCGTGATGAAGGTGGTCTTCCGTTAATCCTTATTAGCTATTTAGATCTAAAAATAACCTGAATACCCATGACAAACAGTGTATCTCTCATGCCCGGCCACCTCGTTGAGTATTTCATCTTGAAAGGGAAGAGGAAAGTGATCTCTCTTTGTTGCAGCATTTAGCGGCTTGTAATCCACACAAATCCTCCATTTTCCATTCTTCTTGGGTGTTACCACTACATGTGAAACCCACTCTGAGTCCCCTATTGGATAGATAAAGCCTGCCTTCAAAAGTCGTTGCACCTCAGTGAGTAGAGCATTTTGTTGAACTACTCCCAACCGTCGTAGTCGCTATAGCACTGGTCTTGCTCCCTCTTTTAGATTAATGTGATATTGTATTGCTGTCACACCTGTGATGTGTTCATAATCAGAAATAAAAAGTGTAGTGTTTTATCACCACTTCCATGTGAGCTACCTTCTCCTTAACTGATAGATCCTTAGCCAACATTTTTTCTAACCCCTCCTTCTCAACCTTTGGAAGCTGCTGCAGAATTTCACTACTAGAAGACCCTTTTGATGTAATCCCCATCACTTCTGGAGAGATTTCTTCCTCCTCATTAGAAGACTCCCCCTCTGTCTCATCAATAGATGGCCAATCCTCGCTGGAACTCCATTCATCAGCGGTGGTCTCTAACACAAGATCCTCATGTCGGCCCTCCTTCATGTTGTAGATAGTACTCTTTCATTTTTTCTACAGCCCATTCTGTGGCCTTAGCTCTAAAGCCCCTGTCTCCCAATCTTGTCTAGCTTTCATTCCCATTAGCCATGGTCACCCGAGAATGAGTGGATAGCCTTTCCCCTTCACTGGCATCACATACATATCAAGCTCCAATTGCACTCCACATGCCTTTACCTTGACTTTCTTTATAACTCCCAAAAAAATTACTATTACATTGTTAGCCATTTTGACCCCAAATTTAGTAGTTTCATTTATCTCTAATCCCAAATGATGCATCAAATTTTTCATCATGACATAAATCTCTGCACCTCCATCAACATATGTCTTTGACACTCTCTGCCCATTGATTTTGGCTTCCACTAGAGGCACAATATCTTTCATCTTTCTAGCCTGGATTGCCTTCACATGTCTATTCTTCATGGGTCTAATGCTTACCATCTTTTACCATTGTCGCCGCACTGTTGGAGATAGATGTAGTAATTGTGGCCATGAAATTTTTGGCCCTTGATCCCTCACATTAGCAAGCAAATCATAAGCTCTAGTACCTTTACCCAGGGAAAAATCATTTGGCTCAATGTGTCGGCGTGAGTGAGCCCTTCTCTTTTTACTACTGTGTGTCTTTGCAGCCTTTAAAGACTCTGCCTCCTCTTCTATATTTTCAACCTCCTTTGGTGTTGTAGGCTCCATTCTCTCAATTCTACGGGCTTTCTTCACCGACATTGTTTCAACCTCTACTACTTTGGCCTTCCCTTTGACATCACTCTCATCCAAAATGATCATCCTGACATCATGATTCTCTGGCAGGCTAGATAGGCAAGGGCGACACCTCTGCAAGTGGTCGAGGATGCTGGAGAGCTTGAACCAGTGGTGGAGGCCCTAGATTCGGTGGAACAAGCCTCTCCTTAGGTGGTGTCACTTGTTGTCCCCTCCTTCTTGGTTGAAATCCATTTCTTGGCAAGCGCCTGGGATGAGGGTGAAAGTACATACCATGGCCAATCTCCCCACAATTATAGCAAACATACTCTCTTTCTTATCTCCTTGGACCTCAATTTCCTTCATTTGTGAGGGGAGGGGGCCATACTCCTTGCACTAAATTCAACGAAAGGCTTTCAAGTTGATTAGTAATGCGTTGTAGGAGCTCTTGCTATGGCATCTTCAGTTCAGGTGGGGCCTCTACTATTTCTCTAGGCCTTGGCATGGTTGGTAAAACCTACACAGGCTCAACTCCCCCCTTCAACTGGGCTTGATACTTTAATTTTCTATCTTTCACCCTGGCATAAGTGATTGATTCTTCATAGGATGTGGGAAACTTTCCTTTGACCTTCTCTCTTAGTAGAGATGGAGTCCAGTTAGAAAAAAATCTTTCTTAAGGCAATCAGGTACTCTTTCTCTCTCGGCTAAGGAGGCTGTCCATTTATCCCACCTTCATATGCTTGGTACTCCCCTGGTAAGGTTTGACGAAGATCTAAGAGCTGTCTCCAAATATCTTCAAGTGGATCTGTATCTTGATACTTGTGCATGAATGCAGTATTGAGATCCTCCCAATTATCCCTCGTAGCCTCCGGGAGAACTTGATACCACACTCGAGCATCACCCTTTAGAACTAAAGAGAAGGCCCGTACTTTGGTTGCTTCATCGTCCCGACCTGTGACTAGGAAGGCCATTTCTAAGTCATCCAAAAAGTCTAGAGATTTCTCCCCTTTGTGCCCAAAAAAGCTTGGAAAAGCCATAATAGGAAGATGTTAATCTAGCTCAATAAAAAATAAATATGAACACGTTTAGGCCCAAGTCATATCTTATTAAGGGTAGAATAAATGGATTCACAGATGTATTAACCTTAGCAAGGCGATGAGGGCCAAATAAGCCCCTTATAATATTTTGAAACTTGAGCTTTGTGCTAACTATTATACTCACGGTTTATCTAGCAAGTCGATGGATAGGTCCGTACAAATCCCTATGGTTCATGGGATACACTTAGAGTAGAATAGATATGTGCACATTAAAAGAGATGTTATAATTCAAAACAGGGAGTATTATGGAATCAGGGGACAACAAGATCTCTCTCAACCTCTCAGCTCCAAAATAGAAGACCAATCTTTGTTGAAAATGTATCTTTCTACTAATGCACACATCCACCCGAATGTTTTGAACCGATTGAAAATTATAAAAAGTAGGAGCAGTCATTTACTCATTAACTACAAATTTTCACTACAAACTTTCATGAAGTGTGTTGTTGAAGCTCTAGCCTCTTAGATCCCACCATTCGAGAGATGCGACGGATTTTCTCACCACTGATTAGCGTAGCTTTGGTGTGGCCATCATCAGCCTTGTAAAGTTCATAGGCTTCGATAGCTACCTTCTCAATTACTTTGAGTCTTCTTGCTAGTAGAGTTGAAGCACATCACCATATGTAACCTCTTGCCAATACCTCACACCATTGATGTGTAACTTCCCTCCAAAAACTTGCTAATCTCCGAATTTGAAAGCGCCTTCACCACTTGAAGACGAGGCTCCTTAGGAAGTGTCTTTACACTAGACACCAAGCACTCAACACGATGCCTTAACCTAGAGACTTGATGAGAGCAAGTTTTCTCTTGAAGCAAAGAAGGATGTGTGTAATTGACTTGCTTTACCCGCATACGTACCGTTTGTCAATAAAGATTCTTTTTCTCTTGAGCTTCTTTTGGAGACCATAGTGGTACTCTTGAGCAGTGAATCCCTTGAATAGGGTTTGATGAAGATTCCTCCTTAGTGATTCCTTGAAAAACACTCATTAAAGAAGATGAAAACTCCTTAGATGTTTCTTTCTTCTAGAAATTGTAGAGCGTAGCTTGATAACTCCTTAGCGGGGGTACCAAAAATTAGGACTGAAATGATGAACGGGTTGCCTCTTACCCATCCAACCTGCAATCCTCACTAAGAGAACTAAAGAGGGGCACCACCTAGCCAAAGGGAGGATGGGCTAGGACATCCTTTTTCTCAAAGAGAATCAAAAGAACCAAGACACAATTTCACAAGAGAGAATATATGTACTAGACACCATATTATAATATGAGAGAGAGAGAGATGAGAGGAGACTCAGGAGACAAGAGGAGAAGAGGTAGAGGAAGCTTGCCATTAGGAGAAGAGATAGAGAAAGCTTGCCGTTATGCTGCATAATAAAAGAACTCACTCATAGCTTACCTCAAAGAGATGGACTAGCATGAGGGTATTCTAGAGTACTCTCATATACTTGTCATTGTCATTCTCATTCTCCTTGTCCTTCTTTACATCTCCATCACTACAACATATACATGCTATAACAACGTTTATAACGACGTTTTCTTTATATATGAAAAATATCCCCATCGTCGATATTAGCATTGCTACAAAACCATCGCTATTTGCCTTGCTATTTTCGTCGCTAATTTCGTTAGTATTAGCGTCGCTATTTTAGCAACGCTAATACCGACGAAATTAGCGACGAAAATAGTGACAGTTATTGAGGAATTTTCGATGCTAATACCAACAATTGGAGAATTATTTTGCGATGCTAATACCAACGATTGCAGAAAAAAAAATTGTGGCAGCGCTGCAGATGCAGCCCTGCCACAGTTAGAGCCACAGAGGGCTAAGAGACAATTTCTGCTGTCAAAGAAGTTAGACAATCGATCCCAAATAATGACAAGACTTTGCAAACAAGTACTTTCATGACATTAATTAACACAAATGTGCACTGCATTGATAAAGAAAATAATAGAACTTAAATTGATAAGTGCTACTGCAACAAAGCAAATATGTATACACCTATATATCAATATGTGGTGAATAACATGGAGATGTGTATATGGAGTCATGCTACAACATAGAAGTCTGAATCATATACACTTAGCTATTACATATGGAGGATAGAGACCATAAGGCCTTACATAATACAAGATGGGGAGTAATCCTATGTAGCCTAATTTGCTCTCTACAACTCATTGGCATCAGACAACTCCTCTCACTGTAGTGGCATATCGAAGGGAGCCTGCAACAGCAAATACATATATAATTGTGAGTACAAAATACAAACTGACACATAATGACAGATTTCTCGAATTAGAAATGATATTTATTACTACTTACTAGTCCTCTGCGAGCATAGAGCTTCTCGATCAGGGCCCTGAAGCCATGCTTCTCCCCGTATGTCACCTCTAGTGCAGTCGGGTCACGATTCGTAAAACCTTGCTGTGGCACACAAACATTGAAAAACAATGTACTTGAGATTCATGTTTGAAATACATACATCAACATGGATGTCATTAAATTAGAGTACTCTACCCTATTAATACTTACGAAATCTGCCAGGAATGTTGCATAGCTGCTGCTACCAAGGTGATGCACCAATCCTACGTTCAAGCGCGCCTTTGTTGTGTCCTTCTACTACTTCCACTTGTCTGGAGTGGATGTTGCCTCATCCTAGAGATTACTCCAGTCCTCTATATCCAGCCACTCGGGCTTCAATTTGCCCTGCTTGACTGCTTCGCGTGCATCAGACCGCCTATGCGACTGATAGTCACGCATAAGCATCATCATCCACCCTCTCAAAAATCTATCATTGCTAGAGGGTTGAGGGAACTCTCGATACAATGTATCGATTATGTACTCCTTGCTGGCATCTGGGATCTGCTTCCACTTGTCTGTAATGTTGTGCCGAAATACTTGTTGGCACAACTCATGCATCCTAGAGATGACAACTTTTCCCTCATCATTCATGTATAAATGGCCAGTGGCCTTATCTATGAGATACGAGTAACCTGCAAGATTTTGCAAAGGGGTACTTTCATGACATTAATACAAATGTTTCAAACACAACTTGAATTGTTAAGTGCTACTGCGAAAAAGGATGCAAAAATACATACATGGAGGAGTGGGTTTCATGTACTTCTTGTCGGCCCTAGGAGTGATCGGTGGGGTGCGTGAAGGAGTGGGAGCAGTAGACATCTGCCTGCCACCGCCAGTGAAAGACGGTGTAGACTCCCTGGTGGCAGTGCGAGTGGGAAAGATTGCATCTCTATCCCCATAACAGGAGCTGCCTCCTCCTTGCTACGTGACTCTGAAGCAAAGCGAGACCTGTGACTACGTCTACTGGAGACTGAAGCATCGGACCACCATCCAGAGTCTTCCGATCATGCTGAGGTGGAATGGAAAAGCTATGCATCGGCTCTATCTCTGACCCGTGCTAGCTGCTCCAGTGAGAAATGGGCTAGCATCGCGTCAATGTCATCATCTGTAAAATCACGACTCATCCTGTCATCCGTGCCCAAATCCTAAACCTGCATATACAAGGAAAAATAATCATATTAGATAATGAGTTGCAAGACATAATAAAACTAAGACTTAATTTGCAAGACTTCATTTTAAAATAATAATAATAATTAGATAATACAAAACACCATACTCCAAAAACATACAAACCGTCTTAACCAATTTGCAAAAAGTGGCATTGCTGTAGTGGGAGGAACGTTTTGATCGAGTCACTTTTGTTTAGGGTTCCACAATCTCATATTGGCATAGCTAAGTATACACCGGGAGATCTATACAAAATTCTCCACAAAATGAGGACTCTGCTTCATTTTCAAAAAACCCATCCTCTATCTCCATAGGTGAGATGTCGGTCCTCCAGGCGGTTCATCCTAGTTTCTTGTATACCTTCTGTCATTGCCGGTATTAAAGTGTCTCTTCTATGATCGGTACGGGGGTTCTAGCAAACACGGGGATACTCCTAGATGTCATGGGAATGACATACCACCATTGAGGTTGTTGCGGATTAGGGAAAAAGACAACCTGATCCATATTACGATTAGTATAAAAGTCCACTTTGAGATTGCTAAAGTGCGTCAAGTATTAGGGACTCTTACCTGCTCACAATGATTTGGCAAAATAAATGTATCACTCAAATCGGTTCACTTCTTCGTTGAGTCAATCTCAACAAAGCCACTTGGCCCTCGCCGAATAGTTGCACCTGGGCCTTAGAGAGTAACCTTGAACCATTGCACATCAAATATGGTCACGGAGAAACTTCGATAGTCCACTGCAAGGATACTCTGTAAACATCCGAAATACTCCATCTCTGCAACTACACGGTTTCGATCTGTGGCACGTCGTCGGCTTTCCTGCTCAAACATTGCTATCACTCCACAATCCATTGTCGAGCGTAACTTGTCGATGTGCTCTACTCTAAAATGTCGTCCACGTGACCATGCTGCACTATGGACCTTATACTGGGAGAAGAACAGGTATATTATTGTGATTTGCAATATAGATCGTAATTTCTTGGGATTGCATACCTTGGGATTGCATCCACGTGAGAAGTCCCACTCTTCTTGAGTATAACTATTTCTCCATCTTGAGATCCTTTGGTTAGGGCCTCATGTAGCCATCTAGTGGACATGAGTAGAGGCATCTCCTCTAAGCCCTTCGGATATCGAATGGGTCGTTGCCACGTACTCCGTCAAAAGTCAAATCTTGCAGACTCTCGCTCAGCTCTATTGAGATTCAGCAATCACACTCACAATCTCTTTGTATGGAACTTCAGGGCCAAGGACATGCAGGCTTATCTATCCCATATGCACAATGGTGCCTACTGCAGTTTCCTACTTTCCAATAAAGCATTGTACTTGCTTCCTTTTCTTAATGCAATGATAGTACTCTTTCCTTATCAGTAAAGTGTCACTATCATTGTCCACATACACAAGATTGTGTTTATGAGTCCAAGTCTCAATCTTGGAACCTAATTCACTTCTGTAACAAATAGTGTCTTTGTCTCCTCCATCATGAGTTTACTCTTCTCCTTTCATCCACCATAACTAATGGCCATGTCCTAGATCCGGCTCATTCCAACATGGTATCAGAGCTCAGTCAGGCATGGCCTAGCTCATTTCACTCCTCTCTCAGCTCCTCTTCACTCAGGTCAGCTCAAGTCCAGCTCAGTCCTAGCTAATGACCTCATTTCTAAACTCTATCTCTACTTGATCTGTGGGAGCCATAGCCAAACCTACACCCTGCCTCCTTGGAGCTTCTTGATCTCCCTCCACAGTCAATATCTCAACACACTTTCTTCTGGAGATACATTCTTTGGCTCAGGGCGCTGCCTCATGTCACTTCAAACTTCGACATTGCTCATCGTGTACTCCAGCATTGCGTGAATACAAAATGCATATTAAATTAATAAACATTTATGAGTTTAGAGTGCGCACTCGTAATAAATTAAGGTTAGGATTTATTTCTAACTAGTTGATTTATTTATGTAGCTGAAGACTGCTAGGTATTCACTTTTGTCGGTTTAATTGTATTATTTTACTAACGATTGTGAATGCTTCAGTTGATGTGTAGAGATAGCAGTAGTGGTGGTGGAGGAAAGCATTGGAGGATAGCGAGTATTCGATCTATGGATTATATTTTGATAGGCGCCACGCCTATATTTTGTCATGTCTATTGAGGCATCGATTATTTATTATTATTTTGTATGCACCCTTGCGCACGGTTATGTTATTTCTATTTGGACATTGTATTGGGCATGCCAGACTCTTTGGGCATCGTCCATTAGCTTTATTCCTATTTTTGTGTAAAAGCAAACTCAAAAGCTAAAAGCTTGTTATATTTTTGTAAATTGGGCTATTATTGAGCATGAAGATGAAATATACATAAAATACATGCTTTGTGAAACGCTCACACAAGGCATGGGGGGAGATTGCACCCAATTGGTCTCTTGCTCTTGTCATTCATGCTTTTTACTTTGTAACTTGTGCAAAAAGTAGAGTTCATTGTTCTTGGGGACCTTCCAGCATTCACTACGCGAGCATACAGCGTCCGATCTGCTCACCATCTTCAAGCAGCGTCATCACCGCAGCGTCTTCTATCGTCTTTATCTTCGTCACCTTCTTGGTCATCGCCTCCCCACCTCTCGCAGTGATCTCTGGTGGTTTTATAAAGTTTTCTTTCTCGTAAAGCTTTGAATCAAAAGCATATTGTTTTGCTTTCTTTATAGTGCCTAAAGAAAAACCCTACCAATTGTCGTCATTGATTACGAATTCAAAGTGGGCGGCTAAGTTAATGTCAACGTTTAGTACAAGCTTTAAGCTTTTTCACCACCCAATCTCACATCTAAGAAGTAGATGTTATGAGGCAGGTCACCCATCAATGAGTGTGTTGCAATTTTAGCATAGGATTCATCTTCAATAGCCTGTTCAGCTGCAGCTTTGTTAGGATCAACAACTTCCTCTTCTGGAATAGCATCCAATGTAGAGCACCTTGTATTCTTCCTCCCACTATCAAATGTACTGTGTGAGTTAAAAATCTTGGAAGACCAGAGCTCCTTCCAGCCACATATACTTCCATGGAAGGGCTCACCATAGGAAAGTCTGTTTTGTCTTTCAAAAGGCAACAATATTGTGATCTTATGCCATAAGTGTAGTCCATATTCCACACTACTTCATTGTTCAAGGGCGATGTCCCCACTGAGCTATGTGCCTGGTCCAGTAAGCAATGGTCCTTCCCACAATCGGTACAAGAGAGCCTACTAGAAAGTATAGGCTCATCTCTGTTATTCACTTCAAATGCAAGGTCTCCTGTGGTCCTTAGATTGTTAGTATTCACATATGTCATTTCTGCCGAATCAAAATCGACTCTATCCATGCGAAGGGCAAAACAAGCTCTCTCAAGAGGAGAGATTCTACCACCATTCACCTCAAGTTGAGTGTTAATCTCCTTCTTTGGGAAAAGAATAAAGAGTGAGTTTGGAACTTCACTCCGAAGGCATGAACTAACTTTGATGTAGATAACTTTAACTTCAAACCATGATGTATCAATTGCCCAAAAGTGGGCTTGCCATGCCTAACAGAAAGGTTATAATATGTATATGAGTTAGGAGGGCTCTGTATCTCTATTTCGAATGTGGCTTCTAGGTACAACAATGTTTGGGTCTCTGTAAGTTCATCCATGATTTTGCTCACAAGAGAGTAAAACTTCAGTCAAGTTTATGTTAATCCAATGGAAAACCTATCACTTGACTCTTCAAAACAGAAAAACCTTCATGTGAAGCTATTCTTCCATGCATTGTGCCCTATCAAGAACATGCTCATGGTATTACTTTGCAAATTACATTGCAAATACATGAGGTCATGATTGTGGAACCTTATGATTGCCTAGTTACCAATAGAACATGGTGTACAATAAGATATGAAGGGGTTGCACATGGTACCTCTAAACTAGCCAAGATGATAATTAATAAGCATTAATCCAAACAAACATATTATGCAGGTGTTGGGGCCAAAACTCAGTTGCCATTCTTGTCACCATATCCTATAATATACCTTGTATATGTCAAAGACTTAGACATGTCTACCTCAACAACCTTAGATCCTAATCCACAATAAAAAGCTAAACCTTACCGAGTTAATTTTCAAATAATGCACCATGGAAAAGGAGAAATAGAACCATAGATAAGACACCATGCTAGTATGATACAAAGTGGAAAAGTGGGGTATGCTTAAGCCTTATAGAGCTTGTTTTCCATATAGAATAAGTCATGAGACAGTCAGTAGCAAAGCACATACCACATTCTGTTTGGGATTGAATATGATATTTGGTATAAACAAATTAGAAGGAGAATGGGTTCTAGATCTGCAATGAGTATGGTTTTTCCGAGCTTCCCAAGTTGTTTGCTTATGCTGAAGATACAAATGGTATCGACAAGGGAGTTTAAGAAGACCAGTGAATTTTCAGATGAACATGAGGCTTATGTGCAGCTTGCCCTTGAGCATGGAACCACTGCTTGCCAAAATCCATCAGCACTATTGCTCGTGTACTCAGCTGAGCGGACTTTACAGATCAGAAAAGTTTGTAAACTCTTAAAGCTAACCTTTGGTATGCATTCAATATGCTTACACACGCAGACTTCTGTTCTGCATTAAATTGAAGGGTTAAGCTCATGTGATGCTGAAATTGTGATTGCAACACCTGAACGACTAGATTTGAAGGCAGTTTCGATTTCAAATGTCTCTTTCATGGTCATGGGATGTTTTCTTCCGAGTGGGGACACTTTCGATTGAGGTTCTTTGGCATTACAGCCCGTGGCTACTTTGGGGCTACTTTTCCTTGGAGGGGTGCTTTTCTGGTTCTGGGAGGGAAGCTAATTTGAGGAGAAACAAAAGGGAAAAAGAAAACACGAAAGGAGGAGGCTAAGGAGGGATTTTTCAAAAGCTAAAGAGGGAGGGAAAAGCAAAAAGGGAGAGCCCGAAAAGGAAACGAGGACTGAAACAGAGGAGGAAGATGGATGGTACTCTGCGGATGGACAAGGGGGGATTACGCTAAAAAATGGGAAATTAGGGGGAATCCTGTACTCGGAGAGGATCGACTGTGGAGGAAAAACACAGGGAGTTTGAGCGTTTGAATCGTGAGAATTGAGGAAGGTCAGACGAAAGACATGACATTTCGAAGGTTGAAAAGGAGGTCAAAGAGATGAGTCCGCGAGGAATGTGATGACGGAGAGCTGAAGACTATGAAAATGAGAGGGACAAAGTCGACCACAGCAGCAGAAGTGAGGACGAAGCGACGAAGCAGAAGATAATAAAACTAACATCATCGACAATTTTGGACAGCTGGATGCATTCTGGATAAGCCGAAGCTCGGCGAGATCGTCATGATGATCCTTATGATCAGTCGATGGAATGCTGAAGGTGGAGACCATTCTTTAGAAGTCGAAGCTTAGTGAGTTCGTCATGAAGATCCTTACGATCAGTTTTACTGTTGAGACAGTGGGCCAAGACAAGATTCGCCCTTTTTGTGGAGGCACCATTTCCAGAACACACAGGGTCTCATATTTGTGGTAGACAGTAATGACAGGAGGCGGCTTCCCTGGCTCTTGGGAGCTTCATCGTCACACCTTCCATGCCGAACCAATAATCGAGGCTTTGTTTGCAATAGAGGAGCATCAGGGCTGCTGATTGACGTACTAGAGCTCAAGGTCAGCTTTGGATTAAGATGCGACTGAGATCTTCTGGATTACCTGCTACATACTTATAAGGTTGGCTATTCCGGTTGACATATGAGTAGCCTACCTAGTCGCTAGTGTCAAAGAGCGCCGTCTATGGCTTAAAGTACTCTATCATGAGGCCATGGAAGTTGCTTAGTCTCATGCTTCAACTCCGTATGTGACAAATACTATCCTGAGGCAGGAGAGCTTTTACCTAAAGAGAGGATGTCTTCGACCATAGAGTTCAATGGAGATACTATGGCTTCTTTTTTTTCAACTTCCTCAGTGCTGCAGCGGCTCTCGTCTTCTCATAGCAAATGCATAGCAACTAAAGCTCTTTGTGGAGATGCATGCTTCAGGAAACGGGCCAGGCCAGGGGTATAATTTGATGTGCCAGCATTCAACAATGGCTGAAAGTGCATGATGCAGAACAACCAACGGCTATGGAGAGGAAATTTTCTGTTTCTGAGTTTGTTAATTGGGTAAAAAGGCACATCAATGCAATCTCCTCAGATAACTCGTCTGAAGAGGCCTCATACTTGTTGCTTTCTGTTTGGTTGGAGCCTGGATTCTGAAAACTTCTGAATCAGAAATTGTGGATGCACTTGTCTGAAAATTGCACTCAGAGTTGTGGACGCTTCAAGCCTCAGATATTGAAATAACTTATGCAGGATTGCAAGTCTTGCTGTTTGTTTTTCATGGAACTCCAATTGGTAGAATAACCAACCAGGAAATAGAGTTTGCTAAGTTTAACAAAATTAGAACTGCTACTGATTTTTGTAGTGTTCTCTACTGCATTTCTGTCATGTTAATATCATGGCTTCTTGAGTGAACTAGGAGCTTCTGAATGGAACTTCTGAACTATGTATCCAGTTCTTGTATTCATTCATGAGCCTCAATTGCAGCTGTCAATTATCTTATAAGATGAACTGAACAAATACCATATATACAACATTCACTTGATTGGTCTTCTATCCTGGAATTATTCAAAATCCTCTGTGGATGCGAAATTGTTTTCACGAATCCTTTGACACCGTACAAGATCCAGTCAGGCCTTCCCCATCTAAGATCCTGAAGAGGAAGCCGACTGTCGAGCTGGGGGAGAGGGAGGGAAGAATGGGACACTAAGCTCCTTGGTGGAGCTTGGAGCAAGGGGGATGCATGCCCATCCACACGTAAGAGGGGGCGAGGATCTCATCCCCTCCCCTATATAATAGAGGGGGGGCCGCACAGCTAAGGAGGGACAGAAGGCCAAAGATGGAGAGGACGACGCTGCCGCCACAACGCCCTGCAGTGCCGTCGCCATGTGAGAGGGAAGTTTTCCCTACTGCCGTCTGAAGGAGGACGAAGGGAGGCTGCCACCCTGTCACCGATGTAAAGCTCCCACGCCCCCAATTGTCAATCACCGTTGACAGACGGCCCTGTTACCCCCCCTCCCACGTGGAAGCTTTAGAAGCTTCTTGGGGGGGAAGCTTCTAAAGGGACTTCTTAGCCCCCTTTCCCCTGGTGTTAAAACACCCCCTTCACACCCCCGTGTTTAACCCTTAAGCCCCCTTTCACCCCCTGTTCTTAAACCCCTTTCCCTTTCCCTTGGAACAATTCCCCCCCCTCCAATTTTAACCCCTATAAGCCCCTTTTCCATGGCATTTTGGACCGCCCTAGTGTTTTTAATTCTCCTTTAGCCCTTACTTTTGGCTTCGGAATCATTTTCCCCCGTGTCCATGTTTTAACCCTTAAGCCCTTCCTTTTGGGCTTGAAACCCCCTTGTATTTAAAGTTCATAAGCCCCCTTTCTTTTGGGTTTATCTGGTGCGCAGATCGGTCGTAGTATGCTCACGTAGTGAATCCCGGAAGGTCCCCAAGAACAATGAACTCTACCTTTTTGCACAAAAAACAATGTAAAAGCATGAACGACAAGAAGCAAGAGACCAATTGGGTTCAATCTCCCCCCATGCCTTGTATGAGCGCTTCATAAAGCATGTATTTTATGTATATTTCCATCTTCATGCTCAATAATAGCCCAATTTACAAAAATATGACAAGCTTTTAGCTTTTGAGTTTGCTTTCTACAAAAATAGGAAATAAAGCTAATGGAGGATGCCCATAGAGTCTGGCACGCCCAACACAATGTCCAAATAGAAATAACATATCCGTGCGCATAGGCGCATACAAAATAATAATCAATAATCAATGCCTCAATAGACATAACAAAATATAGGCGTGGCGCCTATCAAAATATAATCCAAAGGTCGAATACTCGCTAGAATCCAATGCTTTCCTCCGCCACTGCTGTTATCTCTACACATCAACTGAAGCATTCACAATCGTTAGTAAAATAATACAATTAAACCGACAAAAGTGAATACCTAGCAGTCTTCAGCTACATAAATAAATCAACTGGTTAGAAATAAATCCTAACCTTAATTTATTACGAGTGCGCACTCTAAACTCATAAACGTTTATTAATTTAATATGCATTTTGCGGAATCACCCACTATGGAATCACCCATGTACACACTAAATTAATGAAACACCCGAAAAGGACAAGCGTCCCCATCAACTTCTCGCACAAAGAATCCTCTTTGTGTATGAGCCCCGGTCATCTAAGTTTACGGAATCCACCATAAAACCTCAAGGAATCCACCGTGGAATATGCCTCCTGGCATCATACCCCCGGGGTGGGATAGCAATTGACCTCAATTGCTATTAGCTCAATGTGGAGCTAACAGAGTGGGGAAAGCATTTAAGTCTCTAGCGTGCATCCATTGTGCTTCCTCTACAGGATGGTTCTTAAATTTTACTAGATATCTAGAATACCTTCGGCTAGTTCTAGTGGTCATGTAGTCAGTGTCTATGATGGCTTCTGGTTCAAGTATTTCAGTCTCCTTCTTCTAATAAAGGTGGGTTTTCATAAACAGGGTGGACAGGTAATTGGCCTCTAAATGGTCTTAATAAACTAATGTGAAATGTATCGTGAATTTTCCAATGAGATGGTAATTCTAACTTGAATGCATTATCATTAATCTTATGAATGATTCTAAATGGTCCATAAAATCTAGGAGCTAATTTGACAACTGGATGTCTATCTACACTTTGTAGTCTACGCTTTTCTATTCTCAGCCAAACATAATCATCAAGTTTGAAATTCATGGCTTGTCTTTTCTTGTTAGCTTGTTTGGTATATGATTGTTGGGCTTTAGCAATCATATCCTTAACCTCATCAAAAATACTATTATGCATATTAGCAATATCATCAGCACTCTGAATTCTATTAGACGAAGATGCAATAGGTGTAGATAATCTATATCCATAAATGACTTCAAAAGATGCTTTTTTTGTAGATGTGTGCGGTATATTGTTATATGCAAACTGTAATAAATGTAGATGAGTATCCCATGTCTGAGGTTTAGAGATAGTATATGCACGTAAAAGATCTAGAATGGTGCTGTTTGTGGCTTCTGTTTGTCCATTAGTTTTTGGATGAAATGCAGATGAGAAATCAATCTTTGTGCCTAGATTAGCAAACAGTGTAATCCAAAAATTATTACAAAATCTAGAATCACAATCTGAAATAATCACTTTTGGCAATCCATGGTTAGTAAAAACAGTTTTCAAAAAATAACTGTGCTGCTTGTGATGCTGTTAAAGTTTTCTTACATGGAATGATTTATGCTTGCTTACTAAATCTATCTACAATTGTCCAAATCATATCATGATTAGATTTAGTATTTGGTAAACCAGTAATGAAATCCATAGAGATATGCTCCCAAGGTTTAGATGGAATAGACAAAGGCATTAGTAATCCATACTGTTTACCATGATGTCTTTTTATTCTTTGACAAATCAAACATTTAGAAACGAAATTAGATACATCTGCATCCATATGCGGCCAATAAAAATCTTCAGTTAACATGCGTAATGTAGATATGATGCCTCTATGACCTTGATATGGGGGACAATGAATTTCATTCAAAACAAAAGATCGGAATGGAATAGTAACACACAGTCTCTTTTCAAAAAACATAAATCCATCATTATATGACAATGAATCAATAGGAATGAAATTATTTTGAATTAATTTTTGCCAATCAGAATGAAAAGTAATATCCTGGTGATATGTATCTTTCATAGCAATCAAAGAATCAAAAGATATGACAGAAATATTATGAATTGCAGGTCTTCTACTCAATGCATCAGCAACTACATTTTCTTTTCGAGGTTGGTATTGAATGATAGGATGAAAACTTTGAATGAAGGAAGCCCATTTGATATGACGGTCAGAGATTTGGGGTTGGCTAAGTAAATGTCTAATGCTTTGCTGGTCGGTCTTTATCATGAATTCTGAACCCATTAAGTAGTGTTTCCACTGTCTTAGTGCTTGTACAACTGCTAATAGTTCTTTGTCATAAGTGGAATATTTCAGCTCAGAGGGTTTCAGCTTACAACTAGAATATGCTATAGGATGATTGTCTTGCATTAGTACGGCTCCTATTCCTGATCCGCTAGCATCGGTCACAACTAGAAAGAATGGTCTATTAAAGTGAGGCAACTGTAGAACAGGGGCATTGGTTAATGCACGTTTCAGTATGTCAAAGGATTTCTGTTGAGTTTTAGTCCATTGATAAACAATTCCTTACTTGAGAAGTTTGGTTAATGGTAAAGCAAGTAATGAAAAATTACGTACAAACTTCCTATAGAAAGCAAGACCAAGGAATGAGCGTAATTCATGCACGTTTTTAGGAACAGACCAATGCAATATTGCATCAATTTTCTTAGGATCAACTTTAATTCCTTCAGATGATACAATATGATCTAAATACTCAATTTCTGTCTTAAAGAATTCACTCTTTTCAGGATTTGCAAACAATTGATTTTCTTTCAGTAATTGAAAAACTAATGACAAATGCTCATAATGCTCTTTTTCACTTTGACTAAACACCAAAATATCATCAAAGAAAACAATCACACAGTACTGATATTTCAAAAAGATACGGTTCATCATTCTACTAAAGGTGGTAGGTGCATTAGTCAATCCGAATGGCAAGACTAAGAATTCGTAATGGCCAAACTGTGTTCTGAATGCAGTCTTAAATATGTCAGATTTATCTAGCCTCACCTGATGATATCCAGACTTAAGGTCAATTTTACTAAATATAGAAGATCCTTGCAGTTTGTCCATAAGGTCATCAACTCTAGGTATAGGATACCTATTCTTTACAGTGATCTGATTTAAAGCTCGGTAGTCAATACACATACGATAGGTATTATTCTTTTTCTTAACTAAGAGTACAGGTGCACCGAATGGAGAACTGCTAGGTCAAATTAAACATCTATTTAGTAATTCTTCAACTTGACTCTGGATTTCTTTTTGCTCTATTTGATTGTGCCTATATGGTGCTTTGCAAGGTAGTTGTGTGCTAGGGATTAAATCAATCTTATGGTCTTCTGGACGTGAAGGAGGTAAACCTGGTGGTAGGTCTTCTGCAAAACAGTCCTTAAAATATGCAAGAAATTCCTTATGCCTAGGGTGTATATGATTTTCCTTTGCTTGCAATTCATTCACCCAAATGAGATATGATTTAGTACTCTTGCGTAATGCACGTTTTGCTTGAGTATGCGAAAGCAGTGGAAAAATATTAGATGCATGCATACCATATAATGTAATAGATTTTCCTTGAAAATTAATATTCATTGTGTTTGTGGAATAATCTATATTTAGGTTATGTTGGTGTCGCCAAGGCATTCCTAAAATAATGTCGCTTGACTGTAATGGAACAACTAAGAAATTTCTTCTTTCAATGTATGAACCAATTTGAATCTCTAAATCTTGTACTTCTTGTGTGCCATTGTACCTAGTGCCTAAAAATGCAGCTTTTATGCGATAATGCGTAGGTACAGTCTGTAATTTCAATTCCTTTACCAATTTTGCTGAAATAAAGTCATGAGTACTACTGTCATCATGCAAGATAGTTCTTTCCTTTCCATGCACCAAACATTTCATAGTCAATAATGAATGTGGAGTAGGCATACCTGGTAAAGTGTCGGAAGTAGTAGTAGTGTCATCCTCATCTTCAGTGAAATCAGGCATATCCTCATGCTCATCTTCGTCCATGGCTCCAAGATAGTTTATATGTGCTGGTGGCTTCTTTGAATGACAATTTGCTGCGAGATGCCCAGGCTGGTGACATTTATAGCATACTATTGGTTTGGCTTTGGTTACATTATTTGCAATGGCTGGAAGTCTGGGTACATTTGGATTTGCTTGTGGAATAGGCTTAGGATTTGGATTGACATTGGATGGTAATGCAGGTGGTTTAGCCCAATTCTTGCGGAAAGATGGTGAAGAGAAACGACCTGGATTAAACCTTCTAAAATTGGAATTGAATTGTTTAGATCCATAATTACCATTGGCTTGGAATTGTTGTGGTCGTCTATCTCTTTCGCGTAACTTATCTTCAGTATCTTGAGCTAGTGAGATGGCGTCTTCAAGGGTAGCAGGCTTGAACATGTTCACTTCAGCGTAGTAATGTCCAAGAAGTCCAGACATATACTTCCGCTTATGTGTCGTCTCTGGTACGTCTTCAAGCATGTGTAGCTGTAGGAGTGCATTCCAAAAACGCTCTGCATACTGTGGAATAGGCTCACGATCCCGTTGTTGAAGTAAATCCCATTGCTTGATAGCCTTCTCATGAAATTGCGGTGGAAGGAAATTCTGCATGAACTTCTTCTTGAAATCTTCCCAAGTAGCAGGACATTCTATGCTCTTGCGTACTACAGTCCACCAAAGTGATGCTCTATCTACCAAATGATTAGTAACACACTTGATTTTATCTTTTTCTGGATAGGTTTCCTCATGGAAATAGTCATCAAACTGGCTAATGAATGATAAAACAGTCTTTCCTTCTCGTATGCCATTGAAAGTGCGAAATTTGAAACTTCGTTTACTTATCTTTGATTCCTTGCGAATGGTTTGAGCTTCAAGAGTGGCGTAGATGGTACGTCGAATCAAATCTTCAGATTGAGGTTCTTCTTTGTCGGTAGACGCTCTTTGTAATTTTGTCAATTGCGCTTGCAATGCTTGCCTAGCCCTTCGTTCTTCTTCCAATTGCAGCATGATTAGATCCAGCTTTTGTTCCATGGTAGGCTCGGGTAGGTCGTCTTCAGCCATATTTGGGGTCGTCATCCTGTAAAACTCAAAAGACCTTTCTCACTCAAAATCAGGTTAGCGGGATGAGCGTAGCTCAAATTCGGGGTTACAAGGCTATGTATTTTTGGGTATTTCTTTCTCAATTTTCAGAAAATCTGCAATATTTCCTTCTTCATTTGCTGAAAATACTTCAGCGAACCTGTAGATGGGTAGAATACTTTGCCAGGAACAACTTTCCAGTTCAGAGTTTTTGCGTAGGAACAACCCTTCTAGGAGTTTTGAGCACTAGTCAGTTCTGACTCCAATTGACTAGTCTGACTTGCAGAGTTGCAGACTTAGCCGACTTGCAGAGTTGCAGACTTGCAGAACTTAGGCCGACTTGATGAACTTGCAAGACTTGATTCCAATCGACTTGCAGGACTTGATTATTGGTGCGCAGGACCCAGAGTTTGGTGGCTTGCTTGCCTTGTGTGACTTGCAGAAAGCTTAAAGCTTTGATTGACTTAATGGATTAAGAAGCTTTAAGCTTCTTAATCCATCATGAATTTGTAGGAAAAGAGGATGTCCACGGCGGAATTTGCGGCCTCCAGAACAGCCCGCCGTCCTCAACGATTAAGTCGTTTGTGGTGAAGCTTTAATTAATAAGCTAAAGCTTTGGGAATTTTGAAAGGTAAAGCTTATTTAGCTATGAAAGATATAAGCTTATCTCTCGTTTTTTGACGACTTGATGAAGGAGATGGATGCGTGGTCCTCCGCCTGCACAGCCTGGTCCTTCGCGATCTGAGAGTAGAAACAGGGGTTCTTGATCGCCAGAAGTCTACCTGTATCGACGGTTCGCGAGGAGATTGACTGTAGAGCCCGATCGTTCCAGGAGCTCCGCCTTTGCTCGAGATGGGTAGCGATTGGAAGCTCTTGATCTTAGCTCCGCTTTGATACCACTGGTACGCAGATCGGTCGCAGTATGCTCACGTAGTGAATCCCGGAAGGTTCCCAAGAACAATGAACTCTACCTTTTTGCACAAAAAACAATGTAAAAGCATGAACGACAAGAAGCAAGAGACCATTTGGGTTCAATCTTCCCCCATGCCTTGTGTGAGCGCTTCACAAAGCATGTATTTTATGTATATTTCCATCTTCATGCTCAATAATAGCCCAATTTACAAAAATATGATAAGCTTTTAGCTTTTGAGTTTGCAAATAGGAAATAAAGCTAATGGACGGTGCCCATAGAGTCTGGCACGCCCAACACAATGTCCAAATAGAAATAACATATCCGTGCGCATAGGCGCATATAAAATAATAATCAATAATCAATGCCTCAATAGACATAACAAAATATAGGCGTGGCGCCTATGAAAATATAATCCAAAGGTCGAATACTCGCTAGACTCCAATGCTTTCCTCCGCCACTGTTGCTATCTCTACACATCAACTAAAGCATTCACAATCGTTAGTAAAATAATACAATTAAACTGAAAAAAGTGAATACCTAGCAGTCTTCAGCTACATAAATAAATCAACTGGTTAGAAATAAATCCTAACCTTAATTTATTACGAGTGCGCACTCTAAACTCATAAACGTTAATTAATTTAATATGCATTTTGCGGAATCACCCGCTATGGAATCACCCATGTACACACTAAATTAATGAAACGCCCGAAAAGGACAGGCGTCCCCATCAACTTCTCGCACAAAGAATCCTCTTTGTGTATGAGCCCCGGTCATCTAAGTTTACGGAATCCACTGTAAAACCTCACGGAATCCACCGTGGAATATGCCTCCTGGCATCATTATCACCCTCCCCTCCCCCCCCTCGTATTTAAGCCCTTTCCTTGGCCAATGAAAAATACCCTTGGGCTTGTTTTTCCCCCACTTGCTAAAGGAAAGAGAGTGTTGAGGATCTTTTAACACCTCCCTTTCCCACACAAAAACCCTCGTAAGGGATTCCACCCCTTTTCATTCCTCGTTTGAACGAGTCATTACAAGGCCATTAAGCCTTCCCCATGGCTTAATGAGTCTTAGTTGTGAAAGATTTTTGAAACACCCCTTTCGAATTCCCGACTCCAAGGAGGAAGCCTTCTAAAACTGCTTTCGACGGACGGTGCAAGTTATTGCAAAAGAGAGCCATGGTGGAATATCAAAAAGGAGTTTTAAAGCTGCTTCCACGTTCGAAAGACTACAATTGTGATGCCTCCTAAGAAAGTCCAAGGCACAGCCGCGGGAGGGTCATCTCCAGGCATCCACATGGACATCTCACCTCAATCCCAAGTTTTCCTTCCTAATTTTTAAATGTTTAAATTCAATCATGCAAGGTAAATTGTTGGATATAGGATATATTTTTGTCCTAGATATTCACGACAAAGGAACTTAATCATTAATACTTTTATTGAATCATGAAAAATAAAGAAAGCATAAATGCACTTCTGGTAAATAGCTTTTGCATTGAAATGAATTATAAGACTAGATTATTATCCATTAAAATTGTATACTTCGGTTATGCCTAGAAGTATAAACTGTATCTCGCACTATTAACCCATACCGCAATGAATCATCATGGAAAGTGCAAAGCATGAAATGATTCTTACGATGCATAAACTCTATGAAATTATCGTTTTTAACTGCATAAATTAGCAAGAAAAAGGTTGCTTATTTAGCATGAATTTTTTTCTCAAAGAAAATGAAAAATTAGTTGAAATTAACCTAACCTATGCCTAACCTCAAACCGATAAGTTAGGGTTTTTAAAAAAATCAATTTACTCATAGTCAACGAATCATGTGGAAGTAATCTCAAAATTATCTTCTAGAGTTAACCAAATTGGCATAAAACCTAAGAACACCTAAGCCATGGAATACTCGTTCGGAATAAGTTAAATTCCAAGAAACGCCTATAGCTTAAATACTTGCCCACATTCACTGAATGTAGGGACAGTGAATTGTAATCGTAAAGTGAACTAGGGTTTGTCCCTGAGAATCTTACAAAGATGAAACTTGGAAACCCTAGGTCTAATGACGTCAGCCTAAAGAACCTCAAACAGATTGTTCGTGACTCCATAGTCTCATAGTTCGATGCAGCACTTGCGCAACACATGCGGAGTTATATGATCTTATGATTGGATCATAAGGGGATGGCCAAGTTCTCGCAATGAAGTTGGCATGTCCTTACGCAAGTTATCTTGCAAGAGGATGAATAATCATCCTAATTTAGTGGTCTTTCTTGAGTAAAGAAGATTAATTGGAAACTAAAGACCAACCGATAAATTGAAGTGCCCAATGAACTTAAGGTTTGACCAAGTTGGGTTAATAGGGTACACCCTAACCCAGGATATAGGGGATCTTGCCAAGTTGCAAGTCATCCCGGATCGAGTGCTGGATGCATTCGAAAGGAAGGATTCATTCCTTAGCAGTTTGCCAACAACAAGAACGATCAATGGAAATGTTTGTGCTTGCTACAGATTTTAGAGCACTGTTTGGCTTTGTTTGATCAATGAATTAAAAGATAAATGGATATTTATACTTTAGGTTGAAGGCCTGAAGGGAGAGGCAGCTTCAGTTACCCACGACTGCCTGCCTGACCCTAACCATGGGGGTTGTTAACTGCGTCGGGAAAGTGGACCGAATCCACCGCGAGAGGTCTCTCTGTTGAGTGCTACTTGGAGCAGCAGGACACTTGGGTGCCAGGGGGGCTCTGGCCGTAAATCCCTCGCCTTCCGAGCCCTGCACAAGAGGCTAACGTGACTTGGGATTGGATCTCGAGGCCTGCATACTAGTCTATGGGCGGAAACTTGGATTAGTGATCCCTATGGATTGGTGGATAGCCTTCGGACGGATTGTGGATAAGCCTATAGGCTGGACTCGTTGTATTTCAAAGATAAATATGATAACCTGTTAATAAGGAACTTTTCTGGTATTGTTTTTCTATGTCAAGTGATAAGATTGCGTGAAAGAACCAGTGCCTAACGGGTTAATTAAAGAAGCTGGTTGTTACATGTCCAACTAATGTGTTAGGTAATTAAATAACTAAAACAACCCTAGGAAAGTGCGGAGGTCCTAGTTGGCCAGAAAATTTTCTCAAATCACGATGGACAACAGGAAGATCGTCAAAGAACATGAACAACAAAAGTGTTGACCTAGAGTTATGAGTGAACCTGATTTACATTGTTTTAGGGGAACGGAATGGGACTATGCCTTATGGTAGAGAGGTTGAGCCTTGCATCCCTCTTGCTTCCCATTCTCCTTGAACCAAGTGCAGCGTGAATCAGCTTCGGACCTGGTGTTTCTGCGTAAAGTAGTTCGCTTGGGTCTGACGCTAGTTGCTGTTAGGAAATAACCAATCATGAAAACCCTAATTCAGGTCGATCCTAAGTGGGAACGGCCAGAATACTTCCGCTATGTGGCAGACGCGGAAAGCCCTAGATCGCAAACCCCGTAACATTCCATGGGAGTGCGAGGCGGAGCTTTCTAGACATCCTTTCCAAAGGACTGCTAAGACGTGTCCTGTAAATACAAGCAGACACGTTACAGTCTAGGAATGAGCAACTGCTGCGCCGGTGATCGAATGGTGGGAAGATGGAGCCCGCAATTGCATATAAGTTATAGTACAAGCTAGATGCGTGGATAATCGTCCGTATACCAGGTCATGAGCTTATTTACTAGGTCTTTCATGCTCTTGTGGATCCAATCACGCGGGGAGGTTTTTTGTCGCAGAGTAGGTTTTATCTGGCCTGAATAACATTAAAATAAGAGACTCTATGTTTCAACTAACGTGTATGCAAAAAGTATTTATCTTATGTAAAATCCCTTTGAAGTTGTTCATGGAATGCTTCCAGTCGCTTCGGCCTAGACTTGGTAGTTAATCCTTCTCATCGGCTTTCTTATCACACGCATAGTTTATTGAAGTTTTCCAACATCTATGAGGTTCTTCCAAAATGGATAGAAAACATGTTTTCATGAGCGTTGCCCGTTTATGGCAAATGGACACTACAAGGTGTGAGCTTGGGGATTTTCATATTTACATCATTAACCTATCTAATAATATGATTGATAGGATAAACTTTTGCTATTCTTGTAATGTGCAAGGAAATGCAATATAACGCAAGACTTGCTAGATAGAATGTAGTGAGATGGTGTAATAAACTCAAGGTCAAGAGTTCCATTCTTATGAACAACAATATTCTACAATGTAACAAGGTGATGTAATAATAAGGGCCTGCCAAGGTAAAAGTGGAGGTTTAGTTCAGATATAATAACCACATGCGAAATTTACATAGGAATAGTTATAAAGGTGCTAAAATAATAGAGAAATTTGGATAGATCTTAAGAAATAAGTTACTCAAATTACACATTAAGTTCTTATTTTCTCAGTCTTAGGTTTTTATTTTACAAGTTAATAGTAAGATATCTCTTAAACATTTATCTATCATGTTATATTCACTATATTTGATTTGGTTTAGGAATTTTCTCAACAACTCTATGTGTGTGTGTGTACATGTGTGCATAGATATGTGCAAGTGGAGGATGGGCTCGAGGGATTCACTACATATATATCCTCTGTATCAAATGCGTTCAAGGCTTGTTTATAGATAACCTTATCTATATTGAATTTTTCTAGCATAAAACCCATGGAGTTCACTTTATAGGACATGTAAGGTACCATGTGAATTCAAAGGAATTGGTATTTTACTTAGTTAAATACCAAGGATTATATTTACAAAGAGGATTTTTCAATTATACTTTGAAAAAAACCCTAATTTTAGTAAAGTAAAAGGGGTCATTTTATAGCCTTACAACATATAGAGAAAGGGTACTTCTTAATACCCTTTCAAATCACATTATATAGACGATTTTTAATATGTGCACCCTCGAATATAGAACAGAACCCTTATTTATTCAATCTACAAGTAACTCCTTTATTTGACGCCCTTCTATATGTAAAAAATATTTTTAAAAAAATATTTTTAAAAGCACTTATTCTGAACCCATGTGATACACACATATATTCAAGAGGAATTGCCTCGAGGGGATGGGCAATGTATGTGTAAGTTACACATGCGTACATATTTATATGTGCATGTAGACATGCATATGTATGGATGTTAAAGATATAACCTTTCCAAATACCTATGCATATAGGGATATGTACTCATGCATGCATACTAACAAAATAGTTATCAAGGATGTTTAAAAGAAGTTCAAAAGATATTTATAGCTAAGTTTTAACACTTGCAAGCAGGCATATTCTAAAATAGTAAAGTAGTTATTGATTGTACTGCAACTCTATTGCACTACACAAACAAGGTTATTTGAAAACAAATGAGTAGGTAGTTAACTTTTGTGAACATCAACCATGTGTGCATATGGGAAAGTGAAACAAGCTTAATAAACTTTTTTTATAGAGACCTTTGCATTGTAGACTAATTAGACATCTTTTTCCTTGAAGATGATGCATTCGAACGATGGTAACGGTGAAATTTTCTTCATAATCTCATATTTACGAGTGAACAAGAAAAGTAGAACCACATTATCATATGCTAACGAGATCATTTAAGACATGTCTTACTTGCCCTTGTGTGCAATGTATATGAGAATGTAAAACCAAACACACACACACAAGCAAACCCTCCTCACTACAACATATCCTTTGGCAAGTAAAGATTGTAATTACTATTTAACTTGTAGGAATTTGTTCTTGTTAGTGGGGTTTCACTTCCTAGCTTGAATGCAAGTACTAAAAGCTTAACACCCATACACTAATGGAAGTGTATTTGCGATTGGTATGTGGCTTCTATGTCATTGGTTGGATTTCCTAGATATAAGACAAACAATGGTAGCTCCTTTTGCATGTTTTAACAACACATATTGTGGTATGGCATTCATTGGGCCCCTTATATCAGCAAATACCACTATGCAACTCATGATCCTAGTATTTACTACACTTGCATGTTTGGTTTGATGGGCAAAGCCCCATCCACATAGACTATTATGGTAATCTATATGTTCTACTATGGAGATAAGCATCCTTTGTTGGAGAATCTCTATATCCATAAAGAATGTAGTTGCAATTAGATGATTATGAAGGCTATTTCTTACACCATATTGCCCAACTTGGCCCTTTTGAGCTAGCCACTTCTTCACTCAGCATGGTTGGCCTCTCCTTTTCTCAACTTGGCAGGGTTGATGAATTATTTGAGTCCCATGATATAATGTGCCTTTATGGACTATTTAGAGCCTATGTCTTTGCCTTTTCCTATAGCTAATTTATCACACCTATTAGAGGAAAATTTAATTTTGCTAGGCCATAAAATTAACAAGCGCTATTGGCCAACAACCTTTCAGTACGTTTTTGTCACATCAAAAAGCATGTAAATGTTTCCTTCTTTGCCCAAGTAATGTATGATAACTCCTATTATCATATCTTCTTATCTTCCCTAACCCTATCTCTCTCACACCTTGTAGTGGGATTTCATCGCCATTGTGATGCAATACAAGTGCTGGCCTACATTGTATATGGATATATGGACCAAGGTTAACTATATGAAAGGGATTAGCTTGATCAAACCTGCAATAAGCTACTTGTTAAAAACAAGGGGTATTAAGATCCCACAATGGTACTCCTCTTCTGTAAAATTGAACATGAACCAACTGAAAGCAAAATGTTCAAGCAAAGCAAAGCACAATGTCTACGTCTAAGTATGTACAAAGTAACAAATCTCATGCACAACTTTTGGGTGGTTTTCACACCTCGAATGCGCAGCAATACGACATCCACCCCCTCTAATCCTGCGCATCCTCCGGATGGGCCAACTACCCATGATCATTATCATCAAGATCCACAAACAGATCAATATCTTCGTTATGCATTTCCGGTAGATCAACAAGATTATTTGTCATATCATCTGTCTCTTCCATTGGAGTTTCTTGTCGTTGCTCTTCTCTTGAAAATTCTTCCAATGCATAATCCTCATCATCTCTTTTCTTGAAAATCTTGATTCTTTTTCCAGCAATAGGTACTCTAAGCACTGTCCCATCCAATTCAGTCAGCTCATATGTTGCATTATCAAAGACATGTCTGACTATGTACGGCCCAAACCATCTTTTCACCATCTTCCGAAGTACAGTATGTTGATTTTCAAGGTTTCTATCAAAGACCAATACCCAATCTCCCTTTTCTATTGCTCTAGGCCGCAAGCGATGCCTACTGTCAAACCTGTCCTTATTCCTTAGTCTAGCAACCTTCAACCTATCAATAGCTAGCTGAATATCCTCAGGTCTCCTCTCCAACTGTCAAATCCGAAGAGCTAAGAGCTCTTCTCTCGTCAAATCCTCCTGCCAAGGTAAAACTGACCAAGTCAAAGCACAAGTCTCAATCGGCATAACAGGTTTCTGACCATACATCAACTCTGCAGGCATATATCCTGTGGTAACACTATGAGTCGTACGATCAACCCACAAAGCAAATGGTAGAAGTCTCGGCCATTCTCCAATCTGTCCTCTGCATGCTTTGGCTAATGCTTTCACTATCGGCGGATGCCCTCTTTCACTCTTTCCATTTCCCTCTGGATTGTATGTTGTTGTTAGAGCCAACTTGATTCCTACCTGAGAGAAAAACTCCCTAGCTTCATCTGCATCCAATTCACCACGATCTGCAGTGATCTTACCCACACAACCATACCTGCAGAAAATTTCCTCCAATAAGAACTTACACACTGCACTAGTGGTCTTCGTTCTCAAAGATCTGCCCTCAACATGATTGGTAAGATCCTCTCTAGCCAAAACAATGTACCTCATCTGCCATAGACCCATAGGCATGGTAACCAAATCAATTATCCACTTATAATGAATGCATAACGGATAGGTCGAATGAAGCTCATCTCGATGACGCACTACTGAATACATCTGGCAGTCTCTGCAAGTCTCAACAAAGTGAGAAACATCTCTGTACATGCCTTTCCACCAATATTTCTCCTTGATTTTCTCATAAGTAGCCCACACTCCTCTATGACCAGCCCAAGGACTCTCATGAAACTCCCTCATCACCTGTAACTGTGTCCCTCTATCGCAGACAACCCGCAAAGGTAATCCGCCTCTTTTCTTTGGATGCTTCCAAAGAAATCCGTCCTTGAGAAAATAACCATAGGCTTTCCTTCTGATCTTCTTGAACTCTTCATCTGTCCATTCATCTCTTTTGCTTAATGTACTAAGGTACCTGCCAATCTGCAACCAATCTCCAACATAGAGTTCTTCTGTGAAAGCCACAATATCATAGACATGACAAACATGGTCAACCATAATGGCTGAAATTTCTGCATCATCCTCTTCTGCAAGTAGAGTCTCCTCATCATCATATCTGGCTCTAGACAACATATCTGCCACTGGATTATCCTTCCCTGCTATGTGTTTAAATTCGAGATTTAATGACTTGATGTATGCAATCCATCTCAGCATAGCTATATCCAGAGTAGAGCAACTCGTGATCATATCAATCAATGGCAAGCAATCTGTCTCTACCACAATTGAAGCTCCAATAAAATACTCCTTGTCACATTTGAGAGCCGTGACAATCCCCAGTAGCTCCCTCTTGATTTGCGGATATCTCCTCTGTCTCTCGTTTAGGACTTTCGCCCCAAACCGAATAGCATACCTGTTTCTATCTGCATCATCTTGACCCACAGCCCAACTTATGCCAATTGGACTAGTGTCAACTGTCAATACAATAGGCCTTCCACAATTATAATCCGCTTTCCTGAGAGTAGGAGCATCCTGCAATAACTTCTTCAATTTCTGCATGGCTATAGTGTGGCTTTCATCCCAATAGAATTTCTGCCCTTTTCGAAGCAGCTAATATAAACAATCTGCTATGTGTGCAAAATGAGGTATCCAAATCATATAAAACACACAAGCACCAATGAATCTCCATACCTCTGAAGTAGTAGAACAATACTTTGCAATCTTGCCTATAGCATTCACCTTATCAGGTGAGGGTTTTCTGCCATAATATCCACACATATGTCCAACAATGACAACCTCATTCACTCCAAAAAACAGATTTTTGCCTTGAAAGTGTCAAGTTCACTTCTTCTAACCTGGCCAAAATCTTCTCACATGCTGAAATATGATCAGCCACAAAGTATCTGCATCCCTGCTCATTTAGGCTCTCATTCTTCTCTTCTTCTGCACACCCCTTAATGGGCACATCATCCAAGAAAGGCATAGTAAGCTGAGGTATGTAATCACGAAGGACCTTATGCATGGCATTCATCATATGCACAATAGAATAAGTGGCACCTTGAGGCAAGGTACACATCCTGACAAGCCCAATCGGTGTTCTCATGGTGGTTATGTCCCTGCTTTTCAAAGCCAGTTGAAACTGATCATATCCTAAATACAAATCACCCAAAGAATAGATGGCGCGTCCAGCAAATGTCTCTGCAAACTCATTCACAACTGGACCTATACCAACATTCCTGATAGTAACTCTGTTCACTGGCTGCATGTCCTGAATAAATCGAAGAGTACCATTCTTCTTTGGAACTGTAAACCACCTATTTGAGTATGGTGTAGATGAAGGCTCAAGGATTCCCATCCTGATTTTCTCATTCAATAAATCAATCAACTTTGGCAAGTGTGCTTTAGGCACCGGAATAGGTCGGAGATTCCATGGGATATGAGGAATAGTAAAAATGACCATAAGAGCAACAATATCAGGATTCACACATCCAATCTCATGTGGGAAAAAAGCAAATCCCCTTCCATGACGTTCAAGCATATCTTGAAAGCATTGCTTCTCTATGGGTAGCAAGAAATCACCATTTCCAATTTTCAATTCAGCAAGAGTCTCTGCTGAAAATTTATGACCAATATGCTCTGGATTCCTCAAAATTTGCTGTTTAGCAGCCCTCTCTATTTGCTGATCACTGTCAGGTGGAAGCGGTACAGCAACCGGCTTCACCTTCTTATCCACAGTTTTGTATTTTGTGTCAACCCTGGCTTCATTATGCTCTTCTGCATTACATAAACCTTGCTGTAAATCAGCAATTCTGCACTCTAATGGCTGAATATTCTCAGCCCTCTGCTCTATGGACTGCATAGAAACAGCCCCAAACTCTGAATGCTAAAATATTTCAGCAGTAAACTCTGTTGGCTGAAAATTTTCAGCCCTCTGTCTCTCTGAAAGCTGATCATAACCAACTGGAAACTCTGTTTGCTGAATTTCTTCAGCACTCAACACTTTTTGCTGAGTTACCTCAGCCTCTGACTCAATCTGTGACATAAAATCTGCAATTTCATGAAACATGTCCAAGGACTGCACTAATACATTACTGTGACAATTCAGCATATCAGTTTTCAGCATATCTCCCATCTCTGTCATCGTATCTACACAAATCACACTGTCATACATCCCATCTATGTGCTCATCATCCTCCAAAATTCTTGCATTTTTCAAATTTTTCTCCTTCCTGCATATATACTGCCTGGCAGCTCTAGGCAACCTAGAAGTCTTCTGATAACTCATCGAACTGTTTGCTGAAATCCCAACAAAACCGGAGGCGAAAACACTGCTGCCAGGAGGTGAGAACTCCAATCTCCTCTATGTACCACCGTCGTCTCGCGAAACGGCGGTACCTAATGAAAACCCGAATCCCTCACAGTGGGCAAAGGTGCATCTCTGAGAGTATCTCTGTTTCTAACATGGTTCACACATATAGTCATAAACTGAACTGCTCTCATACCATCTTTACTGCGAATCCGTGCATAAGTAGATCCATCATCCATGACCTTTGTTTCCATGCGCATCTCTGTAATGAATGGCTGACCATGAATTATAGGATAAGAGCATGAATCCTGCACAAAGAAATAAAAATCCTCCTCTACATCGCCAATAGAAACCCTGACACTAGGACAGGCAGCATACAAATCACCTGCAGTGTTATTGGCGGCTCTCATATGCTACCCATGCTCTACATCCGTAGGCCATCTGTTACTCTCATAAACTCCACGAACTATGAGATTAATCTCTGAACCATGATCAACCAATGCAACATAAGGCACCTGTTTCTCTCCCATCTTTACCATCGTCTCTGTAGTTGCCCTAGCCCAATGGCTCCGCGAAAAGTGACTACGCGGTATCATGACAGACTCATCAATTTCAGCATAATGCATAGGCTGAACCCTCTTCTCTACCTGCGGAAAAACAAAAGCATTATCAACCATAGCCTCATCCTCATCCTCATCCAACTCCCCAATCAAAATTCCCTATGTATCAGTGGTAGACAATGCATGCCTTTTCCTCTTCAGGACCTCCTGAAACTGATCCTGAAACTCTCTTTTTGAGATGCCCAAAATCTCAGAAATAGTGAAAGTCACCTCACTGCCAAGTATCTTATCATTAAAGATTTTCTTCATGTCTGTAGATGTCTCAATATCGGACATCAATCTGAATCCTGGCTGCTTTCTCTCTCTAGGCTCTTGCCTCTTTTCTCTCTTTTGAGCATCCTCCATATGTCGATCTGGCCCTGGTCTTGAAGACGGTCCTGCAGTAGGTGGAGTAACAAACTCACCCCCTCTAGTCTTCTTAGCTGCACTTGGATTTTCTTCATCCCTCTTACGCTTCTCCTCAACAAGTACATCTGCACCATGAGACTTAGCCAAATAAGCATAAATAGAATACCTGTCAACAGGCGAGTCCCAACCTGTCTCTGATCTGATGCTAGAGTCTGCACTAGTCAAAACAGTTTGCTGAATTTTCCCCTTGTTTGCAGTCTCCATAGCATAAGTCCATAGCGTTGACTGAGTCTCTGAACCCTTCTCAATCTGAACTCCATATGCAGAAGCATCACCTCTAGCTGTCACATAAGAAGTACGTGCAGCCATGTCCTCCACTAACTTCTTCATTCCACCTTTACCAAAGTTGGTAGCAAGTGGAGCTCTTGTCTCAGTCAACCAAATCTTACCATCTTGGCCCCAATATACCAAATTCTACCTCCTTGCATCCTGGAAAGAGTCACAATCCCTGCAATGTTGATGGTCCGTACTATCACACCAAATACATCTCCTATCTCTCCTAGGTGCACTAGGAGCACTCCTAGGTGCAGTAGGAGCACTAGAAGAAGCAGTAGGTGCAGTCGAAGCAAACTGCTCCTTCAACTTTCCCACCAACTCCACTTTGACTGACTCCAGTGTCAAATCTGTGATGCCTTTGATTATGTCATCAAGAGAGGTAGGCACCGATGGAGCAGATGGTTTTGGAGTAAAAGGTGTAGGCATCGGTCGTGGAACAAGAGGAATACGTGGAGTAGAAATAGTAGGCACTAGTATAGGCCATGAAATTGGCTGAGGAGGAGAAGAAATAACAGGGAGAGAAGTAGGCATAGGAGCTGATGATGGTGTAGGTGTCATGGAACCATTCTGTAGGCGAGTCTTCCATATCCTCCTCTTGGTCAAAGTCGAGACTACATCCTGAGCATCCTGCCAATCAGTTTTAAGACCCATAGGTTTCGTGCGATCTTCAAGAATCTCTCCCAATTCTTCTTGAAGAGCAGGATCTGCAGCTTGCAAGAAAAGCTCAACTTTTTCAACATCCAATGTTCTTTGTTCAATGGCATCAAGCTCACTATACCTCTCTTCGAATTCTCGAATCAACTCCGAAGCAGCGAGACCTTTGTTTGGCATGTAGACCCACTCTCGGAATGACTGCCGAGTAGCCATACCAAAGTCCTCAAGGAAGTATTCTTCTTTCAAGGCCTTCTTAAAATCTTGCCAATGTGTATTTTGAATAAAAAGATCAGTCACTTTTGTCCTCAAAGCAGGTGTGACAAGACGAAGGAAGTACTTACTCATAAGTCCAGCAGGAACTCCAAAAAACCCCATCTTGATCTCATATGTCTTCAAATATGCTGAAACATTACGCCCGTCAAATAGCTTCTTCTCATTCTCAACTGCTTCAATAGCCTTAGTCGCGCTGTTTGCACTCTCCTACTCTAAATAGAGTTGCCTTTGCTGAGACAACTGCTGTTGATGCAATTGTTGTTGCTGCTGCATATACAATTGTGTTTGCTGATTTTGGAGCTGCATATACATGGACATATTCTGCAAAATCTGCTTTAGATCCTCTGTTGAAGTACTTGACGCAGCAGTCATTGATGGAGCTGAAGTAGACGCAGCTGGAATTGTAGAAGAAGCTGATATAGAGGCTGAAGTATCTCCCATCCTGAAATTTCTGCGACGCTTTCACGTCGGGTTCACCAAAGATGTCAAAGGATTCATGAAGACAATTTTGCATCCACAGAGGATTTTGAATAATTCCAGGATAGAAGACCAATCAAGTGAATGTTGTATATATGATATTTGTTCAGTTCATCTTATAAGATAATTGACAGCTGCAATTGAGGCTCATGAATGAATACAAGAACTGGATACATAGTTCAGAAGTTCCGTTCAGAAGCTCCTAGTTCACTCAAGAAGCCATGATATTAACATCACAGAAATGCAGTAGAGAACACTACAAAAATCAGTAGCAGTTCTAATTTTGTTAAACTTAGCAAACTCTATTTCCTGGTTGGTTATTCTACCAATTGGAGTTCCATAAAAAACAAACAGCAAGACTTGCAATCCTGCATAAGTTATTTCAATATCTGAGGCTTGAAGTGTCCACAACTCTGAGTGCAATTTTCAGACAAGCGCATCCACAATTTCTGATTCAGAAGTTTTCAGAATCCAGGCTCCAACCAAATAGAAAGCAACAAGTATGAGGCCTCTTCAGACGAGTTATCTGAGGAGATTGCATTGATGTGCCTTTTTACCCAATTAACAAACTCAGAAACAGAAAATTTCCTCTCCATAGCCGTTGGTTGTTCTGCATCATGCACTTTCAGCCACTGTTGAATGCTGGCACATCAAATTATACCCCTGGCCTGGCCCGTTTCTTGAAGCATGCATCTCCACAAAGAGCTTTAGTTGCTATGCATTTGCTATGAGAAGACAAGCACTGCTGCAGCACTGAGGAAGTTGAAAAAAAAAGAAGCCATAGTATCTCCATTGAACTCTGTGGTTGAAGACATCCTCTCTTCAGGTAAAAGCTCTCCTGCCTCAGGATAGTATTTGTCACATACGGAGTTGAATCATGAGACTAAGCAACTTCCATGGCCTCATGATAGAGTACTTTAAGCCATAGACGGCGCTCTTTGACGCTAGCGACTAGGTAGGCTACTCATATGTCAACCGGAATAGCCAACCTTATAAGTATGTAGTAGGTAATCCAGAAGATCTCAGTCGCATCTTAATCCAAAGCTGGCCTTGAGCTCCAGTACGTCAATCAGCAGCCCTGACGCTCCTCTATTGCAAACAGAGCCTCGATTCTTGGTTCGGCATGGAAGGTGTGACAATGAAGCTCCCAAGAGCCAGGGAAGCCGCCTCCTGTCATTACTGTCTACCACAAATATGAGACCCTGTGTGTTCTGGAAATGGTGCCTCCACAAAAAGGGCGAATCTTGTCTTGGCCCACAGTCTCAACATTAAAATTGATCGTAAGGATCTTCATGACGAACTCACTAAGCTTCGACTTCTAAAGAATGGTCTCCACCTTCAGCATTCCATCGACTGATCATAAGGATGATCATGACGATCTCGCCAAGCTTCGGCTTATCCAGAATGCATCCAGCCGTCCAAAATTGTCAATGATGTCATTTTTATTATCTTCTGCTTTGTCGCTTCGTCCTCACTTCTGCTGCTGTGGTCGACTTTATCCCTCTCATTTTCATAGTCTTCAGCTCTCCGTCATCACATTCCTCGCGGACTCATCTCTTCGA